>NC_041728.1:121599440-121905846 GCF_004115215.2 Ornithorhynchus anatinus
ACACAGCTGACAAGTGGCAGAGCTGGGAGTTGAACCCATGACCTCTGATTCCGAAGCCGGGCTCTTTCCACTGAACCACGCTGCTTCCCCATTAAGACTGTGAGCCCCATGTGGGACAGGAACTGTGTCCAAACTGACTTGCTTGTATCCACTGCAGTGTCTGACACATAGTAAGAGCTTAAATACCAAAATTATTATCATTATTAGAAAGATGAATCATGACTATAATTACCAATGCTATGGCTACACAAGAAACTTCAAGAGCTCATATAAAAATAACACTAATAATAATGGTATTTATAAAGTTCTTACACGGGGCCAAGTAGATACAATAAAATCAGAGAAGACACAGTCTCTGCCCCACAAGGGCCTCACAGTCCAAGGGGAAGAAACAACACATATTCGAACCCAATTTTACAAATGAGGATACTGGGGCACAGAGAGAATTTAGAGAAGCACTGTGGCTTAGTGGAAAGAGCATTGGCTTGGGAATCAGAGGATGTGGGTTCTAATTCCACCTCTGCCACTTGTCTGCTGTGTGACCTTGGGCAAGCCCTTAACTTATCTGTGCCTGTTACCTCACCTGTAAAATGGAGATTGAGACTGTGAGCTCCATGAGGGACAAGGTCACACAGCAGGCAAATGACAGATCTAGGACTAATACCCAAGTCATCTGACTCCCACCCACCTTTAGATCTTTCTACCTGTTTGCAACCACCTTAGTATATGTGTGCTAACTCCAAATGCACATTTTCCTTACAATTGTTTTTGTTATTTTTATTTCTAATTCACAGAAATTGAACCATATGTGAGGAACTGTACAGATTTTTGAGAAGGCACCTGCTCAAGGAATCCCAGTATGAACTAAGCCTAAACAAGGTCAGAGGAGCAGTGTGGTCTAGTGGATAGAGCACAGGCCTGGGAATCAGAAGGTCCTGGGTTCTACTCCTAGCTCTGCCACTTGTCTCCTAAGTGACTTTGGGGAAGTCACCTCACTTCTCAGTGCCTGTTACCTCATTTGGAAAATAGGGATTATCTATGGGACATGGACTGTATCTGACCTGGTATCTCCCCCAGTGCTTAGTACACTGTTGGACACATAGTAAGCACTTAACAAATAACAAATTTTTTTTTTAAAAAAAAGGTTGAGAGGGCATGTAAATCATAGTAATGATTTGTTAAGTGCTTATTATGTGCCAAGCCGTGTTCTAAGCACTGAGGTAGATACAAGGTAATCACGTTGTCCCACATGGGGCTCACAGTCATAATCCCCATTTTCCAGAAGAGGTAACTGAGGCCCAGAGAAGTTAAGTGCCTTGCCCAAGTCACACAGCTGACAAGTAGTGGAGTCGGGACTAATTCATAATTAATTAATTATGGCATTTGTTAAGCACTTACTATGTGCAAAGCACTATTCTAAGCACTGGGAGGATGCAAGGTGATCAGGATGCTCCATGTGGGGCTCACAGTCTTAATCCCCATTTTACAGATGAGGTAACTGAGGCATAGAGAAGTTAAGTGAGTTGCCCAAAGTCACACAGCTGACAAGCGGCTGAACCAGGATTAGAACCCACGACTTGTGCTTTACAAGCCTGTGCTCTTTCCACTAAGCCATTTTTCTTCTCCAGCAAAGGAAAGCACTTGAAAGAGGGAGGAGAATTGATTTTGTTTTCAGGGACATTCTACCTTGATCCAAGAAAATTGCAGAAATAGTGTTTTTGTAGAACTCTTGAAAATTAGCCAGTTTCCAAACCCTACGTTGCTTGTCATAATCATTCATCTTTGTGATTCCTAATTGAGTCATTTATCAGTGTTGATTTGGGCCTGATTGATCCAAGGCACCAGGCTGCTGAACCCTCACTGCTGCAGGGAGGAAGTTTAGTGTGGCTCCTATTGCTGCAGACCATGGCATAACGGATAGAGCACGGCCCTGGGAGTCAGAAAGTTATAGCTTCTAATCCTAGCTCTGCCACACATCTACTATGTGATCTTGGGCAAGTCCCTTCACTTACCTGTGTCTCAGTTACCTCATTTGTAAAATAGGGATTTTAGACTGTGATCCCTACAGAAGCAACATGGCCTAGTGGCAAGAGCCCAGACTTGGGAGTCAGAGGTCATGGGTTCTAATCCCGGCTCCAGCACTTGTCTGTTATGTGACCTTAGGCAAGTCACTTCACTTCTCTGGGCCTCAGTTTCCTCATTTGGAAAATGGGGATTGAGAATGAGAGCCCTATGTTGGTCAGGGACTGGGTCCAACCTTATTATCTTGTATCTACCCCAGCGCTTAGAACAGTGCTTGGCTCATAGTAAGTGCTTAACAAATACCACCAGTATTATTATTATGTGGGCCAGGGATTGTGTCCAATTTGATTTGCTTGTATCCAACCCAGCACTTAATACAGTGTTCGATACATAGTAAGCACTTAAGTAACACAGTTATTATTATTATTATTATCTTTGCATGTCTGCAGTGTGGTCTGGACTCTGGACTTTTCACTCACATATATACTCATAAGTGAATTTCACCATTAGTGATGTATTATTTGTGCACAAATGGCAACTCACTTTCCAAGTCTTTGTTTCTCTGCTTCTCTATCTTGCTCTCTTTTTTGTATAGTATTTGTAAAACACTGTGTTCCAAATATTGTTCTAAGCACTAGGGTTGCAGGTGAATTAGGTTGGACACAGTCTCTGTTCTGCATGGGGCTCACACTCCTAAGTAGGAGAATGGGAGAACTGAGACACAGAGAAGTAAAGTGACTTGCTCAAGTTTACACAGCAAGCAGTTGGCATATCCAGGATTAGAACCCAGGTCTTCTGACTCCCAGGTTTGTGATCTTTCCACGAGGCCTGTCTAGTGTTTCCTTGATTGTAGCAGAATAGGGTAGCTCTGGCTGGGCTTCCAGCTGACTGCTGTTGTCCACAGAGCTAGACTTTCTACACTCTGTACTGTCCCAAGTACTTAGTACAGTGCTCTGCACACAGGAAGAACTCAACAAATTGTTTTGATTGAACTGAAGGAGTACTGCATGCGACTAGTTTTGAGGTGGGTGTAGGGCTGTAATTCTTATGGCAGCTGCAGAAGTACCAGTGACCCCTGAGTAATTCTCAGTTCAAGTTGGTACTAAGTTGGCATCTGGAGGGAACAGAAGGTGTGTGCCTGTCTAGAGGACATTAAGTAGAATTCATTTTATCGTTTTCCACTACTTCTCACATCCAAAAATAATTTAGTATCCTTCAAGTCTCATAAACTCATTGTGGGCAGGGAATGTCTCTGCATAATACTCTCCCAAGAACTAAGTACAGTGCTCTGCACACAATAAACATTCAATAAATATGATTGACTGATTCCTGGGCTGATTTTTATTTTTTCAAAAATGAATTCCCCATGAGGAGTATATAGTTGATTAGAAATCTAGAGAATAGGGAATTTTACCTTTTTTTCCCATCTGTGATCACTTTCACAATTTTCCTTTTAGGTTTCAGTTACCTTTGGCTTAGACTTAATGCCAGTGCATCACCAACATAGTCTGAGCAACTGACACTTCAACTAAACACTGGTTGTTATTCCTGAGGGGTAATCACTGTAGCAGAGAGATCTCAAAAAATTTCAGATTTATGAAATTTCATGTTTGAAAAGAACAAACCTGTTAATCCTGAATTTCAAATCCTGAAGGTACCCTTTGTTTAAGTGATATGCCCTCTTCACTTACGTCAAATAACTTTGAAGAGGTTCATGTTATTACAAGAGAAACTTAAATAATTCACTTTTAGTTCCTAGGGGCTTTTGAGATTAAATGCAATCTAAAGTTCTCCTTGTGAACTACCCAGAGTGATCTCCCTAAAATCTGCCCTGCCCCTCCCCAGTCCCTCCCTTCTCCTGCCTCTTCTTCAACTCTCTCATCTTTTCCACCAAGTATCTCAAGAGGAGATCTCCTGCTTTCTCTCAGAATTCACCCCTTCCACCTGTGATTCTGACCCCATACTTTCACACCTTAACAAAACAATTGCCCCCTTCCTCTTTCCTTCTCTAACTGCCATCTAGAACTGTTTGCTCTCCAATGGCTTCTTCCCCACTGCTTTCAAGCATACCTATGTCTCCCCATCCTATAAAAAAAAATTCCCTCTTGACCCTATGGCTCCCTCCAGTTATTGCTCCATCTCCTTCCTACCATTCCTCTCCAAACTCCTTGAACAAATTGTCCACCCCCACTGTCTCAAGTTCCTCTCTAATTTTCTCCTTGACCATCTCCATTCTGGCTTCCGTTCCCTTTTCTGCCCAAAAGAACACCCTCTCAAAGGTCACCAATGATCTCCTTCTTGCCAAATCGATCAGCCTCTACTCCATCCTATTCCTTCTCGGCCACTCAGCAGGCTTTGACACTGTCAACCACCCCCTTCTGAAAATATTATCCAACTTTGGCTTCACTGACACTGTCCTCTCCTGGTTCGCCTCATCTCTCTGACTGCTCTTTCTCAGTCTCTTTTGTGGGCTCCTCTCCTGTCCCCTTCTATTCTCCATCTACACCGACTCCCTTGGAGAACTCATTCGCACCCAGGGCTTCACCTGTATGCAGATGTCCTCCAATTTACATCTCTCCTACAGTCTTGCATTTCCTCCTGCCTTCAAGATATCTCTAGTTGGATGTTGTGCCATTAACTCAAACTTAACATGTCAAAACCAGAAACCCTCATCTGCTGTCCTTCCCCTGGCTTTCCCATCACTATAGATAGCACCCCCATTCTTGCTGTCTCACAAGCCCAAAACCTTGACATTATCCTTGACCTCTCTCTCAACCCACATATTCAATCTATCACTAAATCTTGATGGTTCAATCTTTACAGTATTGCTAGAATCATTCTTTTCCTCTCCAGCCAAACTGCTAACACATTAATTGAATCAATCATCCTATTCCTCCTTTATTACTGTATCAACCTCCTTGCAGACCTCCCTGCCTCCTGTCTCTCCACACTCCAATCTATTCTTCACTCTGCTGCCTAAAGGATCTTTCTCCCAAACCATTCTGTACATGACTTCCCCACTCCTCAGGAACCTCTGGTGGTTGCCCATCCACCTCCATATAAAACAGAAATGCCTTACAGTTGGCTTTAAAGCACTCAGTCACCTTGCTACCCTCCTACTAAACCCAGCCCATATGCTTCACTTCTGTAATGTTAACCCTTTGTACCTCGATCTCGTCTATCTCACCACTGTCCTCTTGCCCATATCCTTCCTCTGGCCTGAAATTCCCTCTCTCTTCATATCTGACAGAAAATTACTCTCCACTGCTTCAAAGTCTTATTGAAGGTATATCTCCTCTGAGAGGCTATATCTTCTCTGAGAGGCTTTCCATGACTAGTCACCTCTTCCTTTTCTTCCACTCCATTCTGCATTGCCTTAACTTACTTCCTTTATTCATTCCCCATCCCAGATCCACAGTACTTATGTTCATACCTGTAATTCAATTATTTCCATTAATGTTGGTCTCCTGTTCTAGACTGTAAGCTTGTTGTGGTCAGGGAATTTGTTATATTGTACTCTCCCAAGCTCTTAGTACAGTGCTCTGCACACAGTAAGCAATAAATGAATATAATTGATAAAATGATTTCATACACTAATGCCTTTGGTAGTTTTACCCTACTAATTTTTTCATACATTTCAAAGTAGAAAAATGCACCTTTGCTTGATAGCTTTGAAGAGCAAGTTTCAGTAGTCTTTCCCATTTTCAGTGTTTCAGTTCCTCAATGGAGGAAGTAGGCCATTTTTTTGAGACCAGGAATCCATTTTACAAGAGGATTGTGATAAACCAGGAGAGGGACATACACAAGTTACAATTGAAAAGTAACCTCAATCAAAAATACTTTGGTTTTAGAATGGAATAAAATGCCAATAGTAAAAGAAATGGAGATTCAGAATTATATAAAAAAAAAAAGGAAAAAAAAACCAGCAATTAAATTCCTTACCCCATCAAGCTGCTGGAGTTTAAAAAAACTTGACCAGGTTATCCTTTCATTTAAAATCATCACCATAATGCTATTTCTGGGTAAGAACAATGGTCCATCCAAACCCATTCAATCAGCTGTATTTATGGAGCGCTTACTAGGTGCAGAGCAGTGTACTAAGGACATGGGAGAGTACCATACAACACAATTAGTGGGCATGTTTTCTGCCCAAAATGAGTTTATTCCATTTCTAAATGTGACAACTATGCTTTAGGTGAAACTTCACAATCATTGCCTCCTTGACACCTACTCTGTTTAGGGATGGAACAACTAATGTCACTAAGTATTCCCTCTAACATCCCTAAATTTTCTTTTAATAACCCACTGGGAACCTGATTTTCAGAAAGTTATCCAAACCCCTCCTGAAGCTGTTGATCTTTTCAACCTGCATAGTTTCCTGTAGTAACCAATTCCACCTTCTTCCCTCCTCCTGGGTGAAGAAGTGGTTCTTGTGGCCTGGAAGCCCTCAGATTTTAGGTCTATGAGATCAAGTCATGGAAACTGTTCCAAAAGAAATGTTAGCTCCAGCAGACCATAACTCTCTTCCCATTTTCAAAACACTACTAAAATCAGATCTCCTCCAGAAAACCTTCCTTGACTAATTTTCCATCTCCCCATCCTATTTCCCTCCATACTTCACCATCCATACACTTGAGTCCTTACTCCGTTTAATTTTTTTATGGTATTTGTTAAGCACTTATTACGTGCCAGGAACATTATGAGGCACTCAGGTAATAATAATAATAATAATGTTGGTATTTGTTAAGTACTTACTATGTGCCGAGCACTGTTCTAAGCGTTGGAGTAGACACAGGGGAATCAGGTTGTCCCACGTGGGGCTCTCAGTCTTAATCCCCATTTTACAGATGAGGTAACTGAGGCACTGAGAAGTTAAGTGACTTGACTTAGATACAAGCTAATCAAGTTCCCTCATAGGACTCACATTCTAAGTAGGAGGGAGAACAGGCATTGAATCTCCATTTTGCAAATGAAGGAACTGAGGCACAGAGAAATTGTGACTTGCCCATGGTCATGCAACAGGTGTGTGGCAGAGCCTGGATTAGAAACCAGCTCCTTTGTCTTTCAGGCCTGTTCTCTTACCACTAGATTAAGCTGCTTAGTACAGAGCATTGCACACAGTAAGGACTCAATGCTATTAATTGTTTCAGATTGGCATCAGAACCAAAATGACATTGTCTTCAGTTAAAAACATGACTTTGATGAACTACAATGGATATTATCACTTAAATTTGAAAACTGTTGGAGAACATGATCCATATTATTATCTGTGTGGATAATTCAGACCTTTTTTCTTCCCTGTTTGCAACAAGCATGTGTAATTTGAAGATTGTGAGACTGTCAATCAATAATACTAATGATGGCATTTGTTAAGCACTTACTATGTGCAAAACACAGTTCTAAGTGCTGTGGGGTATACAAGGTGATCAGGTTGTCCCACGTGGGGTTCACAGTCTTAATCCCCATTTTACAGATGAGGTAACTCATGGTAAAATGGGACAAAAAATATTGGAAATAATGCATAAACTTTAACAATTGTTGTAATGCAAAATACACAGATCAAAAGGAAAGAAACACTTCTTTGTAATCACAACATAGTAGATAACATTATTTGTCACCTGCCGAGCAGAGACGGGTTCAAGGATCGTCATGGTAAGAGTGAGAGACCAGTCAGAAAGGCTGAGTCACGAAAGATTTATTCTGTGTGGCAGATAGAATTGACCTTTGGGGAGGAATACACTTATTTAGGTACTCACATATGGCAAAGCATTTGCCTCCCAAGACTGCTTCCCACTTGGAAGGAATACACATAAGAGGCCAGCACAGTCCCTGACTTGTAGCAGCTGGTGGAACCTGGAAGAAGATATTGGTTGTATCCAGGAGCTAACTTTCAAATCACCCAGCCATCATGTCTCTAGGGCTACTTTTCGAATCACTCAGCAATTGAGCTCCCTCCCCAAGGGAGTACTTCTCCTTGCTGCAGAGAGGAGGTCCTATCAGTCCCTTGGCAATAAGCAGGGTCTGATAGAATGGGCATGGGTAGAGATGACTTGCCATGATGGTGTGACTGAGTTCCAACCCATTACCAAGAGTTCATGGAGACCCCTCTCCAGATATACCCAGCTACTTCTCAATCCTCTTCCCTTCCTTTGGCCATGTTTGGAGGGAAAAAGGACAGGACCCATTGGAATTTACTCATTCCGGTCTAATTGTTCCACTTTTTCGCTCATCCAGCCCTCTGGGGTAGGTAGACTGGGGAGGTATGGGGTGTGTCAGTTTAGCCGACTGCTTCCTATTGTTCACGACCTGCCCCTCTGGTGTTAGTGAGCTAAGCTTCTTAGCCTGGCCAAGGTCACATTAATGCATGACTCTGCTAAGCTTCATCTTTGGGCAGTTCTTTGTTTTGTAGTATCTGGCCTGAAAAATGACAAAGCCAAACTAATTGGATTGGGAAGATTCTTCAGCAATTGTGATTCATCATTTTGTTTCTTCTTCTTCTTCTTCACTATAAACAATAAGAAAAGCAAATATGTCACAAAAGCTGTTTGCTTTAGGCTGTTACTGGGGACTTTCCAGGCCGAAGGTCGAGAGGAATCCAGGCAGAAGAACTTGGTTCCTATTTTTCATGCTTGCAGTTCCTTACATTCATAACAGTGTGTACAGATAATGATGATAATAGTATTAAGTGCTTACTGTGCACTTAGAACTGTGCTTCTAAGCACAGTTCTAAGAGCTAGGGTAAATACAAGGTAATCAGGTTGTCCCACGTGAGGCTCGCAGTTTAATCCCCATTTTCCAGATGAGGTAACTGAGGCACAGAGAAGTTGTGACTTGCCCAAAGTCACCCAGCTGATGTGGCAAAGCCGGGATTAGAACCCACGACCTCCAAGTCCCAAGCCCATTCTTTTTCCACTAAGCCACACCCCTTTTCTGAATGAATAGGTCAGCACTGGCTATTCCAGTTTCTATTTTCTTCTCATAAGCAAGAGAGCATAGAATATTTTTTTCCAGGTAGCTAAAGGTTGAGAGATCTAAAACTGTTCAGATCTTCAACTGAACTGGTCCAGAAAATTTTAATTGGCCCTTTCCATGCTAGTATAAGAAAAGTGCTCTTTCAAATACGGTGAGCATTAAGGTCCCAAAGAACGAGACTAGTACTAGGGTGGATTGGACAGGGAGGTAGCATGGCCTAACTAAAAGAGCACAGATCTGGGAGTAAGGAGTCCTGGGTTCTAATAGCAACTCTGCCACTCGTCTGCAGGGTGACTTTGGTCAATTCATTTAGCCTCTCTGAGCCTTAGTTTTCTTATCTGTAAAATGAGGACAAGATACCTGCTTTTTCCTTCCTATTAGATTGCAAGCTCTAGGTGCGGATAAGCTCATGGTGGGCAGGAAAGGTGTCTGCTAATTCTGTTGTATTCTAGCAAGCCCTTAGAACAGTGCTCTGCATATAGTAAGTGCTCAATAAATGCCTTCAATTGACTGACAAGGAATGTGTCTAATCTGTTATACCTGTATCTATCTTAGCACAGTGCTTCAGCCCTTAGGAAGTAATTAAAATACTGATACTATATTTTGAATGGTTATTCAAAATTTAACACCTCCCCAGGATGAATGCTATTAGGTATGTCCTAGTTTCTTATCACTTGGGTCACTGAATCAGTTGGAATTTGCCTGACTGCTTCAGATCTCAGAGTTTTGAACTTTGGATGAACACTTGACTTTTGGTTATTACTGCTGTCTTATACTCAGTTTCGACACCACCTTAAAGTTTGACCTTTGGTAACAAACCATATGAATATAAGCAGCTAATGAAAAATAATGAATTTCCTAACAATGTAACATTCTTATAAAAGCAGGTTATCTAGTCTAAAACCTTTGTATTGTCGAATCTCATTCAGATTTAATCCACTGTGTGTTTTAATCTTACTTTAATGTCAGTGTGCACCGAGTAAATGCCTGCTAACATTTACAGTTTTGGTCCATTACAAATTATTTCTGCCAAAGTCAACTTTGCTACTATTTTCCTCAAGTACATAACCTATGATATTTACACATGACACTCTTAGCTGCTAAGGTAGGGATGAAGAGTAATGAAAAAGACACCCCCATACCTACATCCAGCACCAATTTTAGTAATTCCATTTTTCTACTTCTCTGTTGCTTTGAGTAGGGTTAAAAAAAAAAACTACTATAATGGCATTGTCTCTTGTTGGATACAGAACTACTGTATTAAAACAATGAAATAGGAATATTTTTCTCTTTAGCTACCATAAAATTTCCATATTTTCATGGCCTTAAACAGAAACCCTTTTTCAACCAGTTCAACCTTGCTTGTGGTTACTCCACTTTTAGGCCTCCATAGAGCAGCTGTTGGACTATCGGGTTGTCCTCGTGGTGGCAGGGAATCTTCCCTTTTCCCCTACTCTAGAACAGGGCTGCTATTGATTCTGAGCCAGCATAGCCAGGTAGGAAGCTCCAGCCTGAGCAAGCGAATTGCCTGGGAAACACCTGCATCTTAGGGCCAAGGAGGCAGCATAGTCTAGTGGAAAGAGCGCAGGCTTGGGTGTCAGAGAACCTGGGTTCTAATCCCAGCTCCGCCACTTGTCAGCTATGTAATTTTGGGCAAGTCACTTAACTTCTTTGCACCTCAGTGTGCACCTCATCTGTAAAATGGGATTAAGAGTGTGAACCCCATGTGGGGCAGGCACTGTGTCCAACCTGATTAGCTTGTTTTTTCCCAGTGCTTAAAACAGTGCTTGGCACATAATAAGTGTTTAACAAGTAGCATTATTATTATTACTATTATTATTACAATGCCTGGCACATAGTAAGTGCTTAATAACAAATACTATAATTATTATTATTGTTAGAGTAGCCTGAGGAGTGGTGGTGGCATAAGCCAATCCCCAGCTATGGGTTAATTCCAGTGATTATTATTATCATTCTCATCATAATCAATTGTATTTGTGTACTCTCTGTGTACAATGTACTGTACTAAGTGCTTGGGAAGAGTAGGATATAATAGATGGAAGACATGTTTCCTGTCCCCAGGCTTGCAGTCATTAGCCTCATCACTATTTTTGGATGGTCTTTTTTGTACAGAGCAGTGGACTAGAAGTTTGGGACCTGACAATAATAATAATAATAATTGTGGTGTTTGTTAAGCATTTACTATGTGCAAAGCACTGTTCTAAGTGTTAGGGTGGATATAGGGTAATCAGATTGTCCCACGTGGGGCTCACATTTTTTAATCCGCATTTTTACAGATGAGGTAACTGGGGAACAGAGAAGTTAAGTGACTTGCCCAATGTCACACAGCAGACAAGTGGCAGAGCCAGGATTAGAACCCACGACCACTGACTCCCAAGCCCGTGCTCTTTCCACTAAGCCACGCTGCTTCTCTATGACAATGAAACTTGAAGAATCAAAGAGCTTATAAACTTTTGAAGGAGTTGGGAAGACCCAGATAAATACATTCAGTGGGGAAAGGGGAAAATATAGATGCAACTGGTAGCAGTAAAAATACTTTCCCCTGCTAGAGCTTAAGATTCTTGAGGGCAGGGAATTGTCTTTCTTGAGCAGTAGTTGTAAGAGTATTTTTTTAAATGACCACAGAGTGTCAAGCACTGTATTAAGCAGTGGGGAATAAAAGAGGTTAGAATTAGTTGTAACTTGGGTCCCCCACTTGCTCACAATCTAAGATTATGGTCAGGGGAGGGTTGGCAATAGTTGCCTAAGGAAATATCAAAATATAAAAATCACAAAAGTACAAGACAGTGACTCCCCTCTCTAGACTTTAAGATTGGGCAGGGAATTTATCTGTTATATTTCCATATTGTATGTTCCTCCACATTTAGTATGGTGTTCTGCACCCAGGAAGAGCTCAATTAATATGACTGACTAGAGGAGCAGTTTCAGGCTACTTGTGACTGAATTCAACATTCACATTAATCTGAGCCAAAACCACAGTCTCTGTCCACCTCCCCCACAGTTTTCTAAAAGTTGGCAAGGTTTCTTGTGGCCAGTCTTATGTCTTCCTGATCTGGGGCAGTGGCTGATGGGAAGTCTGGATGGTGAGGGAGATGAACACTCTGCACACTCCGCTCCTCGGCCGCCCACCTCCTCACCGTCCCTCAGTCTCGCCTATCCCACCATTGACCCCTGAGCCATGTCCTCCCATGGTCCTGGAATGCCCTCCGTCCTCACCTCTGACAATCTAATTCTCTTCCCCTCTTCAAATCCCTGCTTAAAACTCACCTCCTCCAAGAGGCCTTCCCAGAACCCTTTTGCCCTCTGCTCTCTCTACACCCCCTTCACCCTCCGCAGCTAAACTCTCTTCTCCCCCCTTTCCCTCTCCTCCTCCCCCTCTCCCATCCCACCCCTTCAGCACTGTACTCGTCCGCACGACTGTATATATCTTTATCACCCTATTTATTTTGTTTGTTTAATGAGATGGACATCACCCTGATTCTATTTAGTTGCCATTGTTTTTATGAGATGTTCTTCCCCTTGACTCTATTTACTGCCATTGTTCTTGTCTGCCTGTCTCCCCGGATTAGACTGTAAGCCCATCAATTGGCAGGGATTTTCTCTATCTGTTGCCGACTTGTTCATTCCAAGCGCTTAATACAGTGCTCTGCACATACTAAGCACTCAATAAATACTACTGAATGAATGAATGAACAACTTCTCTTCTGGAATACAGACTTGGCCGGTGATATGGAAATACATGGATGAGCTAGGACACTATATTATACTCTTATTACCTCTTTTGCACTCTCCTAAGAGCCTTAGTACCGTGCTCTGAATTTAGCAGGGGCTCAATCATTCATTCAGTCATATTTATTGAGCACATACTGTGGGCAGAGCACTGTACTAAGTGCTTGGAAAGTACAATTCAGCAACAGATAGAGAAAATCCCTACCCAACAACAAGCTCACAGTCTGCAGCGGGAGACAGACAATAAAACAAGTAGACGGGCATCAATAGCATCAAAATAAAATAATAGATATGTATACAACATTAATAAAATAGAATAATAAATATATGCACAAGAGTTGTGGGGCACTTGTAGGAGGGGATTAGAGCAGAGGGAGTCAGGGCAGAGGGGAGGGGAGGGGAGGAGGAGCAGAGGAAAAGGGGGGATCAATCTGGGGGCTCAATAAATGCTATTAATCCTATAAATCCAATTGCAGAGTTAACTAATGACAACAGTGCTAATAAAAACGCCATTTTAAGACCAAATGAATAAACAAGTGAGCAAACAAACTGATATACTCATGAATACGAGAATGGTAGGTGGGATGACATGACCAAGGAGTTACTGGCAATTGGTAATTCCTTCTTGGAAATTTTTTTTTAAGGAGATGACTAAGGATTTGTGGCAAAAACACCCCAAGACACCTGATGTGTTTTAGGAACAAAATGAATAGCAAATGAAAGAGAATAGTCAAAAATGACATCAAGATTATGAAATCTGGCAGGCTGTTGTCAGTTATATTTATTGGACCCTTTACTCGACTAATCGCACGGGAGAGTACAATATAACGCTATAACTGACACATTCCCTGTTGTTCATGAAGGGGAATGTAGGAGGGAAGATGAGTTAGAATGCTTATGGAAAATCCCTTGACTGTTGCATCAGCTTCCTTGCTGGCAACCTGTCTCTCTGAACTCCCGTCCATAGTTTACTCTGCCCAAATCATTTCTGTAAAAAAGGTTAGCTCATATTCCCCACTCCCCCTCAAGAACCTCCAGTGGTTGCCCATCCATCTCCACACTGAACTCCTTACCATTGACTTTAAAGCACTCAATCATCTTTCCCCTTCTTACCTTATCCCAGTATGCTCACTTCATTCCTCTTATACCAACCTACTCACTGTACCTCTATGCTGTCTATTTTGCTGCTCACCTCTCCTACCTGGAACTCCTTCTCCCTTCATATTTGACCGACCATCATTCTCCCTACCTTCACATCCTTACTAAAATCACATCTCCTCCAAGAGGGCTTCCCTGACTTAGCCTTCCTGCCTCACATTCTCTCTCCCTGGCACTTGGATTTCTACCTTTTAAGTACTTGATATTCACCCCAGCCTCAACCCTAGAACACTTATATGCATACCCATAATTTACTTTAATGTCTTTCTACCCTTCTAGACTGTTATATTGTACTCTAGAGAAGCAGTGTGGCTCAGTGGAAAGAGCACAGGTTTGGGAGTCAGAGGTCATGGGTTCAAATGCCGACTCTGCCACTTGTCAGCTGAGTGACTGTGGGCAAGTCACTTAACTTCTCTGAGCCTCAGTTACCTCATCTGTAAAACGGGGATGAAGACTGTAAGCCCCACCTGGGACAACCTGATTACCCTGCATCTACCTCAGTGTTTAGAACAGTGCTCTGCACATAATAAGCGTTTAACGAATGCCAACAGTATCACTATTATTATTATTATTACTCTACAAGCACTTGGTACAGTGCTTTACATTCAATAAGCACTAAGTAAATACTATTGAAGTGGTGAAGTCTTAGAGACAGGAGGAAATGTCAGCTTGTGAAGCAGGTGAGAAGCAGTGTGGCCTAGTGGGAGGAGCATGAGCCTGGGAATCAGAGGAACTGGGTTGTATCTACCCCAGCACTTAGAACAGTGCCTAGCGCATAGTAAGCGCTTAACTAATATCATTTGAAAAAAACAAAGAAAAACTGGGTTCTAATCCCAGCTCTGCCATTTATCTGCTCTGTGACCTTGAACAAGTCACTCAACTTCTCTGTGCCTCTATTACCTCATCTATAAAATGGGGATAAAGACTGTGAGTCCTACATGGGTCAGAACTCCTTATCTTTCCACCCAAACCCTGTCTTCCCCTTGACTTCACCACCAATATAGGCAGCACCACCACCCTCTCCATCTCACGAACCTGAAAGTTTCGTGCTGTACTTGACTCATCTCTCTCACTCAACCCACATATTCAATCTGTCATCAAATGCTATTGGCTCAACGTTTACAATATTGCTAAAATGCACCCTTTCCTCTCCATCCTGTTACCATGTAATACCAAGCGCTGACCCTATCCCACCTTGATTACTGCATCAACCTCCTTAATGACCTCCCTGACTCCTGTCTCCCCCCACTCCAGTCAACAGCTCACTTTGCTTCTCAGATTACTTTTCCCCAGAACAGTTCAGTCATGTTTCCTCAAGAACCTCCAGCGTTTGCCCATCTACTGCTGCTTCTAACAGAAACTCAAATCTAACAGATGATCCACTCTCCCCACCTTCAAAGCTTTATTGAAACCAGACTCCTTCAAGAGGCCTTCCCCAACTAAGCCTTCATTTACTCTTCTCCCACACTCTTCTGCATCTGCCTTGAGCTTGGATTTGTACCCTTTATTCAACCTTCCCTCAGCCCTACAGAACATCTGTACTTAACCATGATTTATTTATTTGTCTTAATGCCTGTCTCCCCCTCTAGACTGCTAGCTTTTTGCAGGCAGGGAATGTGTTTACCAATCATGCTATATTGTATGAGTGCTTAGCAACATGGTCTAGTAGCAAGAGCATGAGCTTGGGAGTCAGGCGATGTGGGTTCTAATTCTGCTCTGCCATTTATCTGCTGTGTGACCTTGGGCAAGTCTCTTAATGTTGGTATTTGTATTTAAGTGCTTACTATGTGCAGAGCACTGTTCTAAGCTCTGGGATAGATTCAGGTAATCACATTGTCCCACGTGAGTCTTAATCCCCATTTTACAGATGAGGTAACTGAGGCACAGAGAAGTTAAATGACTTGCCTACAGTCACACAGCTGACAAGTGGCAGAGCTGGGATAGAACCCATGACCTTCTGACTCCCAAGCCTGTGCTCTATCCACTACGCCATGCTGCTTCTCTACTACAATGTGCTGCTTCTCTTAACTTCTCTGTGCCTCAGTTACCTCATTGGTAAAATGGGGATTAAGAGAGTGACCCCCACATGGGACAATCTGATTACCTTGTATTCTTCCCCTACCCCCACTGCTTAGAACAGTGCTTGGCACATAAAGCTTAACAAATGCCATTATTATTATTATTATTATCAATAATAAATATGATTGACATGGACTGTGTCCCACCTGATTAGCTTGTATCTACCATAGAGTTTAGTTTAATATAGTGAGTGATGGTGATGGTATTTAATGATGATGGTGATGGTATTTCAGCTCTTATTATGTGTCAAGCACTGTTCTAAACACTGAAGTATATATGTTCTAATCAGGTTGGACACAGTCCCTGTCCCACATAGAGCTTACATTCTTATTTGCCATTTGACACATGAGGGAACTGAGGCCCAGAGAAGTAAAGCGATTTGCCAAAGCTCATATAGCACATAAGTGGTATAACCAGGATTTGAATGCAGGTCCTTCTGACTCCCAGGCCCATGCTCTATCTACTAGGCAATGCTGCCTAGGGTTCTGGGCAGGTGGAAGGGCAGAGAGGAGCTGTGGGCTGCACCCTACCCCCTGGCTGCCACCTCCACATGGGGTGTGGAAAGAGGATCCTCATAGGGATGGATGGATGAGGGGGAGGGAGGTGGGCACTCTCTGGCCTGGCCTAGCCCTGGCACATAAATGCTTAACAGATACTATAAAAGAAAAAGGTTTAGGGCAGGGAATTTGTAGTTTGTTTTGAGGTAGTAACTGAAGCCTCGTGAGTAGACAAGTTCTTCCACAGAATGAGTATTGAGTGAAAAGAGTAGAAGACCGAGAATTGAGCCTTATGGGCACTCAACAGTTAAAGAGTAAGAAGGGAGAGAAATGTCAGCAAAGGAGACTGAGGAAAAAAAGCAGTCAGTGAAGTATCAGGAGAACCAGGAGTTTCCTCCCTCTTCAAAGCATTACTAAGGTCACATGTCCTCCAAAAAGCCTTCACTGATTAAGCCCTCTTTTCCATAGCTTCCTCTCCCTTCTGTGTTGTTTGTGCCCTACAATCTGTGACCTTTACACATCTGATATTCTCCCCAGCTCCACAGCACCTGTGTATCTATCTTTAAATTATATATTATAAATTAGTTTTATTGTCTGTCTCCTCTATACTGTAAGTTTGTTATAATAGTAAATAATAATTATGGCATTTGTTAAGCACTTAATATATGCCAGGCACTTTACTCAACACTAGGGTGAATACAAGCAAATCAAATTGGACACAGTCCCTGTACCACATGGGGCTCATGGTCTTGATCCTTATTTTACAGCTGAGGTAACTGAGGCCCAAAGGAGTGAAGTGACTTCTCCAAGGTCCCACAGCAGACAAGTGGCAGAGCTGGGATAAGAACCCATGATCTTCTGACTTCCAGGCCCATGCTCTAGCCACTATGCCATGCTGCTTCTCAAATTATATTTGTTAAGCACTAATTGTGTACCAGGCACTCTAGTAAGTGCTGAGGTGAACACAAGCAAATCATTTTGGACACAGGGAACATATCAGTTAATTCTGTTTTACTCTCACAAATGCTTTGTACAGTGCTCTTCACATGTCTCTATCTGTTGCCGACTTGTTCATCCCAAGCGCTTAGTACAGTGCTCTGCACATAGTAAGCGCTCAATCAATACTATTGAATGAATAGTAAGTGTTCAATAAACACAACTGATTGATTGAGTGATAGGCAAATCCATGTCTGCTAAACCAAGAGAGAATGTCTGGGAGGGAATAGTCAACAATGTTAAAGGCAGATAAGAAGTCAAGGATGCTCGAATTGTGTAAAGCCCTTTAGACATGGTCAAAAGTAGGTGGTCATACACCTGAAGAAACATGGTTTTAGGAGATTAAAGGACGATTAGAGGAAGCCCTGGTTGCAAAAAACCTTAGGCTACTGTTTCATACTCTTCCAGCCCAGATCAGGGTTTCAGCCCTGTACACCCCTGGCCCACGTCCTGCCTGTGGCCTGGAACACCCTCCCTCCTCAAATCTGACAGACAGTTACTTACCCCACCTTCAAAACCTTATTGAAAACACATCTCCTTCAAGAAACCTTCCCAGGTTAAGCCCTGCTTAGTGGAAAGAGAATGGGCTTGAGATTCAGAGGTCATGGGTCCTAATCCCATTTTTGCCATTTATCAGCTGTGTGACTTTAGGCAAATCACTTAATTTCTCTGTGCCTCAGTTACCTCATCTGTAAAATGGGGATTAAGACTGTAAGCCCCATGTGGGAAAACCTGATTACCTTGTATCTACCCAGTGCTTAGAACATTGCTTAGCACTTAGTAAGCACTTACCAAGCACCATCATTATTATTTTTCTCATCTCCCACTACCTTCTGCATCTCCCTGACTTGTTCCCTTTGCTCCTCTCCCTCTCACAGCCCCACAGCACTTATGTATACATCTGTAATTTTATTTATTTGTGTTGATGTCTGTTTCCCCCCATAGACTATGAGCTAGTTGTGGCCAGGGATTGCCACTCTTTACTGTTTTACTGTACTTTCCCAAGGGCTTAGTACAGTGTTCTGCATGCTTAATAAATACGATTGAATGAATGAATGACTATGGTCTACCTCTACCAGCCCCAGGACAGCATTTCCTATGGACATTTGGACAGTAGATCCTACTTATGAACAGAAGCGACCTCAAAGGGTAGTGGGAGCCGAGAGCCGACATTCATTCATTCATTCCATAGTATTTATTTAGCGCTTACTATGTGCAGAGCACTGTACTAAGCGCTTGGAATGAACAAGTTGGCAACAGATAGAGACAGTCCCTGCCATTTGACGGGCTTACAGTCTAATCGGGGGAGACAGACAGCAAAGCAAAAAGCCCTTTTCAGACTGATTGCTGCTACAACTGCAGTTGCTCGGATCTTTCCTTTCTTGCATGAATTTAGGCCGTGGGAACTTGTCTTTCCAGCTGCTGTCATAGCTACTATTACCGAAAACTCTCCTTTCTTATTAAAGCCGTTTGCTTTTGGATGTCTCTGTATGCAACAATTGTACTTTTCCCAAATTAGCCTACAAATGGTTACACTGTTTTCAGTCAAGATATGCAGAGAGTTTATATTTCTCCCACAGTTTGAAAATCCAGAAAAATCAGGACTTATGTTTGAAATAAACTTTAAAAAAAAAAAAAACTTTGGAAAAATATCAGGCAAGTTAATATCAACTGATAAAACTTAACCATCTTTTGCAAATTTATTTTACATTTCTTCTAGGAACAGTGGAGTAGCAAGTTAATATTTGATTCTTCTTACTTAGATTTTTTTATAAGCCTTAGATATTCCAAATTTTTTGCTGAAAAATTGAAAGATTTTATTTTATCTTTGGCATTTGGTAAGCAATTACTATGTGCCAAGCACTGAACTAGCCCTGGATTAAATTCAATACAATCAGGCCATTTATAACCCTTTTTCTACTTAGGGCTCAGTCTAATTAGGAGGAAGAAAAGACATTGAATCCACATTTTACAGCTGAGGAAACTGAGGCACAGAGAAGTTAACTTGTTCTAGGTCATATAGCAGGCAAGTGGCGAAGCTGGGATTAAAACCAAGTCCTCTGACTAGCTCTTTCTCCTCTTTCATGCTCTTTCTGCTAGTCCTCACTACTTCTCCAGCATTCACTTTAGAAGTGCAAGTCATCATCCATTTACTTAGCTTCATAAATAAGATCACAAATCCTATTTTGGGGTCAGATGAATGGTCTATGGAGTCCAGTAATGATGACTATACAGTAAGCAGTGAGAAGCAGCATGGCTTAGTGGTTAGAGTATGGGCCTGGAAGTCAGAAGCACCGGGGTACTAATCCCAGCTCTGTCACATGTCTGTAACAAATCACTTGACATCTCTGTGCCTCAGTTATCTTATTTGTAAAATAGGGATTAAGACCATGAACTTCATGTGGGACATGGACTGTGTCCAACCTGTTTACTTTGTATCAGTACTTGAGAAGCAACATGGCGTGGTGGATAGGAGCAAGGGACTGGAAGTTGGAAGGTTGTGGGTTCTGATCCTGGCTCTGCCATTTGTCTACTGTGTGATGTCGAGCAAGTCAATTTACTTTTCTATGCCTTAGTTACCTCATCTGTAAAACCGAGTTTGAGAATGTGAGCCCCATGTGGGATGGTGACTGTCTAATTTGATTTGCTTGTATTCACCCCAGCGCTTGTATTCACCCCACCCCACCTAGTAAATGCTTAACAAATATCATAATTATTATTACTTGTATCTACCTCAGTGCTTATAACAGTGTCTGGCACATAGTAGACACTTAAATACCATAAAAAATACAATTAAACTTGGACTGTGAGCCTCAGGTGGGGCAGGGACTGTGTCTGACCAAATTAACTTGTATCTGCCCCAGTGCTTAGAACAGTGCAAGACACATAGAAAATGCTTAACAGCTACCATAGAGGGGAAAAAAATGGTACCAAGCACTGTGCTAAAGCTCTGGTGTTGATTCCAGGTATTCAGATCTGTCATGGTCCCTGACCAACATGGGTCTCACAGACCCAATACTCTGTCTCTGACAGTATTAAAATAATGTATAGGAAAATAATTCGATGGCTGCCTTTCTAATATCCCCAAAGTTTCTTCTTATACTGGCATTCTATTGTTTAAGATGGTTTAAGATTTTTTAAACAACACTTCTGTGTTCATCTTGTTCCACCACTTCGTGATTTTTGTTAACTTTGTGAACTGTCCAGAATGAAGAATCCCAGTCTCTGCAGTCCTTCTGGATATAGAAACTGCCCTATTTTCCAATCACTTTGGTTTTACATTTTGCATTTAGTACTGTGTTTAGTAGTCAATCGCTTAGTATGGTGCCAAGTGATTAGTACAGTGCTCTGCACACAGTGCTCTGCTCAATATATCCACTGATGGTCTCAGTTCCTTTTTCAGCTTGATCATAACCTTCCTAAAGTGTCAGGGTACAAACACTTTGAGTATTCCATTGTTTTATGGAGTTGTAGTAGATTTGAAAGAACAATTAACAGCGACTTCAAGATCTCTTTCTTGAGTTATGCCCAGTTTTTAATTTTTGCCAGTGTTGTACTGGGCTCAGACCCAGCATCTCTGCACATGTCAGTTCATTTATGAAAGTAAAAATAAAGTCTATCTTATATTTGCAAACATCCTAAATGTTGTAACCATCTAACACTTGTTCAGCACTATATTAATAGACTGCTCATTGAAATGCTAGTCATGACTTGGATGTGTGCAGTATAATGTTATTACTGGTAATAATAATTAAGATAATAACACAGCTGCCTGAAATCATTACAGATTTAAAATATGAAATACGATTGCTTGAGCTCTGGTACCTACTTCATTACAAACAAAGCACTGCACAAGACCAGTAGCTCTGAATCCATCATTATATATTTGTAGTTTTGATGATTTTTCCATATGGGTGTAATTTTGAATTTGCTTACACTGGAGTTCATCTGCCATGTTTCTCACCATTCACTTCCATCTAGATTGTGAACTCATTGTGGACAGGGAATGCGTCTGTTTATTGTTATAGTCTACTCTCCCAAGTACTTACTACAGTGCTCTGCACACAGTGAGTGCTCCATAAGCCCACTGAATGAACTCTCCTGATGAGGTCTTTCAGAATTTTCTAATCTGCACAGTTTGATCCAAATATACTACAGGGTTCTCTCTGTGGTCACATTGTGTTTCAAACTTACAGAATCCTGTAATATTTCCTGAGATGTTTCCAAAATGGCTTTCGTTAAGGGTATGCATGAAGATCTCCAAAGAATTCATTCAAAAGAAAGAAAAATATATTAAATATTGTATTGCAAGAATACAGCACACCCACTCATCTAATAAGTGTATTCTTATTAATATAATTATTATATTAAGGCAATATAAATAAATACAATTACAGATATGTACATAAATTTTGTGGGTCTGATGGAAGATGAATAAAGGGAGCAGGTCAGGGCAGTGTGGAAGGGAATGGGAGAAGAGGAAAGGAGAGTTTAGTCCCATTTCATGGGAAACGTGAATTTTCTGAAGAGACAAAAAGACAAGAATTTGGAGACAGTTGGGTACCCTCATCCCTTTAATCTTTTCATTCCTTTTCCTCTTAATGGATACTCCCTCCCTCTCATTCACCTGTCCCGCCTCCCCATTCAGATATTGTTTTCTTTCATATAATCAAGGGGAGATTAGGGGTTTCAGTAACTAAAGAGCAAACCAGCATTTTCCTCACCCCTCACTCCCTCACTCCTAAGATTTATTTCAGATACTTATTTAAATAAACCTTTCAGGATGACCTCTAGAAAAATATTCCATGCTGCTGAAGTTGAATCATTAACCAGACTCTAAGGCTGAGTTATGGGGATTGAGGTCCCTCTTGGGTTCCTATAGAGACTATTAAAGTTGAACATTAAAAAAAGTCACTCAGAAATACAAGAAAACAGCAAAAACACTGAATCATGAAATGCTAGAACACAACAGTATCAGTAAATAGAGATAGATTTGTAAGGCTGTTTTTTACTTAGTGAAATTTAAATATTTTTTGTGACATAAAGGAGAGAATGCTAACACCTTCCAGATTATTTTAGAAATAATGCCTGCTTATTTTTTTTTTTCATTTATCAGATTCTTTAAGTTGCAAAACATTTGTGGCATCCTCACTGAACAAAAGGTAGAAGCTGAGGGAGATAGCTTAAGTGATTTGCTCCAGGTCATACTTGAACGTGGATGTGAGAGTTGACAATTTTAATTTTTATTCGTGAATTTACCATTTTTTGCTCTCTAAGTTTGTAGAGCATTGTAGAAAAAGCATTAACTCTGGTCAAAGGAAAAAAAAATGGCAGTTTCTTGTCCAATGCTAAGGCTAAGTCTCATTACGGTATCTTTTATGTATCCGAGGTCAGTCATTTAAACGTTTCTCCTTTGCCATTTCAGTGTTGTAACTTGCAGGTTGCAGATCCCATTTGTAAATTTTTTTCTCTGTCTATAAATGAACTTCTAAAAATCTGGTATATGACTGGCACATAAACCTCATTTCCAACAGACAATTACTCTTCCTCACTTTGAAACCTTATTGAAGACATGTCTTTTCCAAGAGCCCTTACCTGACTTTTCCTTTTCTTCCCCTCCCTTCTGCACCACACTGACTTGCTCCCTTTGTTTGTCCTCCATCCCAGCCTCATGGCACTTATGTGCATATCTGTTATTTATTTATATTAATGTGTGTCTCCCCCTCTAGACTGTAAGCTCATCTGTTACATTGTATTCAGGGAATGCATCTGTTATACTGTACTTTCCCAAAGGCTTCCTTATGATTTTCTAATCTTTTGAGTCCATTCTTTTACTTTTTTGCCATTGTTTGATGATTTGTATCCACTAGTCTCCTCTAAGAGCAGGCAAGTTCCTCAAGGGTAGAAAATGAATCAGTTACTTCCAACCTCAGTTCCTCAAGCATCTACTTCAATGTCCGATGCACAAAGCAGGTGCTCAGTGATTTCTGGTAATGATGATGGAAATGATGATAGTGGGTAGCCTGGTTGGAATAAATATTCATGCATTCATTCAGTAGTATTTATTGAATGCTTACTATGTGCAGAGCACTGTACTAAGCACTTGGAATGTACAATTCGGCAACAGATAGAGACAATCCCTGCCCAATAACAGGCTCACAGTCTAAACGTGGGAGACAGACAAGCAAAGCAAAACAGAGCAAAATAAAACAAGTAATCTGGTGCAGACATCAAGATAAATAGAATCATAGATAAATACCCATCATTAACAAAATAGAGTAATATATACAAATATGCACATTGCTGAGGGGAGGGGAAGAAGGATGAGCTGAGGGCAGGAGAAGGGGGAATGGAGAGGGGAGGAGGAGCAGAGGGAAAGGGGGATTCAGTCTGGGAAGGCCTCCTGGAAGAGGTGAGCTCTCAGTAGGGCTTTGAAGAGGGGAAGACAGTTCGGTGGAGGGGAGGAGGAAGGGCATTCCAGGACAGCGGTAGGACGTGGGCCGGGGTTGACGGTGGGACAGGCACGAACGAGGGACCATGAGGTGGTAAGCAGCAGAGGAGTGGAGTGTACAGGGTGGGCAGTAGAAAGAGAGAAGGGAGGTGAGGTAGGAGGGGGCAAGGTGATGGAGACCTTTGAATCCCAGAGTGAGGAGTTTTTGTTTTGAGTGAAGGTTGATAGGCAACGATTGGAGGTTTTTGAGGAGGGGAGTGACATGCCCAGAGCGTTTCTGTAGGAAGATGATCTGGGCAGCGAAATGAAGAATAGACTGGTATAGGGAGAGACAGGAGGAAGGGATCAGAGCATAACCCCCAGGGTATTGGCTTGTGAGACAGGGGGATGATGCTGCCTTCTGCAGAGATGAGAGATACAGGGAGGACAGGGTTTAGGTAGAAATATGAGGTGTTCTGTTTTGGACATTCTAACAGAGAGACTCTTTGATTAGTCTTTATTAAGCACTTATTGTGTGCATATAAAGTACTTTACTAAATGCTTGGGAGAGTACAATGTCACAGAGTTGGTAGACTGGTTCCTTGCCCATAAGGAACATATAGACATTCTTAAGACTTCTCAGTGTTTATAAAATAAGGCTTTTTCAGAATTTGGGAAAGATAGAAAGTGTATTTTAGCAGATTTTGAAAATCCAAATTGATATAAAAGATTAATGAATTCATATCTACATTGTGACTTTAAGGTGGCTATATCATAGTGATATCAAGATTTCATTTTTCTTGTTTGATAGGTGTTGAAATTGAAGGCTTGAATGTTGGACAGATTTTCCTAGTTTAGTTTCTGAGTCCCTGGAGAGCAGTGTCATAACTCAGATTACCTGACCATCAGGACACTGTCATTTTCATGATAAACAGCAACATTTAACTGGTTAGAGCACAGTTCAGGGTTCTAGTCCTAGATCCACCACTTGTCTGTTGTGTGACCTTGGGTAAGTCACTTTACTTCTCAGTGCCTGTCACCTCATCTGTAACATGGGCATTAAAACTATGAGACTCATGTGGGACAGAGAGTTTATCCAACCTGATTATCTTGTATCTACCCCACCATTTAGAACTATGTCTGGTATATATTAAGCACTTAAGAAATATCATTTAAAAAAAAATATGGTATAGTTGGACATTTTCTAAGTTTCACAGTGACTTTTCTAGTGCCACTGAATGGAAGATTTTGAAAATAATGCTTCTGCAAGATGTTTAAGTATTAAATAATTTCAAGGCAGACTACCTAACCATCATTCAAAAAACACCAAGAAATGAAAATAGCTCATGGCTGATTTGGGACTGCACAATAATAATAATGGGTATAAAACAGTTTAGAAAGAAGAAAATGATTTTAAAGTAGGGAGATGTAAACCAATCCTGATACTGAAATAGATACGCCTTTTCTTAGAATTCACGCATTATCAAGTTTAATGGCTAACTTCAAACTCAAATTCAGTATTACTTTAGAAAATGACTATTTCATTCTGCTACAAAATCAGGTGATGGTTCTTTCTGGTATAGATTTAATGTATGTTTGTAATCAGTGCCTCGTCATAACTGTAACTTGATGTTAGTAAATTGGCTTAAAACCCAGGATAAATAAGACATCACTTTGAAGTTTCAAAATTAATATAGACAGCCTTTTTTTGCTATCCTTAAATATCCCTTCTCTGTTTGTATTTTTGTTCTCTCAAAAATACTTGTTGAGCACCAACTGACTATGACATTGTTCTAAGAGCTACAGATTTAAAAAGAAAGGAAGCTATGAAGAACTGTTTTAATTCCATCTCAAACTCATCACTTTTATATTATTTCATTCTCTCTCTTGATGAGAAGGGAAGGATAGGGAAGTAAGTGATTTCCCTGTCAAGGCAAGGCAGAAAAGGTCTTGTCCTATGCTGTCAGGTCGCCTCTGACCCATAGTGCTGCCATGGACATCTCTCTCACAGAATGTCCCACCTCCATCTGCAATCATTCTGTTAGTGTATCCTTGGAGTTTTTTTGGTAAAATTCCACAAGTGGTTTAAAATTGCCTCCTTCCACACAGTCAAATTGAGTTTCCACCTTCGAATCTCTCCCATGCCGCTGCTGCCCAGCACATGTGAGTTTTGACTTGTAGCAGATTCTCTTCCACTTGCTAGCCACTGCTGAAGCTAAGAATGGAATGGATGTGCCTCAGCTTGACTCTTCCTCCAGTGATTGGGACTAGTAATAAAAGTAATAATAAAAATGTTGGTATTTGTTAAGCACTTACTATGTGCCAAACACTGGAGTAGATACAAGGTAGTCAGGTTGTCCCAGATAGGGCTCACAGTCTCATCCTTTAGGGAAGCAGTGTGGTTCAGTGGAAAGAGCCCGGGCTTGGGAGTCAGAGGTCATGGGTTCAAATCCTGGCTCTGCCACTTGTCAGCTGTGTGATTGTGGGCAAGTCACTTAACTTTCTGTGCCTCAGTTACCTCATCAGTAAAATGAGAATTAAGACTGTGAGTCTCACGTGGGACAACCTGATTACCCTGTATCTACCCCAGCACTTAGAACAGTGCTCTGCACATAGTAAACGCTTAACAAATATCAACATTATTATTATTATTCATCCCTATTTTACAGATGAGATAACTGAGGAACAGAGAAGTTAAGTGACTTGCCCAAGGTCACACAGCTGACAAGCGGTGGAGCCGGGATTAGAACCCATTCATTCATTCATTCAATAGTATTTATTGAGTGCTTACTATGTGCAGAGCACTGTACTAAGCACTTGGAATGTACAATTCGGCAACAGATAGAGACAATCCCTGCCCTTTGATGGGCTTACAGTCTAATTGGGGGAGACAGACAGATAAAAAACAATAGCAATAAATAGAATCAAGGGGATGTATGTCTCATTAACAAAATAAATGGGTAATAAAATATATACAAATGAGCAGATGAGCACAGTGCTGAGGAGAGGGGAAAGGAGAGGGGGAGGAGCAGAGGGAAAGAGGGGGGAAGAGGGACATTTAAGTGCTTGCTATGTGCAAAGCACTGTTCTAAGCAATGGGGAGGATACAAGTTGATCAGGTTGTCCCACATGGACTCACAATCTTAATCCCCATTTTATTCATTCATTCATTCAATTAGTATTTATTGAGCACTTACTATGTGCAGAGCACTGTACTAAGTGCTTGGAATGTACAAGTCGGCAACATATAGAGACAATCCCTGCCCTTTGATGGGCTTACAGTCTAATCAGGGGAGACAGGCAGACAAGAACAATGGCAATAAATAGAGTCAAGGGGAAGAACATCTCATAAAAACAATTTTACAGATGGGGTAGCTGAGGCACAGAGAAGTTGGGACTTGGCTAAAGTCACACAGCTAACAAGTGTCTGAGCCAGGATTTGAACCCATGACCTCTGACTCCAAAGCTTGGGCTCTTTCCACTGACCCACGCTGCTTCTTACTCCCAAGCTCGGGCTCTTTCCACTGAGCCACGCTGCTGGAAACTCTCCAGGTGTGACCCTGGGAGGGGTATAGAAAAGATAGGGCAGTAATAATTTAAAAGATAGCAAAGTGTTTTCTTAGAACCACTTAGACTGTGAACCCCATCTAGTACAGGAACTTGTCCAACTTGATTAACCTCTGTCTACCCCAGTGCTTAGAACAGTACCTGGCACATAGTAAAACAAATACCATTTAAAAAAGAAAAAAACCCAAAACTTATTTTTTAGGGTTTACACTTGTCAAGTGGGAGACCATTAGAAAACTAAAGCTAGAGTCCGCTGGAATATAAATAGCTCCTGCTAGAACCAGTTAGATCTGAAAGTTAAATGGGAAATACCATAGACTTTGTGAGAGATCTTAGACAAAAACGGAGAGAAGCTAGATCTTGGAGTGGTCCGCACGTTTGGTGTTGACTGAACAGGATTGCTTGGAGGAACTGATTTCTGGAAATAGAAAGCACATGAGGTAATGGGATGAAGCCAGCCAAAAGCCTGTCAGAAGGTTTTAGGAAGTGCTACCACTCCCAGGGAGGTGGAGCCTAGAGAAGCCAGGGACAACAGCTCACTCCAAACCAGGCACCTTTAATCCCACTCCTTCCCAGGAGGTCTCAGCATCTGGCCTCCGGTCCAGGTACTGAACGTGGGCCACTTACATGTGTAGGAATTTAATATAATAGAAGCAGCATGGCCTATTAGAGCACGGGCCTAGGAATCAGAGGACGTGTGTTCTAATCCCGGCTCCGCCACATCTCTGTTGTGTGATCTTAGGTAAGTCACTTAACTTCTCTGTGCCTCAGTTATCTCATCTGTAAAATGGGGATTAAGACTATGAGCCCCAACAGGGACCTGGACTTGGTCCAACCTGATTACCTTGTATCTATTCCAGCGCTTAGAACAGCGCTTGTCACAAAGTAAATGCTTAAAAAATACAATTATTTTTATTATGCATTCATTCATTTATATAAATATTCCCCTAGCTGAGCCAATCAGTGCCCCTTGACCCTCCTATGGATGATCCAAACCAGATTTGCTTGTATCTATCCCAGCGCTTAGTACAGTACCTGGCACATAGTAAGCACTTAGCAAATACCACAATTATTATTCCACTGGTGCAAATCATTATTAGTTTCCATGTTATCGGTCAGATTCTGTGGCTTTTCATTAGTGGTTGAGTAGGATGTTGGCACCCCTCAGTCTTCAATCACTGAATCGTATTTATTGAGTGCTTACTGTGGACAAAGCACTGAACTAAGCACTTGGAAAGTACAGTTCAGCAACAAATAGAGACAATCCCTACCCACAACGGGTTCTTCATTGGTTCTTCATTCATCACTCTTGGTCTTTCCTCCAACGTTCTTGTTGATCTCCGTCTTGTGGCCAGATCTGCCGTCTTGGAGCCATGTGGGCCAGAGGTGAGGGTGGGGGGTGTACCCCCACAAATACCAAGGTGTTGGGGAAGTGTGGAACATTAGGGTCGATCCCAAGCTATGGTGGGGAGGGGAAAGGAGGTGTTGTGCAGGGGTTCCAGGAAATGCCACAGACTGCATCCAGGGGCAAGAGGGAGCACCATGACCCCTGATCATCAGGCTAGATATGGGATAGGGGCAGTGGCCCTGGGCCACTGGAACCAGCTCTGTGTTGGAGTCAGACCTTGGGATTTGTGGTGAGGCAGGAGGTGCTGCAAAGAGGCAGTGACCTACCCTGGAGATGCTCGATAGCAGCAGCAGTTCAGGCCCTATGGTTTGCCACAGATGAGAGAGGGTGGGGAGTTGGCAGGGTCGGGGGGTGGGGGGGTTTGGCTCCATGGTGGAAGAGGCTTGGCACCCCTTCTGTGTACCACAAAGCAGCTCAAGGCTCCTCTGCACCACAGAACACAACCCATACCATGGGGGTGATGACGCGGCTTCAAGCACCTCTGCTTGTCTCTACCCTGGGTTGTGGGGATGAAGTGTTTCTGTTTATTATTATATTTTCTTCTACCAAGTGCTTAGTACAGTGCTCTGCACAACTTTAAGTGCTCAATAAATATGACTAAATTAACAAGTGCAGTGAGGAGAAGAGGGAGCAAGAAAGATCACCATGGCAGTCCTGCGATATTCTAAGACAGCAGAGGCTCTATGCTTGGGCAGGGTTGGGCGACAATGATCAGGAAAGCAGGGGGCAGAGACTGGGGTCTGCTCCATGGTGGAAGTCACCGGCGCTCACTGCTCTGTCACAGAACCTCAGCCTAACAAAGGCAAGGGTATAGGAAAGATGAATATGAGATCTATTGTTGATTCATTCAATCACATTTATTGAGCACATACTGTGAGCAGAGCACTGTACTAAGTGCTTGAAAAGTACAATTCTGCAACAGAGACAATCCCTGTCCTCGGTGGGCTCAAAGTTTAGGAGGGAGGAGACAGACATCAAAACACATAAACAGGCATCAATAACATCAAT
Organism: Ornithorhynchus anatinus; assembly: GCF_004115215.2. Lineage (NCBI taxonomy): Eukaryota > Metazoa > Chordata > Mammalia > Monotremata > Ornithorhynchidae > Ornithorhynchus > Ornithorhynchus anatinus. The sequence goes on from NC_041728.1 coordinate 121,629,328, forward strand.
ATAAATAAGGAGGAGTGATATGTTTGCCCCTCCTATAGAAATTTTAAAAAGTATTTCTCCAGGCAGAAGGGAAGAAGAAGGCTAGATACACTCAACACCCTTGAAGATTCAAATATATAGATGCAGTCGTATATTCTCTGTATTTGACCCTTGACTGGCCAACCTATCTTCTTCATCTCAGGCAGAATTTGGCTAACTTATTTGTTCTACATTTTTAAGGCCGAAAGAGACATAAAACAATTCTTTTAGATATAAAGCTTTAACAAAGGTAAGTTAGTCCATTTCCCAAGAGAATAATAAGGCAAGAAAATACAGCCAGCCCTCTATAATTCAGGGTTATTTGTATTAAGAATACAAAAGACTCACTGCCCTGAACCCAGAAAATGTCAGCAGGGCAAGAAAGTCTTTACTTAGCTACAGTAACAGAGCAAAGATGCTTGCAATAAAATGAGATTAAGGTTTGTACAGTTGAATTACTAAAATGATGGCAAAGGATAAACTTTTATAACTGGTTCACACCTCTAGTCAGTTAATTGTTGGTGTTTAATTAAGCACTTACTGAGTGCACAGATGTATACTAAATGCTTGGGAGAATGCAAGAGCTGATAGACAGATTCCCTGCCCACAAGCAGACCTTTAGCATACAAATTCTAACAATATGTTTAGGTAATTCCAAGTTGTGGTAAAATAAGTGTAAGTACTCTGGAAGTACCACAGTGAAACAATGTTTGGCTAAGAATGAAGATATATAGTGAGAAATGCAGAACTTAAACAATAACAGCAAAGAGAAGCACACTGATATAGTTACAAAAGGGTGGGAAAGTGTGTGTGGGGAAAACGTATCTAGTAAATAGAAACTTGGGTTATGTCAAATTTCTTGTTTTGGAAAGGATTATATAGGACAGATTATTTTCCTCCTTCCATTAAGATTTATCATACTGAGTGCTTACTATATGCAGAGCACTGTACTGTTTGGGAGAGTATAGTGCAACACAATTAGCAGAAATGTTCCCTGCCCATATCGAGCTTACAGTCTAGATTTATGTAATACTAAACATATGTAATAATTTATTACAACAATTTATGTAATAATAAAGGAGTACAAAATCCAGGGAAAATCAACACACAAGTTTTCTTTCAACATAGACCTCAGGAAACCCCAACCGATTGAACTGGATCACTTTTACAAGTGATTAGAAAACTCCCTAATAGCTAAAGAACAGAAGTTAGGAAGTCAACACAGTAGCTGTTGTAAGCCAACAACCATTTTCTTAGAGGGAAACTCCTCCAGATACACACTCTAGTCATGGAAGGGTTAGGAAGAATGCCTGGGAGAAATGTCAGTCCAACTTAAAACAGCCCTAGTGATAACGGAAGGATCTTTAGAAAAGTGAGGCATGAGTGGTAGCCATAATTTCACCACAAACAACATATTCTGGATATAGGATATAGCATAGGATAAAACTCCGTTAATAGAGAATACAGAAAAAAAATGACTTCAAAGTATGTGAGATAATCAGAGGGTGTGTGAGTGTGTGAGGTGCTCTTACTGTGCAAAATATATTGATTTCCCCCAACAATGCAATGTTGTCAAGAAACTCTGATTATGATAAAAAACAACTTACTAATGACCCAGAGGTTAATGGTTTACTTTTAGAGTGCAGGTTGGAGGGGCTTTGAATAATCAATACCAGCAACCATTAATATTATTTATTATTTTTGAATATCGATGGTTTCCAAGCTCCTTAATCACTCGGTGTTTCCATTTCCATATTGGAAACATAAAATCCATAAGTCTGTCAATCTCAGTGCAGTGGGGTGTTTTGAGGATTAATGAGACATTGGACTGGATTCCTCCTGACTAAATGAAGTGGATGGGGGAGGGGACTGCTAGAAATACCAACATAACTGTTCACATATTTTCAAGACTGGAAGATTAAATCGAGGAGGAGGAGGAGTAATACTATGTATTAAGTATTTGCTGTGTGCAGAGCTCTGTACTGACTGGTAAGTAGTATACAAGTGGGAATTAGACAAGGACTCTGTCCGTCAAAGGGTTCACAGTCCCCTTGATTGTGGGGTGATGGAGGATTGGAGACAAACATCAGATACAATAAAACATTGAAACAGCATAAGGGACAAGGACAAATATGCAGTACCCCAAATAAAAATAAGTCAACAGGTAACTGTGGCTATTAGGGACAGAATTACTTCTTGGAATTCACTCCACAGCCAGTAGGTTTTACTAAATGAAACCTTCCTGAGGTTCTACGAGGCCTCACTGCCCATGCTGTTCTTATTCCCTCTGGGGAGGTGGAAAGCAGGACAGGACGGGGTGGCAGAAGGGAAGGCCGTTCACTTGCCCATGGTGAAGGGAACTGAGAGCGTGCAGCGAAGCAAGCCTTCAAATGCCAGATGTTTCATTCCATTCCTGAGGGGAAGAGAGACAGAGGAGCCACAGCAGTGGCTTTTATACCTGGCCTGGAGGGCACAGAGTAGGCCAGGGGCAGACAGAGAGTGTGCTTCAGCTGCTGTGGGGGAGGGGAAGGCTGAAGGCCTGCAAAGAGGCACGGTATAATTACCAGATTTTTTACTGGGCTGGAGGTGAAGAGGGGCTGAGAAGACAGAGTGGTGGCATTTATATCAGTCTGGCATGCACAGAGCACGCAGGGGCAGGCAGAGAGTTTTTCAGCCATAAGATGGGGCCAGGGATGGGGAAAGGGAGCAAGGTCCTGCAGAGAACACATTTTACTCAGCTGCACTGGAATAGATGTATAGTGTGCTCTGCAAATAGTAAGCCCTTAATAAGCAGTGTGGTCTAGTGGATGAAGTCATAGGATGTGGGTTCTAATCCCGGCTCTGCCAATTGTCTGTTGTGTGACCTTGGGTAAGTCGTTTAACTGATCTGTGCCTCAGTTACCTCATCTGTAATTGTGAGCCCCAGGTGAGACATGGGCTGGGTCCAACCTGATTACCTTATATCTACCTGCAGCGTGGAAAGAGCACGGGCCTGGGAGTCAAAGTCATGGGTTCTAATCCTCGTTCAGCCACTTGTCTGCTGTGTGACCTTGGGCAAGTCATATTACTTCTTTGGACCTTAGTGACCTCATCTGTAAAATGGGGATTGAGACTGTAAGCCTTACATGGGATAGGAACTGTGTCCAACCCAATTTTCTGGTATCCATCCCAGCACTTACTACAGTGTTTGGCACATAGAGCTTAACAAAAATCATAATAATTATTACTATTACCTTAGCACTTAGAACAGTGCTTGGCACATAGTAAGCACTTAACAAATACCTTGATAATAATAATAAGTACTACTACTACTGCTTGTAGTGCTGCTGCTGCTGCTAGTACAGCGTGGCTGAGTAGAAAGAGCCTGGGCTTGGGAGTCAGAGGTCATGGGTTCTAATCCTGGCTCCACCGCTTGTCAGCTGTGTGACTTCGGGCAAGTCACTTCACTTCTCTGTGTCTCATGACCTCATCTGTAAAATGGGGATTAAGACTGTGAGCCCCATATGTGACAAACTGATCCCCTTGTATCTTCCGTCTCCCCAGCGCTTAGAACAGTCCTTTGCACATAGTAAGCGCTTTACAAATGCCATCATTATTATTATTACTTCTATTAGCAGCCCTACACTATCTCAAAACTGGAGAGCCAATCTGTGCCTTCAACAAGAAAGGAAAAGCTCTACCCCTTGTACCAAAGAAGTGACCCTTCTTTTCCTCCCAAGAGATCATGAGGAGTATAGACTCCCTATATGCAAGGGTTCCTGGTCATCCTTAAGAACGTACTAATTCCAGAAAAAATACTATTGGATCAAACCAGCGGTCCATACAGTCCAGTATTCTGTCCATGACAACGGCAACGAGAACGCTCAGAGGAATGATGTTCTGGTTCCTATCGACAGCATTACTGTTTCTCTTCATAGTTGTAGCTAAAACTCCTAGACAATTTCCTTGAAGGTAAAGATCATGCTTTTCAATTATGTTGTACTGTACTTTCCCAAACGTTTAATACACTGCTCTGGACACAGTAGGTATTCAATAAATACTAGTGAATCTATTATCCACCAACGCACTTAACTTTTCAAAAGGTATTTATCAAGCACTTATTTTGTGCAGAGTGCTGTAATAAGTGCTTGGGAGAGTATAATACAACACTAGGTAGATGTTAGCCCTGCTCTCAAGGTAGTTACAGTCTAATGGGGAAGCAGTAGACATTAAGAAAAATTACAGGTACGAAGCAACTGACTAAAGTGAGATGAACATAAGTGCTGTGAGGATGAAAATAGGGGGGAAAAAACCTAAGGGCTGAAGGGGTGGGAATAAGTGCAGCATGGATTAAAGGATAGAGCAAAGGCTTGGGAGTCAAAAGGACCCAGGTTCTAATCCCAGTTCTGCCACTTGTCTGCTCCGTCTGCCATGGGCAAATCACTTGGCTCTCTGTCCCTCAACTGTTTTGTCTTATGCTGTTGTCTTTGACACATAACACTGTGGACACATCTCTCCCAGAACTCCCCAACTCCATCTGCAATCCTTCTAGTTGTGTATCCATGGAGTTTTCTTCATAAAAATATGGAAGTGGTTTGCCATTGCCTCCTTCCACACAGTAAACTTCAGTCTCCACCTTCCACTCTCTACCAAGCCGCTGCTGCCCAGCACAGGTGAGTTTTGACTTGCAGCAGATTGCCTTCCACTCTAGCCACTGCCCAAGCTAGGAATGGAATGGATATGCTTCTGCCTGATTCTACCTCCTGTAGTCGAGACTGGTAGAGTACTGGGAACTCTCCAGGTGTGACCCTGATGGGGATGTGGGGGGTTTGGGGGAGGTCTCTTAATTACCTAATCTGTAAATTGGAGATTAAGACTATGAGGCTCCTATAGGGCATGGACAATGTCCAACTTGACGATCTTGTATGTACCCCAGCGTTTAGTATAGTGCCTGGTATACAGTAAGTTATTGCCAACAATCATTCAAGGAAAAAAAAAATGTATGAGGGAAAGTAGTTGGGGGATAAAATCTAAATCTGGGAAGGAGATCTGATTTCAGTAGTGCTTAGAAGATGTGGAGAGAGAGGGAGGGAGTTCCAGACAGGAGGATGCATTAATAATAAAGCAGCGAGAAGCAGTGTAGCTTAGTGGAAAGAGCATGGGCTTGGGAGTCAGAAGTCATGGGTTCTAATACCGGCTCTGCCACTTGTCTGCTCTGCAACCTTGGGCAGGCCACTTAACTTCTCTGTGCCTCAGTTACCTCATCTGTAAAATGGGGATTAAGATTGTGAGTCCCATGTAGGACAACCTGATTACTGTGTATCTACCCAAGGACTTAGAACAGTGCTTGGCACATAGTAAGTGCTTAACAAATACCATTATTATTATTATCAATAAATACTATTATTATTATTATAACTCTATACAGTTTTCTGAGTTAAAAAGTTCAAGGTGCTTCTTGCCTCTTGTTTTGGACCTACTCCTTCTAGTTTCAATCAATTGATCATATTTATTGAGCACTTACTGTGTGCAGAGCACTGTACTAAGCACTTGGGAAAGTACAACACAACAACAGGAGAGATGCATTCCCTGCCCACAAAGAGTTTACAGTCTAGAGGATGATGAGGGCTCCCTAGTTCTGTCAGTGTGAAATTTAATGAACAACATTTCCATCTTCACCCTTTCCATGCCCTTGATGATTTTGTAGGCTTTTATTATTTCTCGGCCTGGATCTTTCCAGAAGGGAGAGTCCTAATGTTTTCACTGTTCCTTGTATACAGTCCATTATGCAAATCACCATGACTTCTCTTCTCTGTACTTTTTAAACTCTGTTATGTGCTTCCTAAAACCTGACAACCAGAACTGCTTGTAATGATGTTGAATGCACCATAGCTTTATGCAGTGGTCAAATTACTGCTTTTGTTCTGTTTTCAATTACCTTCCTGATGGTGCCCAGAATTTCTGTTGATCTCGTTGGCTGCCACCAAACATTAGGCCAGTTATTTGAGATAACAGTTGGTAACAGCTCCCAAATCTTTTTCATGAACCAGTCTATCATCATATTGCTATAGTTTGGATTATTTTTCTCTAATGCACTCATTATCTTATACACACTCACACTGAAGCTCTTCTGCTGCTTTTCTGTTCTGTGATATTTCTCAGCCTTCTCTTTCAGTGTATTCCCATTACCATGACATTTTATCCCTTGAAAGAACTGAGAGTAAACTTTACGTGGGGCAGTTGTTTGTTTTTTTTTAATCAGAGATAGTTCCTGCCTGAGGACTGGAAACAAAACTGTTCTTGGTTGAAAGTCTTCATCATAATGAAGGAAAATGGGAATTCCAAGCCAATTCAGGACCTGGAGGATTTCCCCCAGGAGGGAGCACAAAGGAGGTTTCATTTTCATCTGAAAAGAAGAATTGAAGTCTGCTGGGAATCCTAGCCAGGTTTTATACAGTGGGAGGGCGAATGATGGCGACCAGCATACAAGTTCGTGAGAGTGAGCCGGGTCTTGTCGCACACTCCTTGACTGCTGTGCACATGCAAATTTGCTCTCACAAGCACTGATGAACCTCCAAACACTGCTGGTTTGCTTCACACGCTGTCCTTTGAGTGTTTCTGTCCTGGGAAATACCAGATAATACTAGATTGGCAGCTCTTCTAAGGGATGGTTGTTGTGGAGGAAGGGGAAATATAGACCTGAGTAATGCTAGGTGAATTTATCTTCCCAATTAAATCTTTTGAAAAAAAATGATTAAGGAGGAAATCAACCACCTAAAAGAAAGAATTTCAAAAGGAATAGACTTTTATACAGCTGAGAGCAAAAACTAATTTAGGAATACACTCGATCACTACCTTTTAGTTTATAAGGATACAATTAAAGATTTTGAAGTTCAAAGATTAGAGATGCTCAAATACTAAACAATAGCTTTGATTAAACACCTTTTGAATGCAATACACTATACTAAGTGCTCAAAAAGATATATCAGAAGCGAAAGATACTTTTCCTGCTTTCCATGAAATATAATATAATGGACCCAAACCTATCCACACTAGCCTGAGCAGAGCTCCAAGAACACAAGATTCCCAAACTTAGTAACAGCTTCATCCGATCCATTTAATGAAGACTTGCATTCTTTTATTTACCTCATCACACGACTCCTCTACTAACCTACCCACACTACAGAGTCCCTGAATTGAGTTCTGAGCTATTTCCTATTTTGGCCTAACTCATTTCTTGTTCATCAACACCTCAGCACCAAAAAGCATAAAGAAAAATGCAACACACTGGCAAAAATTTGGTCCTTCTGTTCTTTCAAATGATATTTTATGGACACTATTAACAATAAGTGTTTTTGAACTTCATTAATGCAATAGCACTATTCAAAATCATTGCCAAAGATTATGGGATCTCTAATGGAAAACTTCAAAATTGCACATGTGTTATAATGGTCACATACAAACCTTGACTTTTGTAGATTGAACCAGCCATAGGTGAATTTGTGTGTCTTGGAGGTATTATTTTATTGAGTGTGTGAGGCATTCTAGATAATAGCCAGACTTAGGGCGCCTGGGCCTCATTCCACTTCAGAGAAGCAGCATGGTGTAATAGAGCATGGGTCTGGGAGTTAGTTCTAATACTGTCTTTCCAAAAGCATCTCTCCTCACCTTGCCGCCCTGTCCTCACTTCCCACTCTTGATGATCAGGTCTCCGCTCTCAACTCCACCCTCTCTACTCATCTCAACTCTCTCGCCCCCCTTTCCCTCCACCGCTCTCGCTCCACTAACCCACAGCCCTGGATCACCTCCTCTGTCTGCCTCCTACGCTCCTATGCTCGAGCTGCTGAACGCTGCTGGTGAAAGTCCAAGCACCAAGCCGACCTCACACACTTCAAATTTATCCTTTCCTGCCTTAACTCTGCCCTCTCCTCCGCCAGGCAAAACTTCTTCTCGTCCCTCATAGATACCCATGTCCATCACCCCCGCTGATTGTTCCGGACCTTTAACTCTCTCCTTAGGCCCCCTGTTCCTCCCCCTCCCCCATCTCTCACCCCCAATGATCTGGCCACCTATTTCCTCACGAAAATCAACACAATCAGGTCTGAGCTCCCCAAAGTCACCTCCGCCTCTCCCCTCCCCCCCACCAACCCTCTCCCCTACTTTCCCATCCTTCCCTGAAGTATCCTAAGAGGAGATCTCCTCCCTCCTCGCAAGTGCCACCCCCTCCACCTGCGCCTCGGACCCCATTCCCTCTCACCTTATTAAAACCATCGCCCCTGCCCTCCTCCCTTGCTTAACTTCTATTTTTAACCACTCACTCTCCAATGGCTCCTTCCCCTTCCCCTTCAAACATGCCCACGTCTCCCCCATCCTAAAAAAAACCCGCTCTTGACCCCACTTCCCCCTCCAGTTATCGTCCTATCTCCCTACTACCCTTCCTTTCCAAAATCCTAGAACGAGTCATCTACAATCGATGCTTAGAATTCCTTAACTCCCATTCTCTCCTAGACCCCCTCCAATCTGGCTTCCGTCCCCTCCACTCTACCGAGACTGCTCTCTCTAAGGTAACCCATGACCTCCTTCTTGCCAAATCCAATGGCTCCTACTCCATTCTGATCCTCCTTGACCTCTCTGCTGCCTTTGACACTGTAGACCATCCCCTCCTCCTCCATACCTTATCTCACCTTGGCTTCACGGACTCCATCCTCTCCTGGTTCTCCTCTTACCTCTCTGGCCGGTCATTCTCGGTCTCCTTCACTGGCGCCTCCTCCCCCTCCCATCCTTTAACTGTTGGAGTTCCTCAAGGGTCAGTTCTTGGCCCTCTTCTGTTCTCCATTTACACTCACTCCCTCGGTGAACTCATTCGCTCTCACGGCTTTGACGACCATCTCTACGCAGATGACACGCAGATCTACATCTCCGCCCCGTCCTCTCCCCCTCCCTTCAGGCTCGCATCTCCTCCTGTCTCCAGGACATCTCCACCTGGATGTCGGCCCGCCACCTAAAACTCAACATGAGCAAGACTGAGCTCCTCATCTTCCCTCCCAAACCCGGTCCTCTCCAGACTTCTCTATCACTGTGGATGGCACGGCCATCCTTCCCGTCTCTCAGGCCCGCAATCTCGGTGTCATCCTTGACTCGTCTCTCTCGTTCACCCCACACATCCTATCCGTTACCAAGACCTGCCGGTTTCACCTTTACAATATCGCTAAGATCCGCCCTTTCCTCTCCACCCAAACGGCTACCTTACTGCTACAGGCTCTCATTATATCCTGGCTAGACTACTGTGTCAGCCTTCTCTCTGACCTCCCTTCCTCCTCTCTCGCCCCGCTCCGGTCTATTCTTCACTCCGCTGCCCGGCTCATCTTCCTGCAGAAACGATCTGGGCATGTCACTCCCCTTCTTAAACAACTCCAGTGGTTGCCTATCAACCTCTGCTCCAAACAAAAACTCCTCACTCTAGGCTTCAAGGCTCTACATCACCTTGCCCCTTCTTACCTCTCCTCCCTCTGTCTTTCTACCGCCCACCCCGCACGCTCCGCTCCTCTGCCGCCCACCTCCACACCGTCCCTCGGTCTCGCCTATCCCGCCATCGACCCCTGGGCCACGGCCTCCCCCGGTCCTGGAACACCCTCCCTCCTCACCTCTGCCAAACTGATTCTCTTCCCCTCTTCAAAACCCTACTTAAAACTCACCTCCTCCAAGAGGCCTTCCCAGACTGAGCTCCTCTTCTCCCTCTACTCCCTCTACTACCCCCCCTTCACTTCTCCGCAGCTAAACCCTCTTTTCCCCTTTCCCTCTGCTCCTCCCCCCCTCCCTTCCCATCCCCTCAGCACTGTACTCGTCTGCTCAACTGTCTATATTTCCATTGTCCTATTTATTTTGTTAATGAATTGTACATTGCCTTGATTCTATTTAGTTGCCATTGTTTTTACGAGATATTCTTCCCCTTAACTCTATTTATTGCCATTGTTCTTGTCTGTCCGTCTCTCCCGATTAGACTGTAAGCCTGTCACACGGCAGGGACTCTATCTGTTGCCAACCTGTTCATTCCAAGCGCTTAGTACAGTGCTCTGTACATAGTAAGCACTCAATAAATACTACTATTGAATTGAATTACTGGTTCTAACACTTGTCTGCTGTGTGACCTTGGGCTAGTCACTTCACTTCTATGGGTTTCAGTTACCTCATCTGTAAAATGGAGTTTGAAACTATGAACCCCTCGTGGGAGAGGGACTGTGTCTAACACAATTTGCTTGTATTTACCAGTGCTTAATATGATGCCTGGCACATAGTAAGGGCTTAACAGACACCATAATAATAATTATTATTCATTCATTCAATTGTATTTATTGATTGCTTACTGTGTTCAGAGCAGTGTACTAAGCGCTTGGGAGAGTCCAATATAACAATAAGCAGACATATTCCCTACCCTCAACGAGCTTACAGTGTGGAGGGGGAGGCAGACAATATAAATCAGTAAATTACAGCTAGGTACATAAGTGCTATGGAGCTGAGAGCGGAGATAAATCAAGGGATCAAGTTAGGGTGATGCCTAAGGGAGTGGAAGATGAGGAAAAGTGGGGTTTAGTCTGGGAAGGTCTCTTGGAGGAGATGTGCCTTCAGTAAGACTTTGAAGTGGGGAAAGTAATCGTGTGTCGGATATGAGCCTAGATTTGAGCTTCTGTGCTTAGAACAGTGCTTGGCACATAGTAAGAGCTTAACAAATACCCTTATTATTATGAGAAGGAAGACATTCCAGGACAGAGGCAGAACATGGCTTAGTACAGTGCTCTGCACATAGCGCTCAGTAAATACTATTGAATGAACATGGGCTAGGGGTTGGTGGGGAGATAGACGAGATTGAAGTAGCCAATACCTAGTCTCTGTGTGTGTCTTTTTTTTTTTAAGGTAATCAGTCAATTGTATTTATGGAGCACTTACTATGTGCAGAACATTGTACTAAGCACTTGGGAGAGTACAGTCTAACAATATAGCAGATACTTTCTCTGCCCACAACAAGCTCACAGTCTAGAGGGAGGTGCTTACTATGAGCCAGGAACTGTACTAAGGCCTGGGGTAGATAAAAGATAATCAGGTTGGACACAGTCTGTTTTACATGAGGCTCACAGCTTTAATCCCTATTTTACAGATGAGGTAACAGGGAAAGAAAATTTAATTGACTCGCCAAAGATCACATGGCAGACAAGTGGCGCAACTGGGGTTAGAGCCCAGTTCCTCCTACTCTCAGACCCGTGCTCATTCTGCTAGGCCATTCTTCTTCCTCTAGAGGACCCAAAATGTTATTTTAGTCTTCAAATCAGAATTTAGACTTGGCCCCACCACAGTGAAGCAAGAGGAGAAGCACGGCCTAGTGGATAGAGCATGAGCCTGGAAATCAGAGGACCTGGGTTCTAATTCCAGGTCCGCCACTTGTCTGCCGTGTGATCTTCGGCAAGTCAATTAACTTTTCTTTCCCTCAGTTACCTCATCTGTAAAATGGGATTAATAATGGCATTTGTTAAGTACTTATTATATGCCAAGTACTGTATCAAGCACTGGGGTAGATACAAGTTAATCATTTGGACACAGTCCATGTCCCACACGGGGCTCACAGTCTTAATCTCCATTTTACAGATGAGGTAACTGAGGCCCAGAGGAGTGAAGTGACTTGCCCAAGGTCACATGGCAGACAAATGGCAGAACTGGGATTATAATACAAGTCATTAGGATTTCCAGACCTGTGTTTTCTCCACTAGGCCACACTGCTTTTCTATAAGAGATTAAGACTGTGAGCCCCATGCATATGGTATGTCTAGCTTGACTAACTTGCATCTACTTCAGTGTCTGGCACATTTTAAGTGTTTAACAAATGCCAATTAAAAAAAGTGAACTTATAATCTAAACAGGCACACCTGATCTCTCAGGGAAATTAAAGAAACAGACAATACTGAAGAAAAGTGGGAGAAAGAAGTGTCATAGTTCAAGCAAAGAGGAAAATTATCATAAAATGGCTTATCACCAAATAATTAATATGCAAGACCTTTTTTGGCCTGAATGATCCAAATAATTGTCTCCATCTATTTCTTCTATTTGGCTGAAGAGACCTGACTGGAAAGTGCTTGAATAATCATAGTGTGTTATGGTCATCAGAGAAGGCTTCAGTATAGGCTTATATGTCCTGGTTTATTGTACTAAGTACTTAAGTGAGAACAATACAGCAGAGTTGGCAGACACTTTTTTTTTTAAGACATTTGTTAAGTGCTTACTCTGTGCCAGGCACTGAACTAAGCTCTGGGGTAGATACAAGTTAATCAGGTTAGAGACAGCCCCTGTCCCACATGTGGCTCACAGTTTTAATCCCCATTTTCCAGATGAGTTTACTGAGGCACAGAGAAGTTGAGTTATTTGTCCATGGTCACACATTAGACAAGCAGCAGAACTGGGAATAGAACCCAGATCCTTCTGACTCCCAGACCCGGGCTCTTTCCATTAGGCTACATTGCTTCTCCACCTTATTATTTTGTATCTACCTCAGTACATGACACCATTACAGTGCTTGGCCCATAGTAAGCACTTAACCAGTACCATTATCATCATCATCATCATGTGCATAAGTGTGATGGGAGGTTGTGAGTATAGAACAGCTTAGATGGCACAGAATTGCTTAAGTGGCAGTTGGAGGGAAATAACCTGGAAAGAAGCGGTATGGCTTAGTGGAAAGAGTATGGGACTCAAAGTCAGAGGACCTGGGTTCTAATCCCAGGTCCGCCACTTGTCGGCTGTGTGACCTTGGTCAAGTCACTTAACTCCTCTGGGTCTCATTTACCTCATCTGTAAAATGGGGATGAAGATGGGGAGCCCTATGTGGAACAGGGACTGTGTCCATCCTGATTATCTCCTACCTAGCCCAGCATTTAGTGGAGTGCCTGGCTCAGAGTAAGCACTTAACAAATACCTTAAAGAAAGATTATGAAATAAGCATAGAAGGCTTTTAGAGGAGACGGAATCTATGAATTGCTTTGAAAATGATCTGGGCAGCAGGTGAAATGTGGACTGGAGAGTGGAGAGACATGAGGCAGGGAAACCAGAGAGGGCCTGATGCAGTAGTCAAGTCAGGATATGACAAGGACTTGGGTCAGTGTGATGGTTGCTTGGATGAAAAGGGAGCCTGATTCCAGGCACTGACAGCCAGTACAGATACTAGGGAAGCAACTTGTCTTAGTGAAAAAACTATAGGTCTAGGTGCCAGAGGATCTGGGTTCTAATCCTAGCTCTGCCACATATCTGCTGTGTGACCTTGGGTAAGTCACTTCACTTCTCTGGGCCTCAGTTACCTTATATATAAAATGGAGATCAAATCTTACTCCCCTCTACTTAGTCTGAGAGCCCCATGTGAGTAAGGGATTGTGTCCCACTTGATTTATCTGTATCTATCCCACTGCTTAGAACAGTGCTTGATACATCGTAAGCCCTTAATAAGTGCCATACTATATAAATGAGAGAGAGAGAGAGAGAAAGATATGTATGTGACATCATATATCTTACACTGTATAGGTAGCATAACAGTATTGTCATAAGACCATTTTATGGAAGTTTGAGGCCACTTGGACCTAGACCATTGCTATGGTGGACCACTGTGATGTTATTGAAGATTTTCAGCTCTAAATCCCCATAGATAGTGCTCCCATGACACTTTAGGACCATCCAAACCCCTATCACCTTCCATTGGGTCCTAAAGCCCTCAATTTCTGCCCTTCTTATAGCTAATTAGAAAGCTAATTAGGTTGGACACAATCCATGTCCCACCTGGAGCTCACAGCTTTAATCCCCATTTTACAGATGAGGTAACTGAGGCACAGAGAAATCATGACATGTCCAAAGACCCAGAGCAGACAAATTGCAGAGATGGGATTGGAGCCCTGGTTCTATGAGTCTCAGGCCCGTGCTTTTTCCAGTAGCCCCCACTGCTTCTTAAGCAGCAGAACTCAGGAGAAAGCTTTGAGATGTTCAGCTGGACGCCTGAAATAAATCTACTGGACATAAAGATGTCCAGGCCAAAAATTAATATGAAACAGGGGACAACCTGCCAATTGGATTATCTGGTATAAAATAGGACAAATGACCACCATATCTGATCCCTCTTCCCTTCTCTCTCAAGAGCCTGCTTGCCCAAGTATAACTTGTCTTTTTTGGTCGAGGTGTTAAAATATTTAATAGTGGTGCTGACCCTGACTTTCATGTTTATTCTGGAGCATGTAGCATTCTGGTTCTGGTAGATTAAAAACTCTACAATTCTGAGAGACTTTAAGTTTAGAGAAGAGTGAGGTCTAGAGAAATAACAACCTAGTCGAAAGATCAGGGTCTTTTTGAAACAGGAGACCTGAGGTCTAGCCTTGACCATAACTTGCCTCTTATGTGACCTATCCTAGGTAAGAAGTCACTTTAACTTTTCTGTGACTCAGTTTCCTAACCTGTAAAATGGAGAAAAATGTGAGTTCACCCTTCCTCTGAGACTGTGAGCCCCATGTGGAACAAGAACTTTGTCTAATCTGCTTGAATTGAATCTACCTCTGCAGAACTTAGTGCAGAGTACTTAAGCCCATAGCAAGCAATTAATGAATATCAAAATGAATTAATTTTAGCTGAAAGTCATGCACTGCTGTATAAGCTTAAAATAGGGGCCACAAAAGAAGAGCCTCTCTCCTGCCTCCAGCTCCCTCTAGAATAAGCACAGAGGGTGGGGAGAGCTATTTCCTCTACTTTATTTCTGCCAAACTCCTCCTGATGTATGAATCCTCAAACTACAATATAACTGCTTCCTTAAAGGTGAATATTTCTCATTATTATTTTTATGATGCATTTTCCTTAAAAGAATTAAGAAGAAAAATATTATGCCAGAATCTCTGAAACAAACCTTTGTTTGGTTTCATAATCTATGCCCTAAATGGTGTCTTGTTAAAATCTGGATATTTCCTAGCTTCTAAATTCTGCATTTAAGAGACCATTTATAAAGCGCTTCCATTTTCCACAATTGATTTTATTTCAAAAATGCTGGACCCTCTTATACTTCTCTCCCTTCACACTACTTTCCACCTTTTCACCTAATTTATCTGAAGTAGAAAGCATCAATCTTTCTATTATTTCCAGTGCAGTGAAAGACATAGAAGAAAGGTATAGATGGAAAACTAATAGGTAGACAATAGGTGACCAATTCTCTTGGAGCTGGAAACCTGAGTTCTGAGCCAGCATGTGGTGGCTCAAGCTCAGCCAGTTGCTATGAGGAACAGGATATGGTGGGTGCTGAGTGTGATAGAGAGTAGGCTGGAAATAAGATCATGGTATGTGTGTTTGAGGAGTGAGCTTGGCTGGCAGTTTGGAGGCACACTCTGAGAGTGGACACAAGAAGAGAGGAGGAAAGGGCATAAAATAAACTCAAAATAAGTGTCTTCATTCATCCCCCTCTGACACATCTCCTCCACTTCTCAGTGAGAGCTGTGTGGTCTAATGCTGGGACTCAGAAGGTCCTGGGTTCTAATCCCAATTCTACCACTTGCCTGATCTGTGAGCCAGGGCAAGTCACTTAATTTCTCTGGATCTGTTACATCTTCTGTAAAATGGGGATTAAGACAGTGATCCCCAGGTAATCAGCTTGTATCTAACCCCAGTGCTTAGTACAGTGCCTGGCACATAATAAGCGCTTACCATATACAATTAAAAAACAAACAACAATCCAGGGGATTGCATCACCAGCACTCAGTAGGCAGATTTGCCACCATTCAGATCCTGCCCGAGGGAATCAATCAGAAGAGGTGGGAGGGGCAGATCACAACCAGTGTTTTAATTTGAAGAATCTGAACAACAAAATTTTTCTCGAAGCCTTTCGGTTGTAAGGCACATTGTAGATGAGCAAGCTGCAAATCTCTTGGGTACCTTTGGAGAGCATTGCTTGAAAGAATGTGAAGGCAAAGAAAGTACTTGGGATATCTGGGGGCAGGACATGTGATCAAGTATGATGCTGTAGAATTGGAAACTCAGAACAATTAAGGGGAATAGTTAAAAGTGGATAGGTTTACCTGGAGAGTCCATATCTGACCACAAACCAATAGTAGAAAACTTTGTGCATAAATTATCCAATAAAAAAAGTCCCCCTGCAAAGAATACCTCTTTCGTCTGGGCTAAAGGTACCTGCTTTTTCCAAGTTCCTGATCCAAAAGTCAAACACTTCAAATCTAAGGTAGCGCATATGTCAGAAGATTCATAGGTCCATTTCAGTTGTGATAAGCATAGGAGCCTAGAGTCGAGAGAAAGTAAGAGAACTGACAGCAAATGAGAACAACATGTTATTTAAGACTGGCTTGGGCAGACAGAATCATCCCCTAAATGACAAGGTCTTCATTTAGAATTCCATTTCTCTTGGTTCTCAAGTTAAGAGTTTAGTTAAGGCAACTTGCTGAGATCCATGCCTCAGGTTGTATCATCCTTTCAGCTACAGAAAGAATTATGCTGACAGGTTCTATGCAAGAATAATGATGCTTGTGACAAGTCCTCTCAGCAATCAAGGGAGTGGGAACATTAAAGAAGATTAGAGGTTCCTCCTGGCTACTTAGAAACCAAGGAAAAGGAAACCAGGGCAAAGCTGACTACTATTATATTTATATAATTCTACCTGTGGCTACCCAATCCTTCTATTTAATTATGATGTGACATATACATGGGTAATGAAAAAGAAGTTCCATATGTGTGTGTGTGTATGTAGTCTTTGATTGTAGCAGTTTGAGTTTTATCCCTTCACTATCAGTCTCTTAAAAGTGTAAACTCAATGGGGTATAAAATCCTAATTATCCCCTAATCAACGTTAAAAGCCAGTCCGATATTCTACACTACTCAGACACACTTTCAACCAAGTAGATATAATTAATTTTCTCTTCCCAGGTGTTCATCATTTTGCTTTCTCCTATAGACTGCTGCTCCCTGTCATTCAGTTCAAAATCATGCTATAATCCCCTCTTAAGTACTTTCTCATTTAATAATTGATATTAATGGGATCACAGAGTGTTTGTAGTCAGCAACTGCATTCCACATGCTTGCCCTCCTCCTCCCCTTCAATTTTGACCTTTCTGGGACTGCTATACTGAACTAAAATTGAACATCATAATATAGCTATAAGCCACTCAATCACTAAAACACCTGAAAATTTAATTTCCTTCAGTTAAGTTAGCCCCAACCAAGTGCCTATTAGAGCAGTGCTTGGCACAAAGTTAGCGCTTAATAAATATCATTATTATTATTATTATCATTGTTAGTCCATTAGAGATGTTTCTTCAACTATCTTCTCATAGAAGCCAATTTTGAACCTACCAATGCAGGATTTTTATGTGGTTTGTGGTTGTGGGGAGAAGGGGATTCAGAATGGGGCTGTTGGGGTCTTTTTGTGTTTCAGGAGTTAAGAGGAAGAGGATTTGAAGTGACATAGCAATGACTACACCACCATCCAAGTCCAGACATGTCCCCAGTGCAAACTGTCAGATAAGCTTGACAGTTCTTAAAGCACCCAATATAGACACAGTTTACTGGTCCAAACTCACAGCAGGATTACTGTAGATGTATAGACAAGGTGGTAAGATTTCAGATCTGGCCCCTATTTTGCTGTTCTGGAGATACATATTCAGGAGTTATTATTACTCAGGTTTCAAAATTGTTTTCTATTATTGTAGTCACCCCTTGACCCTGGCATATAGACATTGTTGTGGGCATGGACTATGTCTGTTTATTGTTATATTCTACTCTCCCAAGCGTTTAGTACAGTGATCTGCACACAGTAAGAGCTCAATAAATACAACTGAATGAATAAATGAACATTCCCTCCTTACAAAGAGCTTACAGTCTAGAAGGAGAGACAGACATTAAAATAAATTAATGGAGCTGTACATAAGCTGGGACTGAAGCTGGGGTGAATATCACATACTTAAATGGTACAGATCCAAGTGCTTTGATGATGTAGGAGGGAGAGCAAGTAGGAAAATGAAGACTTCTTTTGAAGGAGATGTGATTTTAGTAAGGCCTTGAAGGTGGGGAGAGCCGTGGTCTGACACATATGAAGGTGGGGGGATTTCCAAACCAGAGGGTAGATATGGGCAGGAAGTCAGTGGCGAGATAGATGAGCTCAAAGTACAGTGAATAGGTTGGCATTAGGGGAGCAGTGTGTGCACAGAAACCCCTATATCTGAAAAGCAGCATGGCTTAGTGGCAAGAGCAGAGGTTTGGGAGTCAGAGGATATGGGTTCTGATCCCGGTTCCGCCACTTGTCCTCTGTGTGACCTTGGGCAAGCCACTTAACTTCTCTGTGCTTCAGTTCCCTCATCTGTAAAATGGGGATTAAGACTGTGAGCCCCTTGTGGGATAACCTGATTAGCTTGTATCTACCCCAGTGCCTAGAATGGTGCTGGGCACACAGTAAGTGCTTAACAAATTCTGTAATTATTTTTATTATCTGACATCTGCCAAAGAGATACCTTTTGAGTTTGTCATAGTACCTCCAAATCTACTACAATTGGCAACTGCCATATGCCAAGGAGACAAAAGACTGGGCTGGAAGGGCTAATTGCTCTGACCCAATAAAATCGCTGCATAGGTTCTTATTGCATTACCATCTTACGTTTTGGCACATCCCTGCATACACTGCATATTTGCATGAAAGTATTTCCGCATACTGTTTCAAGTCACTTCACTTCTCTGTGCCTCAGTTACCTCAACTGTAAAATGGGGATTAAGACTGTGAGCCTCATGTGGGACAAACCGATTACCCTGTATCTACCCCAGCGCTTAGAACAGTGCTCTGCACATAGTAAGCGCTTAACAAATACCAACATTAAGTTAACTTTCTTTCTGAACCTCAGCTATCTCCTAAGAATGTACCTTCCCAAGTATTGCATATTAACACACCACATTCTTCTTAATGAAAAGTATGACATCAACCTATCTCTTACCATTAGTTTCCTATTGAATATATATTATAAAGACTTCCTGAAGGTTCCACATCTATTAATGGGTTTTTCATCTGGATTCCGTAAAAACCAGAACCTATAGAAAATGTTCAAAGAATCAGAGCATGAAGCAAACTTTTACATCTGTCTCTCATCTGCTGAGCTCCCTCGATTATGTTTTGCCATTCCATTTATAATATATATAATACATAACTATTCTTTGATTTCAAAGATGGTGTTCTTGTCACTGGATTTAATCCTTTCGGGGCTGAAAGGTCAATGTATGGAAGAGAGTGTGCTGGGCTACTGCATTATCTATTGTATCTAAGTGTTGTTTTGTTTTTGATGTCTTTTAGGACTGTGATCTTCTTTATCATTCTATTGTAGTCTCCCAAGGGCTTAGTACAGTGCTCTGCACACAGTAAGTGCTCAATAAATGCAACTGACTGAATGACTGACTGAAGCCTCCATTCAAAATGTGCCACTTGATTCCTGACTACTGTGCACCAAGCTGTTTTGTCATCTGCTGCTGCTGTTTGCCATTCTCAGTAATAATGTTTCAAGTTGTTCTTCACCTTTTTAAAACATTTCTTCTAGCGTGTAGTTGGTTACAGAACCCCATCGCATGAGGTTGCGTGCTTAAAAGTTGCTGAGGCAACTGATGAAGAAACTAGATGTGTTGTCTGTGAGAGATTCAGATAGCTCAAATAGAAGATTGAGTCATATAGGTGCTCTGAAATTTATGACTTAATCTGAAATTCATTGTCACAGTATTATCACAATCTCTTTGTTAGTCTCCCAAAAAACTTGATAATCTTAATTCAATTTTTTCTAACTTTGTTTATCCAAGTATTGTTGAACAGAATGCTGTTAAGGTAGCAGAATTCAGTGACTTAAGAGATGGAAAGTATTTATTATCAGGGCAAAATGCTTTGTTGCTTCTACAAAACAGTTCATAAACTGTTTCATGTACCTGTACCGCTCCGGAACACAGTCATCATTCTTCAGTCTTAAATACCATGATTGATTGATTGATTGAACTTAGCACTTTTGGATTGCATCAACAACAAAAGTATTTGATTAATGCTTAGAGTTTAAGTTGCAAGGATTACCCAGGAGACTGGAAATGTATTCTCCAATGAGCTTCCAGGTTTCTTGCTGCATCCTTAAGCATGACTTCATGGAATAGGTTAAATATCCAGCTTATTATATAGCTCATCGGGAATAGGGAAAAGGTGACAGGAAGATAACATCATGAAGAAGCCTTGTACCTGCTGTGTCTTCTCAGCAAACCCAAATTTTCTTGGGAGCTTCCATGACCTGGGGATATTGATAGGGTCAAAAGATAAGGCCCTTGAATATAGTAAAAGGTTTATTATTGTTTCTTGCATTGCTCCTGAGCAGATATACGGCAAAGATCAAGTCACCATATGGCCTAATTAGATAGAATATGGGCCTGGGATTTAAGAGGACCTGCGTTCTAATCCTGACTCTACCACTTGTCTGCTGTATGACCTTGAGCAAGCCAATTCACTTCTACGTGCTTTAGTTACCCTCATCCGTAAAATAGGGATTGAGACTGTGAACCCCATGTGGAACAGGGACTGTGTCCAACCGATTAGCTTGTACCTACCCCAGCACTTAGAATAGTGCTTGACACATAGTAAGTGCTTAACAAATACCATTATTACTATTATTATTGTTATCAAATCTAGATTGTCACTTTGTGGTCTAAGGCCTTGTTGCAATAGAGCATACAGGTTGATTATTTTCTTCAAAGGTGGTCCAAAGGATTCTAGCTAAGATCTTGTCAACAATGAACATTATGCTACCTTGATATTTTCCACCATTAGTTGTCATCTTTCTTTTTTTATGATATTCATTAAACACTTACTATGTTCCCAGCACTGCACTAAGCACTGGGGTAGATACAAAAAATCAGATTGGACACAATCCATGTCCCACATGGGGCTCACAGACTGAATCCTCATTTTACAGATGAGATTACTGAAGTACAGACAAGTGACTTGCCCAAGGTCCCATATACAAGTGCCGAAGCTGGGCATTAAAAAAAAAATTCTTCTTGACAATGGTAGTGATTGTCACTTCTGGGAAATCCTGTGGCATTTTTTCACTGGTCCTTATGCCAAGGAATTTTCTCTTCAAGATCCCATCACTCCTTTGAAGATAGCAGTGACTGGTGTTAGAACTCCTTGAAGGTAGGTATCATGACTACCTACTCTACTGTACTCTCCCAAACACACAGTAAACAGTAAGTGATTAGTAAATACCACTGATGGATCACTGACAGCACTTCTGTTCTTCATTATTTTCACTGTGATAGGCAACTTTTTTACTATTTCAAATTAATGGCATGTAATGTGTGCATATTTACAGTGCAGTGAAATATTGGATCAAATGTAATTAGTGGATCTTCTTTGTGTTGTCTAAGATCAAATGAGAAAAAAATCTCACATAAAATGCTGAATAATAGAGAGAGAAAAGATGGAAAAGAAACTCCATGGGACAAATTCACATCTTGTGTCAGCTTGTGGATAATATAAAAGTTCACTGTCACCTCATAGACTTATATAGAACACACACATCAAAAAGATCAAAAGCAGACATGGGGCACAAGATTCACAGTTAATGTCTTTATAGTTCAAGTCTATCAAAATATTGTGAACAGAAGTTAGCTTAACAGAAAAAAATGACTATTATGTTTAACTCATATCCAACCATGATTTTCTCTTGCAATATTAAGCTTCCCAACTGATTTTCCTTTCTGTGTTTCTAGCTATTTTATATGAATTATGAATGCTGTATGTATAGCTCATTGTTTAGAAATCTTTGAAAAAAAATATTTCATGTTTTTGATTTTTGGCTGTTCCCTATGTTATTGAATGCTTACCTTTCTCTACCAACAGTTATAATTGAATAAATAAATGGTTCATGATTGCTATTAGTATTTTCAAACAATCATTTGGCGAGCATATGTATGTGGTGGCTGAGGTCCCCTCTAGACTGTAAGCTTGTTATGGGCAGGGAATGTGTCTGCTAATTCTGCTATATTGTACTCTACCAAGTGCTTAGTACAATGCTTTGCTCATAATTAGTGCTCAATAATTCCATTGGTTGATTGATTGACTAATGGCTCCATCGAAAGTTGGAGGAATCTGAGATGGTGTCCAATTTTGGTAAGGATATCCTTAGCCATAGCTGTGAGAACGCTTGCAAAGAGCCAGTCTGGGAAAGACTGAGAAAGGCAATGAAGGTGGTCTGGTCAGAGGATGGCTGATAGGGTGCTCACCGCCCCCTCCCCCCCCCCCCCACTTTAAGCTCAGAAAGCAGGGAATGTGTCTATTGTTATAATTGTACTCTCCCAAGTGCTGAGTACAGTTCTCTGCACACAGTAAGCTCTCATTAAATATGACTGACTGACTCACTCTCCCCCAAATCAAGGAGACACCCAATTCTCTGTGCATGGAAGTTCCTGATAATTCACCATTCAGTAGTATTGGTTGAACAGCCATTGTGTTTAGAACCCTCTACTAGGCACTCATTAAACATATAGGTAGAACAAGATCACTGTCTTCAAAAGAGTTTATCAGCTAGCAGGGAAGACAAAGATTAAAACAATATACTGAAAGGAGAATCCTATAGAGTATAAAGATATGTACATAAAGTACTATGGAACTGGTGGAGGGCAGGGCTAGGGGGAAGGAATCCAAGTGCTTAGGTGGCCTGGAAGTGTTGAACGGGTAATTTGGAGGAAATTAAGAGGGGAGATTAGAAATTCAAAGGAGTTGACCTCCTAAAAGGGAGGGGCAAATCTTTACATTCTTCAAATTCCATGAATTCAAAGAATTATTTTCTAGTCGTATCATACACATTGCTTCTATTGGATAATTTTGAAGGGTCAAGGTTGTCTCCTTTTTAAGTTGACTGTGAAAGAGAAACCTAAGGTATATGAACTAAATGCTTCGATGAAATGATTGAAAAGGACAGAGTGGAAATATAATGTTCCAACAATGACTGCTTGGATAAATGTGCCCAAAGAAGACAAAAGCAAGGCTAGCTAGGATACTCCTTTATTAAGACTACAGAAAGACAGAAGTTCAGGAAGTCTAAATCCCATTGATCAGAGCTGAAGTTACTTGAGCTCCTTTGGCTTATCTGAAAATACCTGACCCACATATGACCATTCAGAAATTATTCTTCCACACATATAGAAGAGTTGCTAACTAGGCCAGAGAACACCAGATTATGCAGCATATTCTAGGCCTAACCTGAGAGTGGGAGAGAGAGAAATAAAAAGAGCATTCATGAGCTGAGAGTCAAATAGAAGAGCACATCTGAAGCAATTTTCTTTCTCCGTTCTATCTGCCATAGAGAGGAAAATCCTTTATCATTTCATACATCATCATTGGCTAGAATGTTGCCCAAATATCCTCACATTAAGAAGCTCTGAAGGCCCTTGGTTAGGGCCCAGGTTTGGGAGTCAGAAGAACCTGGATTCTAATCCTGGCTCCACCACTTGTCTGCTGTGTGACCTTGGGCAAGTCACTTAACTTCTTTGTGCCTCAGTTATCTGTAAAATGGGGATTAAGTCTATGAGTCCTTTATGGAACAGGAATTGTATCCAACCTGATTAACTTGTACCTACCCCAGTGCTTAGTACAGTGTCTGCCATATAGTAAAGTGCTTAACAAACACCATTAAACATGTGTATTCTGCATCTGAGCTGATTGGGATGGAAGGGTGGGCATCAAGTGCTTCATTTATGATAATTGTGGTTGCAAACTTTTAGTAAAATGGGTCAGTTATTTACTTTAACAATTGTCTTATTAAGATTCCCCACCACATGAAAGAGCACAGCCTTGGAAGTCAGAGGTCGTGGGGTCTAATTCTGCCTCCGCCACTTGTCAGTTGTGGGACTTTGGGCAAGTCACTTCACTTCTCTTTGCCTCAGTTACCTCATCTGTAAAATGGGGATTAAGAATGTGAGCCCCTCATGGGACAACCTAATTACCTTGTATCTCCCCCAGTGCTTAGAACAGTGCTTGGCACATAGTAAGTACTTAACAAATGCCATTATTATTAGTAGTATAATTATCATCTCAAGGCATAAACTCATTAAACTTTACTACAACAGAATAAATAACATAAGAAGCTCAAGACTTCATTTAAAAGATCACCATCAGCATTACTTAATTCTTGACTTTTTACCTGTTTGCTTTTTTTATTTACTCTCTAAATGATCATTTACTTTCATTACTTTCATCTACATCTAGTTTATGCCACATAAGTTTTCCTCAGGGTAAAGCAGAATAAGCAGGAAGTTAGAAATGTGTGAGAGTGTGTGTTCGGGGGGAGGGGGTGGCAGCATGAGGTGAGGGGATTGTCATCAACAAGAATACCCCTCTGGGCATATATAAAGAAGAAATCCACATTTTGTATTATAAATTGTCTGAGTTTAATTCATAAATGTCATTTGTAAGTTTACAGCACCCTCTGGAGATTAATTAACATTCAAATTGGACATTCAAAGGAATAGTTGGCTAAACCCAAGTACTTAGTAGCAGATGTCCTTAAATGATAAATCTAGCAGTGGTTAGATTCACTTCTGGAAATCTATATTTATGGAGGGAATAGGTTGACTAAGGTTTTAACTCTGAGAGGTCAATAGCATGTTCCCCTAAAACAACTACTTTTTGTCTGGGGAAAAAAACAAAACAGAGAGGCATAATATACCCAAAGGCTAGATAAGGATTTTCTACAACATATATCAGCATTGTCAGGCAGTTGCATCTGTTCAATAGAATGTACTGTCTTTACAAAGAGGTGGGGGTTGGCTTTAGTATGGAGAGGCAGTGTATGTCTGCATTTCTGTTGTAAAACTCACACATGTTTCAATTTCTTTCAGTACCTTTCAATTTTCTAGAACCTACAGACCTGGGTAAATTGAGAATCATGCTTGTCTCTATATTGAGCTTATTAATATGTCTAAAAGTCAAAACTTCCAAGTAAAATGTAGAAATTTAGGCCTTTCCTGAAAGAGATCCCTGTACTAATGGCAAAGGCAAACTTAGTCTGTTTGTTCCTGAATCCAGGTTCTGGGTCAGTATACTATGTTTTGCCACCTGTCTCCCCCTTTTAGACTGTGAGCCCATTGTTGGTCAGGGATTGTCTCTATCTGTTGCCAAATTGTA
The DNA here is from genome assembly GCF_004115215.2 of Ornithorhynchus anatinus. Classification (NCBI taxonomy): domain Eukaryota; kingdom Metazoa; phylum Chordata; class Mammalia; order Monotremata; family Ornithorhynchidae; genus Ornithorhynchus; species Ornithorhynchus anatinus. Next base: position 121,654,523 of record NC_041728.1, read on the forward strand.
CATTCCAAGTGCTTAGTACAGTGTTCTGCACACAGTAAGCACTCAATAAATACAACTGAATTAATTAATTAATGTACTGCCTTTGGTGGAGTCACAAACTGACGATGAGAGGAAAACACTGTGTGAGCAAAAGAATCAGTGGTGCTTTCAGTTCAAAGTCAACAGAATCAGAGTGAGCCTAAACATAGCTCATTGGGGGGAGACAGACATTAATATAAATAAATAAATTGCCACTATCTCCAAGTGTTGGCTCTCCAGTGGCTTCTTCCCCACTGCTTTCAAACATGCTCTTGTCTCTCCTCACTTGACTCCATGGCTCCCTCCAGTTATTGTCCCATCTCCCTCCTCCCATTCTCCTCCAAACTCCTTGGGTGAGTTGTCCACACCCACTGTCTCAAGTTCCTTTCCTCCAATTCTCTATTTGACTTCCTCCAGTGTGGTTCCTAGTAGTCAATAAATACAATGAAGATTAATGTTAGGAAGATTTGCTGTGAAGAGCCTGGAAAAAAAGTCATGAAATGTGCTGATGTAACAATTGTCAGAAAAATACAAATTGTTAATTCTCTGATATTTTCAGTGACAATGTATGGATCGAAAAGCTGCACAGGTAAAAAGCAGGATAGAAAAAACATTGATTCTTTTGAAATGTGGTGATGGAGAAGGCTTTTGCAAATGCCATGGACTGCCCAAAATGCAAACCGCTGAATTTTAGAGCAAATTAAGCCAAATTGGTCTTTGGAAGGCCAAATGACTCGACTTACATTAGTATATTTTGGACACATGATCGGGAGGACTAATTTTCTGGAGAAGAGACTACTGCTAGGAAAAGTCTTGGGAAAATGAGGAAGGGGCAGACTAGGAGCTAGATGGATAGAGACCATAACAATTATAAGAGAAGACCATTAGAAAAGTTGTGGATAATGGCAGAGGAAAGGATGTTCTGGAGCAGTATATCCATGGAGTATCTATGAATCAGAAATGACTCAACAGCATAATAATAATACTAATCGTAATGTGGTTTGTCCCCTTCACTCCACAAAAAACACTCTCTCACAGGTCACAAATGACCTGATTGAAGGCACATCTCCTCCAAGAGGCCTTCCCCGACAAAGCCCTCATTTCCTCTTTTATCACTCAGTTCTGTGTTGCCCTGAGGTGCTCCCTTTATTCACCAGCTCTTCCCAGCCCCACAACCCTAATGTACATATCTCTAATTTATATTGATGTCTGTTTCCCCCTCTAAGCTGTAAAGTCACTGTGGGCAGGGAATGCTTCTGTTACATTACTGGGTTGCACTCTCCCAAACACTTAGTAAGGTGTGCTGCACCCAGTAAGTGCTCAGTAAAGTTGATTGATTGATATGGATGTTTACTTACATGCTTTGGGGCTGAGGATGGAGGGAAGAAAGAGTACAAATCCAAGTTCAAGTTCTGACTGAATCAAAAACCTCGGGGTCCACATCCACAATTTACAACTCAGATATCTTTCCTAAGCAATCACTACTAACTCATTTGCCTGAGCCTGTATTTAAAGATGCCTGTTTTCCAGAATTTGCATTCAATCAATCAATTAATGTATTCACTGAGCACTTATTGTGTGCAGAGTATTGTATGCAATGGTATATATGGTACTTGGGGAAAATACCATATAACAGAGTTGTAGATGTGAATTATGCCCTCAAGGAGCTTATGAAGTATAGATAATTGTTCATTTTTAAGTTGAAGATATCAAATTTTGCTTCTGCACTAATTTTAATGCTTCAAGAGCTTTAAACAGCTTTAAATAATAGCTTTAAAACAATTTTTTTAAATGAAAAAGCTATCATTTAAATATTATTAAATGATATCATTATTAATTTTAAAATGTCAAAACCCTTTTAAAGAAAACCATCTCCATCATCTTTTTTTTTTTAGCTCTCCCTGTCTTAATATGTCTACCAACTCTGTTATATTGTACTATCCCAAGTGTTTAGTACAGTGCTCTCCACACAGTAAGCACTCAATAAATACAATTGATTGCTTAATTAACAAAGACTGAGGAAGTTTTAAAATTGGATAGAAGTAGGGAGTATAATTTCTAAAGTGGAGAGAAAAAATATTAGATTTTTGCATAGAACACATTTTCCACAGTCTCCTTGGATTTACTGCAAGCCGGTTTCAGTGTTTAATCCAATCTCTATTCTTTGGAAACTGAGCCATCTGAATTTCCCATTCTAAATGCTTGGCAGGGGCAGCACAGTAACTGTTCTAACATGATTTAATGCACAGAATATAATTTTAAACTTTTTTCTTAACTGTGAGTGAATTTAATGCTCATGAAAGGTGTTAAATTGACAGCTGGGGAGCCTGTCACTCTTTATTTATCCATAGGTTTAGCAAAAGGTCATTAACATCTGGAAAGAGCATTATTATTTTTCCATTCAGCTTATTCATGTGTTTATTCATTTCATTTCTACAACTAGAGCAATTCCAGCGACACCACTGGCCGATCAGTTTGGATACTTAGTGCCTTTGTCCCTCTAGTCCCTTCAGCCTAGCATTGCTGCTTGCTGCTTTTTAGCACAAGAAAATGCAGGTTATCTTTCTATAGATTCTTTTCACTATCAGTACCTAATTAGGTTTATCTCTGACTGTGAGGCAAGCAAGTACATGTGCCGATGAAACTTTCCCTTTGGCCCTTTCCAGCTATAACTGTAACCCTTAAAATGAAATTAAAAAGAAAAAAAAAAAGAACCTAAGATCTATGGAAGAATTTATTTCAAGCTGTTCTGGAGGGAGAATTTTCCCCTGGAAAGGCTTAAGCTCACTAGTCAAAGGAGACAAAAGCACATGAACACAAAGCCCCTTCTAAATATTCTTTAAACATCAATAACTTAGAATATACTGGTTTTAGAGGGGCCTGGGGTTGTTTGAGATTTAAAGCTTTTGCAGTTGTCTCATCCATCACCCATGGCTGTGAACTGAGCAATCCTCCAAAGATTTGGGCCTTGTTTTATTGTTATTTTGTCAGTGAATCCCTGAATGTGATTCCATGAGTGCTGGACATAATGGAAACATACTTAAGCGTAGGGGAGTTGAGGGAAAGGGGCCGGTCTCTACAATTACATATATAAAGGGACACCAGGGAATCTGGATAACTTGACCTCATAGCAGTAGCCTAAATAGCAACCAGGTTTCCCTGCACCTGTAGGTAAAATGAAATGTATGGCAGAAGGTTAAAATGTTTTACTTCTCCGTTCCTTGTTTCTTTTTTTCCAGTAATAAGGGGAAAAAAAAGAACCACCCATGAAAATCCCCAAGGACAGCAAAAATCTGAGTGTTATTATTCGAAGGAGCAAGAGCTTTCAACACAACATGGAAGGAAAAATCTTTTTAGCATACTGAGAGTCCCACATATATCCAGAGTTCAGCAAACCAAAATATGACCCTCACATACTGAAATGATGTGAACCAGGGGGATTTCACATTAAATCCCTCTCTACATGAATGCTTAAAAGGTAGAATGAACAGCTGAAAGATATTTCATGTACTTGTCACATAGAACCAAATTTCCCGATAGTTAATATTTGCCATATTTTTACAAGGAAGTCCAATTTAGGAGGTTTGGTCTTTCTTTTCTAGAATGTACACCAATAATGCCCTTAAGCCATCTCACAAAAATAAAAAAAGTTTTGGAAATAATTACTAACAATTCAATTCTAATTTAAAGCTGGATGACAAGCTATGGCCTAGTTTTTAAATTTTTGGTATCACTGAGTAGGCCATTGACGCTCTCATCTCCCCCCTCCATCTTTCATCCTTCATCTAATCCCCAAAAGTCAAATGATTTTTTTAACCCCTTATTTCAAAATATGTTAAAATAGGGTGTAGTCACATGACTAACTGTAAGCCCGTCAAAGGGCAGGGACTGTCTCTGTTACCGATTTGTACATTCCAAGCGCTTAGTACAGTGCTCTGCACTTAGTAAGTGCTCAATAAATGCTACTGAATGAATGACTAGGGATAATTTTAAGCCACTGTAATCTTGAAATGCTGAAAATAACTATCTTCCTACATATGAAGGGAATTACAAGGAAAACAGTAACACATTGCTTTCCATTTGCAAAGAGATATGTTAAGAAGAAATAGGCTTCAAAAAGTTGCTAGCACCAAAGCCTAAAATATAAGATAAAGTCTCTACACAGGACATAATGAAACTCTAATACCACGAAGAGGCAAATTGCAGAATCATATCCATTCCTTTCCTAACTTTGGCAGTGGCTAGCGAGTAATAATAATGTTGGTATTTGTTAAGCGCTTACTATGTGCCGAGCACTGTTCTAAGCGCTGGGGTAGACATAGGGGAATCGGGTTGTCCCACGTGGGGCTCACAGTCTTCATCCCCATTTTACAGATGAGGGAACTGAGGCACAGAGAAGTTAAGTGACTTGCCCACAGTCACACAGCCGACAAGTGGCAGAGCTGGGATTCGAACTCATGAGCCCTGACTCCAAAGCCCGTGCTCTTTCCACTGAGCCACGCTGCTTCTGAAGGCAATCTGCTACAAGTCAAAACTTACCTGTGCTGGGCAGCAGCGGCAAGGGAGAGAGTCAAAGGCAGAGACTCAAGTTGCGCGGAAGGAAGCAATGGTAAACCGTTCCCATATTTTTACTAAGAAAACTCTAAGGATCCACTACCAGAACGATTGCAGATGGAGGTGGGGCTTTTTGGGAGACATGTGTCCATGGTATCGCTATGGGTTGGAGATGACTCAACAGCATAAGGTAAGTACAATGAAAACAATCTTTTCACTCCAGTAACAAATGTTTAGAAATGGGACCCACTCCCAGCCTTATCCCTTTGCCTTTCTTCCCCACACATGCAGTAACTTCCCATTGCAATCTATCAATTGTATTTATTAAGCAGTTACTATGTGAAGAGCTCTGTACTTACTAAGTGCTTGGGAGAATACAGTATAGTAGAGTAGGTAGACATGTTTTCTGCCCTCAAGGAGCCTCCCTGTCCAAGAGAAGAAGCCTAGCCTAGTGAAAATAGCTCAGGTCTTGGAGTCTGATAACCTAGATTCTACTCCTGGCTCTGTCACTTACCTGCTGTGTGCCTCAGTTACTTAATCTGTAATATGGGGATTAAGACTGGGTGCCCCAGTAGGGCCATTGACAGTGCCCCACCTGATTATCTTGTACCTACCCCAGCGCTTCGTACAGTGCCCGATACAGAGAAGTGCTTAACAAATATAAAAAAAGAGCTTACAGTCTAGAAGAGTCACACGCATTAAAAGTAAATTACAAATGTATACATAAGTGCTGTGGGGCTGAGGGTGATGCAACAGGGAGAGGTAGTAGAAGAAATGAGGGCTTAAGCTGGGGAAGTCCTTTTGGAGCAGATGTGATTTTTAATTTGATTTTGAAGATGAGACTGATGACTCACTGGCTCTCAAGGAGGAGAGAGTTCAGGAGGGTGACAATGGCCCTCTGTTTTAGCATATTAGGGACAGAAAGGTACCATGATGCCATTCCAACCTTATGGACAGCAATCCTCATGTCTGGGGAATGCCCCAAAGAGTCACCATTTTAGAGGTGGGTTTACAAGCTGATTTTTCCCCTGCTCAAGTGCATTAAGCTTTAGGTTAGTATAGAACTGGCCCCTGTCCTGGAACTCCTTCCCCTTCTTATCCAGCAGTACACCATTCTCCTCACCTTTGAAACACTCTTAAAACCACATCTTCTTCAAGAGGCCTTGCTAGGTTAAGCCTTTTATTTCCCCTATCACCCTCCCCTCTGTGTCAACTATGAACTTATACTCTAGACTAGACTGGGAGCTCACTACAGGCAGGAAATCTGTTCCTTGTTGTACTGTGCTCTCCCAAGCACTTAGTACAGTGCTCTGCACCCAGTAAGCACTCAATAAATACAAATGAATGAATGAATGAACTTAGCTAGGTGCCCCGCTTTTCTCTGCTCCTCCTCTCCTCCCCTTCACCCTTACTCCCTCCCTCTGATCTACACCCTTCCCCACTCCACAGCTCTTGTATATATTAGTACATATTTGTTATTCTATTATTAATGATGTGTATATATCTATAATTCTATTTATCTACTTTGATGTTATTGATGCCTGTCTACCTGTTTTGTTTGTCTCCCCGTTCTAGACTGTGAGCCTGTTGTTGGGTAGGGATTCTCTCTATCTGTTGTCAAATTGTACTTTCCAAGCACTTAGTACAGTGCTCTGCACACAGTAAGCACTCAATAAATATGATTGAGTGAATGAATGAATGCCCCTTAAGCAGTTTGATACTCACACCAGCTTCACAATACTTATGTAGATTACCCATACTCTACATTTCCCCTATACCTAATCGATTTTAATGTCTGTCTTCTCCTATACACTATAAACACCTTTTGGACAGGAATCACATTTACCAACTCTGCTCTACTGTACTTTTCCAAGTATTTAGTAGAGTGCTCTGCCCACAGTCAGTATTCAATAAATAGCATTTAATGATTAGAAGCAGGAGAAATGTTCCAGGACCAAAAATAATATTTTCAGCTTTCTCGACTGATCATCTGCAGTTTATTATTGCCTACCAGAGGTAATGATAATGGGAAACAGAGTGTCTGCTACCAGGAGAGGCGAAAATATAGTGGGTGGTGATGTCTCTCCTACCCACACTCCTATGTTCAAAACCAAAGGGGATTGTGTCACTAATTCAGGGCACTCAACAGGCAGATTTTCTGACTAATCAGATCATGGCAAACACTCAAAAGGCTGATCAGCCCCCCAATAGGGTCTTGCTTGTAGGGAAACAAACAAAGGAGGGGGTGAGTGGGGCAGATTGTAAGTCAGTGTTTTCATTTGAAGAATCTGAAAGACAAAATTTTCCCAGAAGGCTTTCATTTGTAAGAGGAGTTGTAGATTATCAAGCCACAATCAATCAATGGTATTTATTGAATGCTTATTATGTGCAGAGCACTGTACTAGAGAAGCAGCGTGGCTCAGTGGAAAGAGCACGGGCTTTGGAGTCAGAGGTCATGGGTTCGAATCCCGGCTCGGTCACTTGTCAGCTGTGTGACTTTGGGCAAGTCACTCAACTTCTTGGTGCCTCAGTTACGTCATCCGTAAAATGGGGATGCAGACTGTGAGCCCCACGTGGGACAACCTGATTCCCCTGTGTCTACCCCAGCGCTTAGACCAGTGCTCGGCACATAGTAAGCGCTTAACAAATACCAACATTATTATTATTATTATTATTAAATGGCTTGGGAGAGTACAATATAACAGAGAGAGCAGCATAGCATACTGGATAGAGCATGGCCCGGGAGTCAGAAGGTCATGTGTTCTAATCCCAGCTCTACCACTTGCCTGCTGTGTTGGGCAAGCCACTTAATTTCTGTGCCTTGGTTACCTCATCTGCAAAATGCGGATGAAGACTGTGAGCCCTTTTCAGGACAGGGATTGTGTCCAGTTTGATTTGATTGTATCCATCCCAGTGCTAGTATAATGCCTGGCATATAGTAAGGACTTAACAAATACCATCAATATTATTATTATTATTAAGTCCCCTGCCCAGAACAAACTTATTGTCTAGAGGGAAAGCTAGGCATGTTCCTAACATGGCCCAGGCCTTTAATGGCTTTGACTGGAAGCCCTGTCAGAGCAGAGCAGGCAAGATGGACACTCAAAGATGGATTTCTGAATTGGGGATGTCTGCTAATAAGTTTCTTGAAGTCCTTTTTTTTACTTCATTAAAATCAGTGCCAAAGCCCAAATTTCTAGTTCATATGTGATGTGATCTATTAATTCATTCAGTCATGTTTAGTGAGTGCATACTTTGTGCAGAGCATGGGACTAAGCGCTTGGAAAGTACAATACGGCAATAGAGAGAGAGAGAATCCCTACACACAAGGGGGTCACAGCCTAGAAGTGGAGAGATGGTCATCTACTCTGATTTGTCGTACAGGATGCTGATGTAAGTGGGTGCTGCACAATGCCCACCATCACCACTAATGCCACCTCCACAACTCACACAGCCAGTGAGGCTCCTCCATTAGTGCGGAGTCTCATCCCATTGCTCCACTGGCCCTCCCTGTTCCGCTTCCTCCTGGACTGTCCAGAAAACAATTTCCTCACATTTCACTTCTTTATAGGGCCCATTAATCAGAATAAAGAAATAAAATCCTTGGGAAAATGATAGAGAATAAGAAAAAAATTAAGACTATATTCTGAAAATTTCCAGTAGGAAAAACATGAGAATGCCAAAGGACTACTTGTACTGTTGTGATTACTGACACTAGAAGGTATCAAAGATAGTTTGGGTTGTATTTAATTGATAGATTGATTCATTCAACAATGTTTAATGAGCGCTTACTATATTAAGCTCTTGGGAGAAATGATATAATGTCATCTTAATAATAATAATAATGATGGTATTTGTTCAACACTTACTATGGGTCAAGCACTGTTTAAAGCACTGGGGTAGATACAAATTCATCAGATTGTACTCAGTCCCCGCCCCACCTGAAGCTCACAGTCTTAATTCCCATTAACAGTCCATACATACAGAAAGATAGCTTGGGGTGGCTTTACCACAACTTGGGGGGCTAGAGTGAGGGGAGCAGGAATAACTGAGAGGATCAAAGACCAACATGGTGGAAGCTTTGCCCCACGCCTACAGCTCAAAAAGTGTCAATCTGAAGGTGTTTTGTTTTTTTTTTTTTGGTTGTTGCTAAACACTATGTGCTAGGCACAGTACTAAGCACTGGGGAAGATACAAGCTAATTATGTTGGAGACAGTCCATTTCCCCCCGTGGAGCTCACAGGATTTTACAAGATGAGGTAACCGAGGCACAGAGAGTGAAGTGACTTGCCCAAGGTCTCACAGCAGACAAGTGGCAGAGTTAGGTTTGGAGTCCAGATCCTTCTGATTCTCAGGCCCGTGAGCTTTCATCTAGGCCATACTGCATGGCCTAGTGTAAAGATCTGGAGCCTGGAAGTCAGAGGACCTCAGTTCTAATTCTGGCTCTGCCACTTGTCTGCTGCGAGACCTTGGGGAAGTCATTTAACTACTCTGTAACTCAGTTCTACTGTTCTCCCTCCTACTTAAATTGTGAGCCCCATGCGAGATAGAGACTGTATCTGACCTAATTAACTTATATCTACACCTGTGCTAAGAAAAGTGTTTGACACATAGTAAGTGCTTAACAAATACCATAAAAAATAAGATTTGCTCATTTCTAGCTCATCCTTGGATTTGTTACAATGAAACTCTCTTAGATGGAGATCCTCCTGTTGGAAGGAGACTGTGTCTGTTCTGATTAACCTCCATCTGCCTCAGCCCTTAGGAAAGTACTTGGTACATAGTATGTGCTCGACAAATGCCACAATTATTATTCATTGGGTAGGCAGGATTAAGGAACTTCTGTATTATAGAAGGAATGATCCTTCACTATGGTTCCCCAGTAAGCCTCTCTGTGTTCTCCACGAAATGCAAAAGTAAAACAAATTTTGTAGGTAACATGGGTGATTTCTCACCTCTCATTTCTGAGACCATTCTCCCAAGCTTTATTGACTTTTTATTCTTGTGGCAAAGCCAAGTCTCATAGATGCTAATACTTTGGTTGACATGGCTCCTCACATATCCAAGGTTCACTTAATCAGTATTAAATAACAAACAGATGTAAGTTTATTGGTTTCTACATAAAAAAATGTTTCTTATACCATGATTCCTCTGGTTGATGAGGGTTGTTTTTATTCTGTATTTTCTTCTCTAAATCTCTCCGCCAGCCAAAAATGTTGACTGTAGCCACAAAAATTCCAGGGTGTAATCTTCACTCAAGAGTACAGTCACTGGGAAAAGAGTGAACTTCACATTAATCCCCAGTCCACTGAAAATTAAAATTGCGAGAATGAGTTCAAGTTTTTCCAAATGCTGACAATTCCAGCATAGGCTAGAAGTTGTAAAGGATCATATTCAGTGATGCCACCTCTCTACCTGGGCAATATCTATTATCTATGAAATTAAACTGCTTAGTGCAAAGGAATAGTTTGTCAGAGATTTAATGCTTGGACACTCAGTAGTGTTTCACCACTACCTTTCCAATTTTTCTACCCTTGTCTTCACTCAAATGGGAAGCAGCATTGTCTAGGAAAACAGCGTGGTATAGGTCACAGGCATGGGAGTCAGGACGTCATGAGTTCTGATCCAGGCTCTGCCACTTGTCCACTGTGTGACCTTGGGCAAATCACTTCACTTCTAAGGGCTTCAGTTCTCTCATCTGTAAAATGAGGATTGACACCATGAACCCCACGTGGGACAGGGACTGTGATCAATCTGATTTGCTTGTATCCACCCCAGCACTTAGTACTATGCTTGGCACATAGTAGGCATTTAATAAATACCACAATTATTATTATTAGTGGATAGAGCACTCACCTGGAAGTCAGAAGGACCTGGATTCTACTTCCAGATCTGTCCCTTGTCTGCTGTGTGACCTTGAGGATTAAGACTGTGAGCCCCATATGGGAAATGGACTGTGTCTGACATGATTAGCTTGTATCTACCCTATGATTTAATACAGTGCCCAGAACATAAGAAGTGCTTAATAAATACCATTTTTTAAAAAAATCACAATCCAAGTTTTTTCTGTTGATTCACCAGCCAATTAGACGTTTACTGTACAAGTAAGAGAAAGATGGATTGCTTTTGGACAGAGTCCTTTATATAAATGATTTCCTCTAAACACCTGCTTCCAGAAAAATAAGGCAGAACTGCTTCCTAAACATAATGATGATAATTATCATCATCATCATTAAATGCTTAGTATGTACCAGACACAGTGCTGGGGTAGGGACAAGATAATCAGATTGGACACTATTCTTGTCCCACTCAGGGCTCCCAGTCAAATCGGGAGGGATAACAGGTAATTAATTCCCATTTAACAGGTGAGGAAATTGATGTTTAGAAAAGTAAGGAGGCCAAGGGAAGATCTTGAAATAGAACCCAGATCTCCTGATTTCCAGGTCCATGCTCTTTCCACTAGGTCATTCCACTTTCTTCACCATTATACATGAGAGTGAAAAGTGCAATCCTTAGCTTAGATATGGTTTCTGTGTGTTTGAAAGGGGAAAACAGAAGAATGGGCTGAGCTTCCTTACTTTTCTAGATACTGTTTCAACACTCCTCTGTTTTGGTATCCCTATCCTGATTTCAGTCTTTATCTATGCACAAGGGTCAGGTTATAAATAGATCCTTAATCTTATGGAGGCCACTTGCTGCGATTGTTGCTGTCCTTCCCACCTGGCTGGCTCAGGGTAGATTGGGAACCGGTCCCCAAGAAGGCAAGACAGGGGTCACCAGCAATAGAGCCTCAGGTGTCTCCAACTTGTGGGCTGAGCAATGATGATGTTGATGGCATTTGTTATGAGAAGCAGTGTGACATAGTGGATAGAGCATGGGCCTGGGGGTCAGAAGGACCTGGGATCTAATCCCATCTCTGCTACATGTCTGCTTCGTGACCTTGAGCAAATCACTTAACTTCTCTGTGCCCCAGTTACCTCATCTGAAAAATGGGGATAAGAATGTGAGCCCCATGTGGGACAGGGACTATATCCAGCCTGATTAACTTGTATCAACCTCAGCACTTAGAACAGTGTTTTGCCCATAGTAAGCACTTAGCAAGTACCATAATTATTATTATTTTTATTGTTATTATGTGCTTACTGTGTGTCAAGTACTGTTCTAAACTCTGAGGTAGATAAAAGTTTATCACACTGGACACAGTTTTTGTACCACATAGGACTTTCAGTCTCAGTAAGAGGGAGGACAGGTATTGAGGAACCTAGGGTGCAGAGAAGTTAAGTGACTTGCTCAAGTTCACACAGCAGGCAAGAAATGGTTCTGGGATTATAACCCAGGTCTTCTGACTCTCAGGCCCCTGCTCTATCCACAAGGTCAAGCTGCCTCTCAGCGACTGCTCCTCTCCTCTAGATTGCAGGCTTCATGAGTCTACCAACTCTGGCATGGTGTACTCTCCCCAGTGTTTAGTACAGTGCTCTGTAAGCACTAAGTACTCAATAAATTGGATTGATTGCTTACATTGCTGATGTAGGGCTGAGTGCCAAGGATATTCCTTCAGCATTTCTACCTGGCAAAGAGCCAGCCCTAAATTCCCCAGCTTAATACTTACTGTGGGAAGGAGATAATGATCTCTGGTGAATGGAGAGCAGTTTCATATGAAAGTCTCAGTACAGTGAAGTTCTGGGCTGACCTGTTACATTCCTTAAGGGGTTACCTCGCCACTGTTTGTTCTACTAAAGTGAAAACAGAAATGAGGAATCAGGAAGGGAGGGGAAAGAAAAACGACAAATTTAAACAAATTAAGTTTCTCATCACAGAAGGAGTTCCCTCAATACATGAACAGTAAAATAAACAAAATGAGGATATTTGATTTTAGCTTTTTCAATAAAAAGGCAGCCCAGCATCTTTGAGGCTTTTTTTTTTGAACTCTGAACTAAAAGCTAAGATAACATAGCTTTCCATTTAAATATCCACCTTCCTGCTCCATCCTCAGTGGGAAGGTTAGAATGTGCCAGTGTCTGTTTATCCTGAAGGGGAAACTTTATCACCCCATTCCACATACTCCATGCCAGTTTTCCTTCTAGGTCACTAATGTAGCTACTGTGCAAGGCTGCAATTATGAGTTAACCCCAGTACGTTACCAAGAGTTGTACTGCTTGAAGGGATGGCTAAGAGTCCTGTGAAACCAATGCTTTTACTGATGCCTCAGCATCTCTTCCAGGAGGCATTCCCTGAGTAATTTCCCATCTTCTCATAATATTTCTTCCCCTACTGCATCAGCTAAATACTGGGGTCCCATCCCTTAAGCACTTAGAAACACTCCCTGCCCTCCACATACTGCTTCCTCTGTCTGTGATTTATTTTACTGCCATCTTCCCTGCTAGAATGTAAATTCCTTGAAGGCAGAGATCATGTCCACTAACTCCATTGTACTCTCCCAAGCACTTAATATGGTGCTCTGCACAATAAGAACACAGGGAAAATTATTGGTTGATGAGAACATATTCAGTGGTCATATTCATATTAAGTCAGCTGTTGAGGAAACTCTATGGTCACAGAAGGAATTTCCACACATGCCTAAATGAATGCGGTGTCAGGAATCAGCTTTTAAACAAACTCATATCAACAGGAATTTGACTTTGAATCAAGTTGAGTCTTTTTCTTCTGTCTCCTAAGCTATAGCCTTAGCTAGTCAACCTTCTCATGGTTTCCATGACTTCCAAACTGAGCAAGTTTCTTTTGTTTCTTTGAACAATCTAACAGCAGTTGTTTTGGTTTTTTTGAGTATCCACTCATTCAATCATTCAATTGTATTTATTGAGCATTTAATATGTGCACAGAATAGTACTAAGAGCTTGGAAAGTACAATTGGGCAACAAATAGAGACAATCCCTACCCAACAGTGAGCTCACAGTATAGAAGGGAGAGACAGACAACAAAACAAAACAAGTAGACAGAGGCATCACTAACATCAAAATAGAGAAATAGAATCATAGATATATACTCATCATTAATAAAATAGAGTAATAAATATGTACAAATATATACAAGTGTTGTGGGGAGGGGAAGGGGGGAGAGCAAGAGGGAGTGGGCTCAATGGGGAGGGGAGGAGGAGCAGGGGGCAAGGTAGGGCTCAGTCTGGGAAGGCTTCCTGGAGGAGGTGACCTCTCAGTAGAGCTTTGAAGAGGGGAAAAGTTAGTTTGGCGGATGTGAGGAGGGAGGGCATTCCAGGTCAGAGGTAGGATGTGGGCCAGGAATTGACGGTGGGACAGGTGGGAATGAAACACAGTGAGGAGGTTAGGGGCATTGGAGTATGTGTGCTGGGCTGTAGGAGGAGAGAAAGGGAGGTGAGGTAGGAGGGGACAAGGTGATGGAGAGCTTTGAAGCCAATAGTGAGGAGCTTTTGCTTCATTTCATTTGGGAAGCAGCGTGGCTCAGTGGAAAGAGCACGGGCTTTGGAGTCAGAGGTCATGAGTTCGAATCCCAGCTATGCCGCTTGTCAGCTGTGTGACTATGGGCAAGTCACTTAACTTCTCTGGGCCTCAGTTACCTCATCTGTAAAATGGGGATTAAGACTGTGAGCCCCACGTGGGACATCCTGATTCCCCCGTGTCTACCCCAGCGCTTAGAACAGTGCTCGGCACATAGTAAGCGCTTAACAAATACCAACATTATTATTATTTGATGTTTGATAGGCAACCACTGGAGATTTTTGAGGAAGGGAGTGACATGCCCAGAGCGTTTCTGCAGAGAGATAATCAGGGCAACAGAGTGAAGTATAGAGTGGAGCCAGGGGAGGCAGAAGGATGGGCAATCAGAAAGGAGACTGATGCAGTAATCCAGATGGGATATTATGATAGCTTGTACCAGTAAGGTAGCAGTTTGTGTAGAGAGGAAAGGGCGGATCTTGGTGATGTTGTCAAGGGAAGACCTGCAGGTTTTAGTGACAGATTGGATGTGTGGGGTGAATGAGAGAGCAGAGTCAATGATGACACTGAGTTTGCAGGACACTGAGTTTGCAGGCTTGTGAGATGGGAATGATGGTAGTGCCATCCACAGTGACAGGAAAGTCAGGGAGAGGAAAGGATTTTGGGGGGAAGATAAGGAGCTCAGTCTTGGGCATGTTGACTTTTAGGTGGTGAGTGGACATCCAGGTGGAGATGTCCTGAAGGCAGGAGGAGATACAAGCCTGGAGAGAGGGAGAGAGAACAGGTGAAGAGATGTAGATTTGGGTGCCCACTGCGTAGGGATGATAGTTGAAGCCATGGGAGCGAATGAGCCAAATACGATGGCTCCTACTCTATCCTAATCCTCCTCGACTTCTTAGTTGCCTTTGACACTGTCAACCATCCCCTTATCCTCAACACATTATCCAACCTTGGCTTCACGGACTCCGTCCTCTCCTGGTTCTCCTTTTCTGTATCTGGCCATTCATTCTCGGTCTCCTTCGTGGGCTCCTCCTCCCCCTCGCATCCACTACTTGTAGGGGTTCCTCAAGGGTTAGTTCTTAGCCCTCTTCTGTTCTCCATCTATACTCACTTCCTTGGTGAACTCATTCGCTCCCACAGCTTCTGTACTAAGTGCCTGAGAGAGTATGATAGAGGAAGAAGACCCAGTCACTGATCACAAGAAGTTTACAATCTAGCTGGGGAGACCGACATAAATCAGTTTTCAAATAAGAGGAAGAACTGCTCAAATAAGTTGACTCCTTCCGTCACAAATTATTGATTACTCTTTTGTTGCTAATTTTTTTTTTCTCTCTGATATCTTTCTTGGAAATATTTCAAAATTTGTTAGGAAAGAACTCTTGATTCTTTAGGAGTTCTGTGTTTAAGTTCTCATTCTAATTTTAAAAGAATCACCTTAAGAATGCTACAGTCCATCAATGCCTCAGTCAACAGCATTTACTGAGTGCCTATTCAGTGCAGAGTGCTGTAGCAAATCTTAGGGAAAGTACAACAGTCGTGGGAGCTTACAGCCTAACTGGGAAGACTGACAGATTAAAAAAAAAAAAATCACCGAGAGGAGGAAGCGTGTTTAAAGGGCAGAAGGTAAAACTATACATATAGTCAGTTGTAGTTACTGAGTGCTTACTGTGTGCAGAGCACTGTACTAAGCACTTGGGAGAGTGCAGTACAACAATAAACAGACACATTTCCTCCCCCCAATGAGTTTACAGTCTAAAGGATGAGCTTACAGTCTAGAGGTCCTGAACATAAAACTGCAGCAGAAGGTTGTGAATATGACAATTCTGATATGGTGCAGGGGTGCTGAGTCGATAATTGGGAGTATGTAACTTGGGAAGACATTAATCAGGAAACACTTCCTTGAGTTTCAGAGAAACTTAGATGCTGGGGAGAACTGAGGTCTGTTGGATATGAAAGGGGGAGGAAGTTTGAGGTAAGAGATTGCCCCTTATCCCAGATATATATTTCTCCTCTTCACCGATATTTCACGGATGCTAAGATTACCACTGAGAAGCAGCATGACCCAGTGGAAAGCCATGGACCTGGAAGTCAGAGAATCTACATTCTAATTGCAGCACTCTCACTTGCTTGCTGTTTGGGACCTTAAGCAACTCATTTAAGTTCTCTGCACCTCAGTTTCCTCATCTGTCAAATGGGAATTCAGTACTTCACTCTCAGACTGTGAGTCCAATATAGGTGAGGGAATGGGTCCAATCTTTTGTCTACCCAAGTGCTTATTACAGTTCTTGGACCATAGTAAGCACTTAACCAGTATCACTATCATTACTATCATTTCCTCATGCATTTGGTTGCCATTTCAATTGTGGATTGGCACACTTCATTAAATGTCATTGGTCTTAACACAGACCCATGGAAATAAATTGAATTCAGAAGGATTTTTACCACCTCAATCCCCTTACATAAGGATGAGGGAATTCAACTCGGTTAGAAGTTGAACTACTCCTTTCCTTTTTACTTTTCTGTTTCCACATCCAATAGTGGGTTCATTCTAGGCCAGTAAAAATATGCAGCTCAGAGAACCAACTTCTTCCCAAATTCTCATATGATTTGTCTTCTGTAGACTCTGCTGTCCTTGGCTATGGCACTTTTTTGCCTTGATAGCAAATCCACCAAAATTTATACCACATCCACTACCCCTTTTAGAACAACAAGCCAAATGTTTTTCCATCAAAATATAAAAATAGGCAATAATGAAAATGAGGAAACTCTACTGATCTTTCACCACCAGTAAAAATATTTTACAAATTTTCTTCTGAGATTCTTGAATGACCGCCTTTCCCAAACTTTTCTGGTTGGATTTGGAATTCAGATGACCATATGAATAAAATTTAGCCCATGAAGAACCTATTGCAGCTAGCTGAATTCACCCTTGAACTTCAGCTGTTACCCTGTCCCCTGGAACCCTCTGTGTCCTAAATGTAAAGAGTCTGGCTCAATTCTGGCAAAAACTAATGCCACTCAAATGACCCAAATCCAGAACTCATTGTTTTTTATTTTATGTGGAAAAACAATTCTCACAGAGGTGATGCAGAGCCCAAAGTAACTAGAAGATAGAATCAAGCAATCAGTCAATTATTTATTGGAAACTTTCTGTGTGCAGTCAATCATATTTATCTAGTACTTACTCTGTTTAGAGCACTGCACTAAGCACTAGGGAGAGTACAATAGAACAATATAATAGACACATTCCATATCCACAGCAAGTTTACAGACTAGAGGGGGAGTCAGATATTAATATCAGTAAATAAAATTACAGATATGTATGTAACTGTGGGCCTGAGAGAGGGATGAATAAAGGTAGCAGTCAGGGTGACTCAGAAGGGAGTGGAAGAGTGGAAGTCGGAATGGAAGAGAGAGTGGAAGTACAGAGCACTGTGAGACTGTGAGCCCATTGTTGGGCAGGGATTGTCTCTAGAGAAGCAGCATGGCTCAGTGGAAAGACCCTGGGCTTGGGAGTCAGAGGTCATGGGTTCGAATCCCGCCTCTGCCACTTGGCAGCTGTGTGACTGTGGGCAAGTCACTTAACTTCTCTGTGCCTCAGTTACCTCATTTGCAAAATGGGGATTAAGATTGTGAGCCTCATGTGGGACAACCTGATTACACTGTATACCCCAGTGCTTAGAACAATGCTCTGCATGTAGTAAGCGCTTAACAAATACCAACATTATCTGTAGCCGAATTGTACATTTCAAGTGCTTAGTACAATGATCTGCACATAGTAAGCACTCAATGAATATGATTGAATGAATGAATTCTGAGCATTTGGGGGAATACAATTTGGCACTCTCCATGTTCCCTGCCCACAAGAAGCTTACAGTATAGAGGGAAAGACAGACAAAAATAAATAACTTAACTATTGTGGGGTGAATATCAAGTGCTTAAAGGGTGCAGATCCAAGTGTACAGACAATACAGAGCAGAGAGGGACTAGGGAAAAAGATGGTTTAATAGGGGAAGGTCGCTTGGATTTTAATGTCTTTGAAGGTGGAGAGAAAGGTGGTCTGTCATATATGAAGAGGGAGAGAGTTCAGGACAGAAGCCCTAGGAAGGGGAGCTTGCTCAACATCAATGAAATGGACTATGACTATTCCAGTATCTTAAAAGAATTTGGACCCAGATGTCTAGGATATGAATAGGAAAATGTGGAGTTCAAATGTAAGGGTTTGACTACAGCCACTTTGCAAGCTTTGGTGAGATTGTCACTTTGGTCTAGGTCTTGTTCCACACCCCCTCCCCATGGTTTTGATTTGATCATGAATCACAGAGCTTCTCTTGGATTTAAAGATTGACTATGCTCTGACCTGATCTCCATGGGATGTAGCAAAAAGGAGCAGGTTCTCTCCCTTCAGATGGTGGCTTCATTAATAATTTAGTAATAAACCTTACGGTAGTCCATGCATCCTGTAGTGTGATCATTAGGACAAAGGAGAAAAACTGATGGACAAAAATAGTCTCTCAAATGCTCCTATCTCTACCACAGTGTGTATTTGCAGTAGGCATTTTGGTTAGAACATAATTAGAGAATTATAGAATAATTTTCCAATAACTGGAACTTATGTTCCATGTTATAGGAGAAACTCTTTGTGCGCATGTGCATATTTTGGAATGGATATATGTATGTATATACTGTATGCATGTATATGCATATGTATGTATGTATAAATGTGCGATTCTTCAAGAACACAACTTTCATGTTATAAGAGAGCTAGGCCATTTCTGCAGTCAGAGAAAATAGTGAAATGAACAAGAAACCTCCCCATTTAAATAATATTTACCAACTCTGCCAAAGGGATATGAGGTAGAATTAGTATTTCAAAAACGATCTCTGGCAAATAAAAGAGAGCAGCAGTATGGCTTAGTGGAAAGAGCATGGGCTTGGGGACTCAGAGGATGTGGATTCTAATCCCACTTCTGCCACTTGTCTGTTGTGTGACCTTGGGCAAGCCTCTTCACCTCTCTGTGCCTCAGTTACCTCATCTGGAAAATGGGGATTAAGACTGTGAGCCCCACGTGGAATAACCTGATTACCTTGTATCTACACTAGTGCTTAGAACAATGCCTGGCACATAGTAAGCACTTAAATATAATAATTACCAATATTATTATTATTTTGAGGTAGAGAAATGGCAGAATATAAGAATGGGGTTGAGGTGGGTTATCAAAATGGTTAAGAAGCACAGACCCAAAGTCATAGGGGACAGTGAAGGGAGTGCCAGTGGGTTGGGGAAATGAGGGAATAGTTTGGGAAAGACCTCTTGGAGTAGATGTTATTTGCTTAGGACTTTGAAGATAGGGAGAGTGGTGGTCCGTCAGATATGAAGGAGGAGGGAGTTTCAGGCCAGAGGGAGAACATGGTCAAGGCATCAGGGATGAGACAAAGAAGATCAAGATACAATGAGTAAATGGGCTTTAGAGGAATGAAATGTGTGGTCTCAGTTGTAGTAGAAATCAGTGAGGTAACAAGAAGGGAAGAACGGACGGAAACTGATGGTAAGAAGTTATCTGAAGCAAAAGTGGAAGGGCAATCATTGGAGGTTCTTGAAGAGAGGGGAAACATGAACTGAATGTTTTTTTTTTAGAAGAATGACCTAGGCAGCAGAATGAAGTATGGACTGGAGAGGGGAGAGACGGGAGGCAGGGAGGTCAACAAGGAGGCTGTGGCAGTAGTCAAGGCAAGATAAGATAGATCCTTGGATCAGCATGGTGTCAGTTTGGATAGAGGGAAAAGTAAGATTTTTATAGATATGATGAAGGTAGAACCAATGGAGAAAGTGTGATTCTCCCACTTCAGTTGAAATACACTCCAGCTGGGATGGTACAGCCTTATTTTAGTCAATTTTCTAAACTCAAGGAAAAATTGGGTTCTGTCTGAATGCATATATTGTATATATGTGCCTATAGTGTCTGTATATACATGATAATGTATTATTAGAAAAAGCTGAAATTGAGCACATTCAAATGAGCCTTAGAAAGTCTGAAGAAAAACTCACAGATTATTAAATTTGAAGACAAGAGTTTCTAAACTCTGTTGCAACTGGCACAAAACCATGTGGTTTGTTTGGAGAACTAAAGTAAGAGTGAATACAAATAAGCCAGGTGTGTGTGTGTATCAGGCAATTAATTTCAAGATGCAGTGAAGCTCAATCTCACACAAAGTGATAAAGCGGTGGGCTGCTGGGAAAACACTGCTGTAGAGAGACCAACCTGCCTTTAGGCATCAATCGGAGGTTTTTCAAAAAGGAGGATACTAAGAGACAGACTAAAAAATGGAGGAATACCCTCTATGGGGCAAATGTATTAGCCCAGCAAGGATCTATTCTTTTGTTCAACCAATGTGAAGGAGAGTGTCAATCACACATCAGTCTGTCCAGAAGTACAGGGGAGGTAATCTGACTTGCTAGGAAGAGACCATCCACTGGGTTAATTGGCAGGCATTTGATCATTTTAGAGGTGGCTTTACACAGGGATTATTCAGCATTGTCCATCCAGCATTTCCTGAAAGATTCATTTATTGCTGGAAATCAAGGAAAAACCCTCTGATTATATCTAGCTCCTTTATTCATTAATTCACTCAATAATATTTTTCGAGTGCTGTGTGCAGAGCACTACTAAGCACTTGGGAGAGTACCATATAACAATTAAGAGACACATTCCCTGTACCCAACAAGTATACAGTCTCCCTCTGGAGAATTATCTTTACAGGTCTCTAGATAGAATGAAGCCCTTCTGCGTTCCACACTGTCTTCTCCCCCTCATCTCTACCTTTTTGGAGAAGAGAAAACCTTTTCTGGGGAGGCTATGAAGGTGCTTGGCAATGGGGCAGAGAAGTGCAGAGGAGCCTTGTGTTATCTCCAAATTCTCCTACACTGCCCCAAATCTATCCTGGGTCTTTTGTCCATAGCACACTGAAAATAAGTGGCAATGAGAAACTGCCCCGCTCACTCTTGCAGTGCCCAAGTACAAGTCCCCTGACTCAACTCCCTGTAGCCAGCATTCACCACAACCCCGATCCCATCCTCTTCTCTCCAAGTGACCTGGAAGGAACAGGAGACAGCTGCATCTGAACAAAGTTTCAGAATTTTGAGGCTGGGTTGTCGTGGCAACAGATGTTGTGACCATCAGACTCCAAACAGCCTGCCTGTGTAACAAGAGCATAAAATTGGGACTCCTATGATAGCTATTCTTGCCTTTTTATAGTGTAGTTTTCCATTTTTTTCAGTTCATTCTGTGTGAGGTCTTTTTGCCTCTCTCTCTGACCCTCTGTCTCTGTCTTTCCCTGCAAACAGAGGGAGCAGTTCCATGTGACCACCTCCTCTGGGGTTCAGGGGAAAGAAATCAGGGGTGCAGAGTTATGGAGTAGGGGTGTGTGTCTATCCTGTCCCAAGGTTAGCTGGAGTCCTCCAGTATGCAGGAAATAGGGAGTCCCTGAACACAAACAGCTTTGGGACTTATGGCAAAACAGCAGCAGTCTAACCCAGGAGTCTGTCAGGGATAAAGGAGAGAAGAGAGTCAGGCTGGGAATGAAAGAAACAACGTGAGAAACAGCGTGGCTTAGTGGAAAGAGCATGGGTTTGTGAGTCAGAGGTTGTGAGTTCTAATCTTGACTCTACCACTGGTCAGCTGTGTGACTTTGGGCAAGTCACTTAACTTCTCTGTACCTCAGTTACCTCATCTGTAAATAGGGGATTAAGACTGTGACCCCCACGTGGGACAATCTGATTACCTTGTATCTACCCCAGTGCTTAGAACAGTGTTTGGTACATAATAAGCACTGAACAAATAGCATCATCATCATCATCATCATCATCAAAGAAACCCATCCCACCCCCACTAACACTTACATATGTAACTTTAACCTCTACTTTCCCCTACATATAGTTGATTTTAAGCTCGGTCTTCCCTTCTTGTCTGTAAACTCACTCGTGGGATTTTGTCTACCTACTCTATTGTATTGAACTCACCCAAGGGCATAATATAGTATTTACTAGGTAATGATATTAATAATAATTGTGATATTTGTAAAGTACTCATTATGTGCCAAGCACTGTTCTAAGCACTGTGGTAGATACAAGGTAAACAGGTTGGACACAATCCCTCTCCCACATGGGGTTCACAAGTCTTAATCCCCATTGTACAAATGAGGTAACTGAGGCCCAGAGAAGCTAAGTGACTTGCCCTGGGTCACACTGAGCATATATACATACGTACAATATATACTCTACACATAGTACAGTGCAAGTGCTTAGTACAGTGCTCTGCACACAGTAAATGCTCAATAAATAAGATTGAAAAAATGAACAGTAAGTGCTCAATAAATACCACTGATTGATTGTTTACTGTACTCTTCCAAGTGTTTTGTACAGCACTATGCACAAAGTATTCTGCACAAAGTGTTTAGCAAATACAATTGATTGTGGTTGATTGATACATTGGTTAGCTGTAGGAGAGGGCTCAAGGGAGCTGGAAGAAGGTATTTCAGAGAGCCTTAGCCTTGATGTATGCATCCAGTCAGCCTTGCTGCACACAAACACTTCAGGAAAGTGTGGGGTTAGTGCACACCCAGAAATTTTTCCTTTTGAATGTGGCTCCCCACAAAGAACCATATGGGGTGGGGAGGCAGGGAGGACAGCACCCGTGTTTTTTCCTCTGGCACTGGCTCTCTAGCCTAGGCTCAGTGGGAGGGTGGGAAGAGCCAACTAAAAGGCTTGGCTTGGAACATGCAGTGCAAGCTGACAGCACTTTTGGGGGCCAGAAACCTTTGGTTCTTTATGTAAGGGGCTCCACATGCTGTGTTCAACATTTGAGAAACTATGAATCTGTCTGATGATTAAAAAACTAACAACCCCACCCCCACCCAAACTAAACTATTTGACATTTATCGTCAATTTTCATAATTCTTTTAAAGCTCAGACCTTCTGTGACCTACTGGCATAAAATTGCCATAGAATTTATGTACATCTCTAAAGATTATATATTGTAATTTATTTTCATATTAAGGTCCACCTCCCCCTCTCAACTGTAAGCTCGTCATGGGGAGGGAACGTTTCTACCAACTCCATTGCCTTGTACCCTCCCAGAGAAGCAGCATGGTGTAGTGGATAGAGCACGGCCTGGGAGTCAGAAAGTCATGGACTCCGCCACTTGTCTGCTGTGTGACCTTGGGCAAGTCACTTCACTGTTCCGGGCCTCAGTGACTTCCTTTGTAAAATGGGGAATTAATATCATGAGCCACAAGGTGAGACAGGAACTGTCTCCAACCTGATTACTTAGTATCTACCCCAGAGCTTAGAACAGTGCTTGGCACATAGGAAGAGCTTAACAAATACCATAATAATTATTATTATAATTATTATTATTAATCCAGGCTCTGCCACTTGTCTGCTGTGTGACCTTGGGCAAGTCAATTCACTTCTCTGGGCCTCAGTTACCTAATCTGTGAAATGGGGATTGAGACTGTGAGCCCCACATGGGACAGGGACTGTGTCCAGTCTGATTTGCTCATATTCACCTCAGGGCTTAGTACAGTACCTGGCACATAGTAAACACTCCACAGATACTATCAACAAGTGCTTAGTTCAGTGCTCTGCACACAGTAAGTGCTAGATAAGTACCATTGATTGATTAATCAAGATGTTAAATCTTGACTTTGAAGAAGCAAAAATTAACATATACAAATTTCAAGATGCAGTGAAGCCCAGTCTTACACAAAGTGATAAAGTGGTGGACTGCCTGTAGGCATCAATCAGAAGATGGGTTGCTCTCCTTTATGTTTCTTTGAGGATGAAACTGGTGCAAGTTAGAGTTCTTTCCCTTCTGAACAATGGGACAGAGGTCCAAACAATAATCCATGAAATTGCTAAAGGGAAGTTCTCACTGATTTCATTGTGGAGGCGAGGAAATGGGTGGAAGGCAGTGGTGAAAAGATTGGTGGTTTAACAGTTCATAAACATGAGGGCTACAGTATTTGATCCTAAAATACTCAACTTCAATCAGTGACAATTTACTGTACTAATGACTTGGGAAAGTATGATAATAATAATGATGATAATGGTATTTGTTAAGCGCTTACTATGTGCCAGGCACTTTACTAAGCGCTGGAGTGGATACAAGTAAATTGGGTTGGACACAGTCCCTGTCTCACATAGGGCTCACAATCTCAATCCCCATTATCCAGATGAGGTAGCTGAGGCACAGAGAAGTGAAGTGACTTGCCCAAAGTCACACAGCCGACAAGTGGCCAAGCTGAGATTAGAACCCATAACCATATGTAAACACTGTTCTCAAGGAGTTTACATTCTAGACTGGGATACAGACATTAAAGTGAATTGCTGGTAGGGAAAGCAATTCAATATAAAATATGTACATAAATTATGTGGGAGTAAGGAGTGGATTGAGTAGTAAGTGCTTAGAAGGTACAGACTCAAGTATGTGGGTGACAAAGGAGGGAGGGAAATAGGATGGGTATATAACAGATTAATGACGGAAGGCTGAGATGCGGCATTGCCTAGTGGTAAGAGCACAGGCTTGGAGTCAAAGAACGTGGGTTCTAATCCTGGGCTCTGCTATTTGTCTGCTGTATGACCTTGGGCAAGTCACTTCACTTCTCTGTGCTTCAGTTACCTCAACTGTAAAATGGAGATTAAGACTGTGAGCCCCACGTGGGACAACTTGATTACCATGTATCTACCCCAGTGCTTGGAACATAATAAGCACTTAACAAATACCATTATTATTATTAGTCAGGGAGGAGATGCAATTTTACTCAGTCTTTTCAAATTGGAAGAGTAGAGTTCCAACAATGTGAAGAGGAAGGAGGAGGGAGGGCATCAGCAAGAAAGATCAGATCAAGACTCAGTGAGTTAGTTGGCTTTAGATAGGCACAGTCTGTGAACTGGGGTGTAGTGAGAGATGAGCCAGGATAAGTAGTAGGGAGAAAGTTGATTGAGTGATTTAAAGCCAGTGGTCAGGACATTCTGCTTGATGCACAGCTGGATGGACAATTATTGCAGGTTTTTGAGGAGTGGAGAGATGTGCACAAGCAAATGTTTAAGAAAAATGATCCAGCAGCAGATGAATCATGGCCCAGAGGGGTGAGAAACTGAGGCAGAAAGGCCAGCGAGGAGGTTGATGCAGTAGTCATGATGGGTGTATATCAAGTCCTATGAGGTATGTTGAGTTCTTGGAGTACAGAATGTGTCAAGTCTTTGGACTACTTTGGTAGCAATTTGGATGATGAGGGATGGATGGATGCCGGAGACATTGTGAAGAGAGAACTGATAGGATTTGGCAACTGACTCGAATATGGGTGTTGAACAAGAGAGAGGAGTCAAGGTCATGTTAAGGTTGCAATCTTGAGAGACAGAAAGGTTGGTGATGGTGTCAGCAGTGATGGGAAAGTTCAGAGGAGTGGAGGAACTGAGTCTTGAAGGACAACCGCAGTGAAACAGCAAGGCCTGGTAGAAAGAGTACGACCTTGGGAGTCAGAGGACTTGGGTTCTAATCCCAGCTCTGTCACTTGACTGCTGTGTGATCTAGGGCAAGTCATTTAATTTCTCTGTGCCTCAGGTGCCTCATATGTAAAATAGAGATTAATACTTTGAACCCTAGGTAGAACAGGGATTGTATCCAACCTGATTATCTTGTATCTACCCTACTGCTTAGTACAGTGCCCAGTAAATGGGGATCAAATACCTGCTCTTTCTCTCTCTTTCATTCTTAAATTTATGAACCTCAGGTGAGAGGGATTTTGACAATATGATAATCTACCTGCTACTTCAGCACTTAGCTTATAATAAATGCTTAGTAAATGTCATAATTGTTGCCCAGATGAATTGTCCCCTTCATGATCAGATATTTAATTTTCTGGGTTTTTTTCCAGAAGTACCTATCCCCACTCCACCAACATCCTACTGGAAGTCTAAAACTAGCCCATTTCTCCAGAAGATCACTGAAGCCAGAAAAGTTTCTGAGCCAGAATGATCAAAAGATATTTGTAAATAAGAAACAGCATGCCCAGTGGCTTCTTTTCCATTACCTTCAAACATGCCCATGTCTCCCCCATCCTAAAAAAACCCTCCATTGTCCCTCACAGCCCCCACCAATTTTCACCCTAACTCCCCCCATCCCTCCTTTCTAAATTCCTTGAACGAGTCGTCTACACTCACTGCCTCAAATTCCTCTCCTTCCACTCTCTCTTGGAGCCCTCTCCAATCTGGCTTCCACCACTTTCACGCCCCTGAAACCTCCCTTTCAAAGGTCGCCAGTGACCTCCTTCTTGCCAAATCCAATGGCTCCTACTCCTTCCTAATCCTCCTCGACCTCTCAACTGCCTTTGACACTGGCAACCATCCCCTTCTCAATATGTTGTCCAGCCTTTGCTTCATTGACTCCATCCTCTTCTGCTTCTCCTCTTATCTCTCTGGCAGCTCATTCTCAGTCTCCTTCATGGTCTCCTCCTCCCCCTCCCATCCCATATCTGTAGGGGTCCCTCAAGGTTAAGTCCTTGGTCTCCTTCTATTCTCTATCTACACCCACTCCCTTGGAAGATTCATTCACTCCCATGACTTCAACTATCAGCTCTGTGTGGATGACACCCAAATCTATATCTCTTCCTCTGTTCTCTCTCCCTCCCTCCAGACTTGCATTTCCTCCTGTCTTCAGGACAACTCTACTTGGTTGTTCTCCAGCCACCTCAAACTCAAAATGTTCAAAACAGAACTCCATATATTCCCTTCTAAACCTTGTCCTCTACCGAACTTTCCCATCACTGTTGACAGCACAACCATCCTTCCTGTTTGACAAGCCCATAACCTCGGTGTCATCCTTGACTCCGCTCTCTAATTCAACCCACATATCCCATCTGTCACCAAATCCTGTTGGTATTACCTTCACAATATCTCCAAGATATGCCCTTTCCTCTCCATCCAAACAGTACAATCACTCATCCTATCCTGACTGGATTACTGCATCAGACTCCTTTTTGACTTCCCAACCTCCTGCCTCTCCCCACTTCAGTCCATACTTCACTCCCCTGCCCGGATTACCTTTCTACAGGAACATTCAGGGCATATCAGCCCCCTCCTCAAGAATCTCCAGTGGTTGCCTGTCAACCTCCTTATCAAACAAAAACTCCTCATTATTGGCTTCAAAGCTCTCAACCACCTTGCCCCTTCTTTCCCTACCTCCCTTCTCTCCTTTCTACATCCCAGCCCATACACTCTGCTCCTCTGCTGCTAACCTTCTCATTGTGTCTCCATCTCACCTGTCTCACCACCGACCCCTGGCCCATGTCCTCCCTCTGTCCTGGAACGCTTCCCTTCCTTCAATCCACCAATCACTCTTCCCCCCTTCAATGTCTTACTGAAGGTGCACCTCTTCAAAGAGGACTTCCCAGACTAAGCCCCTTTTTCCTCACCTGCCCCTCCCTTCTGTGTCACCTCCACTTATTCTTTTTCTCTTCCCCGCCTCTCCCCGCCCCTCAGCACTTATGTATATATGTCTATATCTATAATTCTATTTATATTGATGCCTGTTTAATTGTTTTGATGTCTGTCTCCCCCATCAAACCCAAGACTGTGAGCCCGTTGTGAGCAGAGATCATCTCTCTTTGTTGCTGCATTGTACTTTCCAAGAACTTAGTACAGTGCTCTGCACACAAGTGCTCAATAATATGAATGAATGAATGAGTTAATGAATGAGCACAAATCTGAGAGTCAGGAGACCAAGGTTCAAATTCCACCTCCACTATTTGCTGGCAGGGTGGCCATGGCCAAGTCATTGCATTGTACTCTCCAAGGGCTTAGAACAGTGCTCTGCACAGATTGAACACTCAATCAATACCACTGATCAATTGGTTGAGTGATTAAACTTCACTGTGCCTCATTTTCCTCATCTCTAAAATGGGAATTAAATGCCTGTTCTCTGTCTTCCTTGGATTGTGATCCCCATGTGGGACAGGGACTGTGTCTGATGTAATTGCAATGTATCTACCCCAGCGCTTAGCATGCTGCTTGGCATATAGTGAGTGCTTAATCAATACCATGATGATGATTTTCTATTTGAGACCTTGGGTGCCCTGGAAAAAGCACTGAAGAGTATGTAAGATTTTATATTAAACCTTGGAGTGCCTATGGCAGCCCATTACTGTTAGATTTTCAAGTTTTATGTCTGCCAAATTTTGCTAATCCCTTACACATACAAATGTTAAACTCTGTTCAAAGTGTGCTTGGGGACATCAGAGAAGTAATAGATTTTTTCTGGAATTCTCATGGGGAAAAAAAAATAGAGTGTTAGAACAAGTAAAATTCTCTGGCCTAGAGATAAAACATTGTAGCTGAATGGAATTCCTTCCCACCAGGTGCAAGATGTTTTCTGTCAGAACGTGAAAAGGTTTCACCAAGCTTAATGTACCCAGCTCAGGGTGCCCGGAGCCATGAGAAGCAGGATCCAGTGGGTGTGAGGACCATAAGGAAGGCTGATGACTCACTCTGAGGTGACAGCCAGCAGCGAACCTGCTTAGGAGCTGAGGAGCAGCATGGCTTAGTGTATACAGCCCAGTCCTGGGAGTCAGAAGGACCTGGGTTCTAATCCCAGCTCTGGAACATATAATCATAATAATTATGGTATTTGTTAAGCGCTTACTATGTGCCAGGCACTGTACTAAGTGCTGGGATGGATACAAGCAAATCGGCTTGGACACAGTCCCTGCCTGAGATGGTGTTCACAGTCTCAATTCCCATTTTACAGATGAGGGAACTATGGCAGAGAGAAGTCAAGTGACTTGCCCAAGATCACCCAGCATACAAGTGGCAGAGCTGAGATTAGAACCCATGACGTTCTGACTCCCAGCCCATGCTCTATCTTTTACGCCATGCCATCTGCTCTCTGACCTCAGGCAAGTCAATTCACTTCTATGGGCCTCAGTTACCTCATCTGTAAAATGGGCATTGAGTGTGATTCCCATGTGAGTTCCGCCCCCCCACCCCCACCCTCTGCTCTTTCCCCTTCCCCTCCCGTCAGCTCTGTGCTCATTTGAATATTTTATTTATTACCATATTTATTTTGTTAACGAGGCATATATCTCCTTGATTCTATTTATCTTGATGATGTTGTTTTTGTTTTGTTCTCTTTTGCGTTGCTGTCTCCCCCATTTAGACTGGGAGCCCATCATTGGGTAGGGATTGTCTCTCTCTGTTCCCAAATTCTACATTCCAAGTGCTTAGTACAGTGCTCTGCACATAGTAAGTGCTCAATAAATACTATTGAATGAATGAATGAATGTGGGACTGGGACTGTGCCCAACCCGATTAACTAGTACCTCCCCCAGCGCTTAGAACAGTGCTTAACACACAGTAAGTACTTAACAAGTCTTGTCTTTTGTTGTCGAGTCATTTCCAACCCATAGCGATACCAAGGACACATCTCTCCCAGAACACCCTGCTCTCCATCTGCAATCATTCTGGTAGTGGATCCATATAGTATTATTGGTAAAAATTTGGAAGTAGTTTACCATTGCCACCTTCCATGCAGTAAACTCGAGTGTCTACCCTCGACTCGGTCCCATGCCACTGCTGCCCAGCACAGGTGAGTTTTGACTTGTAGCAGATTGTCTTCCACTCGCTAGCCACTGCCCAAACTGGGAATGGAATGGGTATGCCTCTGCTTAATTCTCCCTCCCTTAGTTGATACTGGTTGAGGACTGGAACCTCTCCAGGTGCTACAATGAGAGGGAGTTTAACAAGTAATCACTGTTATTATTATTAGGATGCTGAGTGCAGTCAAGGGCAGATTGGGAATAAGGTTCTGGCATGTGTATGTTTGAGGCCCACTAGATTGTAAAATCCTCAAGGGCAGGATTATGCCTACCAACTCTATTGTACTCTCAAATTCTTGGTCCAGTGAGCTGTACACAATAAGCACTCACTAAATATATTTTCATTACCCTATTTATTTTGTTAATGAAATGTACATCGCCTTAATTCTATTTATTTGCTATTGTTTTAATGAGATGTTCATCCCCTAGATTCTATTTATTGCTATTGTTCTTGTCTGTCCGTCTCCCTTGATTAGACTGTAAGCCCATCAAAGGGCAGGGACTGTCTCTATCTGTTACTGATTTGTACATTCCAAGTGCTTAGTACAGTGCTCTGCACATAGTAAGCGCTCAATAAATACTATTGAGTGAATAAATACCACTAATTAATAGATTGAGAGGGAGCTGGGATTACAGTGTGGGAAAACACACCACCCCAGCCCCTCAGCCCCTTAGTTTCATTTTATCCCTTTACCTTCCTGCCAGTCTCTATCAAGGTGATTTGAGCTGAGATTTGAGATTTGTGCCTCATCTCCTCTGCTCAGTCTCTATTTAGGAAGGGGTAAAAAGGATACTGGAAATGCAGGTACTCTGTGCAGACAAT
Organism: Ornithorhynchus anatinus; assembly: GCF_004115215.2. Taxonomy (NCBI): domain Eukaryota; kingdom Metazoa; phylum Chordata; class Mammalia; order Monotremata; family Ornithorhynchidae; genus Ornithorhynchus; species Ornithorhynchus anatinus. The sequence continues at coordinate 121,684,997 of NC_041728.1, forward strand.
GGTATTTATTGAGAGCTTACTATTTATTGAGCCTATTACTGAGTGTGGAGAACACACACTTGGGAGAGTACAACACAACCGAGTTGGTAGACATGTTCCCTGCCCACAGAGAGTTTACAATCTCATGGTCATGGGTTCGAATCCTGCCTCTGCCACTTGTCACCTGTGTGACTTTGAGCAAGTCACTGAACTTCTCTGGGCCTCAGTTACCTCATCTGTAAAATGGGGATGAAGACTGTGAACCCCATGAGGGACAACCTGATCACCTTGTATCCCCCCAGCATTTAGAGCAGTGCTTTGCACATAGCAAGCGCTTAACAAATACCAACATTATTATTATTACAATCTATGCAGGGGAGAAAGACACCCTGGAACAATCAGAGGAGAGAATGGGAAGGCAAGTTGAAAAGTAATGGTTTGTTTTGGAGGAATACCAATAATAAAACTGACTAGAAACTACCTATTTTGAGGTGGGTCCCAATTTCTCAAGGTAGTAAGGTGTTGTGTACCCTCTTCTTTTCTGAGGTCCTCCTTTCATTATGGCAGTCAAGTTCAAATATTCTGAAAGCACAACCAATTTCTACATGAATTTATATTACCATCCATATGCACCAGATAATTCCTTCCCACAGCATTCATTAGGTGTTCTGTAGACATAGACTAATTGTTTCAACTTATTCCTCTCAAAATTTGTGTCTTGCCTGCATAAACAAGATTGCTACTTCACAATCGTTAGTTTGTTAGATAAGTTTCTAATGCTGCAGCTGGTTTTCCATGAGAGCACAAGTTGCTTTCCTATCTCCCTCCTCCTTCCCCAAGATGCTAGTCTCACTCCTTTATTTTGCTTCATTTTTCTAAACTCTAGAGTAACTCACACCAAGCATGCTAATGATTTTCTGGCTAGTTTTTGAAGCCCTTAGAAGTGCTCAGGTTAAAGGATATGTGTGAAATAAGAATTGTTTTGACGCTATACAGAAATAAATACCAAATTCAAAGCAATTTAGCCTGTGACAGTGGCTCATCTGATTTTTAGTTAAAGGAATGTAAAAACTCTTGAAAAAATGTGTGCTTCTCTATAACCCCTCTTTTAAAAGTAGCTCAACCCATTTAGAACAAGTTTGGTTAAAAAAAAAAAAAAGTGTAATTTGGCCTGTATGTCAGCATTTTTGCCTGAGGCCAATTTTTACAACCAGGTAATAAATGATCAAATTTGGGTTCAGAATAGAAACATGACTATGCCCTTAAGGAGAGCAGCACTTGCAGTGTCATTTGGCTTGTCAGTTTTGAAAAACAAAACAAAAACTAAACTCAAGTATGAAATAGCTAGTGTCAATGACTTGGAATCCTTTTCTCTGATAAACTGGTTAAACCATTTCAATTCTCCACATTCCCTCACAGAGAAAAGGTACTTAATTTACATTTTCTTTACAGACTAAGCATAGAGAAGATGAGACAGGCTAATGATTTCATGCATCTTAAGCCTTCTCTACTAGAAACCACCTAATTAAATCCCTGACATCATCAGTTTTGTTGGTAAATAGTAACCATGGAAGTAGCAACTTTTTGCATCTCATTAACATGACTTCAAGGGGTTTCTCTGCAAGCAACATTAGCCCTGGTGTGGGAAGGATAAAATGAAAGGGAAGGTGGGGAGGCAGATTTTCCTCATAGAGACAGCACAGTTCTCTAGAACTATCTGTCATTAATTAGCAGGATAGAATTGTAAGGCAGAATGCCAAATGCTTTTTCCTGGTCTCGGTAACTATCCATGTGGTCTGGACACTGGAGAAATGTAAGCAAAAGCTTATAAAAAGGAGTGTTGGCCCGAAGTAGAGCAGGATAAAGACAACTTAATATGGTACCCCAAACCACTTGTACATTGCAGAGGCAGAAGTACTCCAGTGAAACCAAGTTTATAAAATAATCCTAAAAATGACATAATCCAACTCGGAAAAATCATCCTTCTTAATCTGCTAAAAGCCTTTAAGGAATTCTTCATGTATCCAGATGGGTATCAACAGATGTAAACTTTTTCAGGAAAAGAGGGATTAATAGGTAGACACGACAAGAGCATGCTAGTTTGATCACATGATCGCTAATTTTAATTGAGAAAAATCTTGGTGGACCGTTTATCTAAACGTCTCCAGTCTGAGGGAAATAACATAGGCATAAGACAGAGAAGGAAACAATAACAATGCTTTATTCCATTATGTGTAGCGCTCGGTAAGAGGCATAATATAATCCTTAATGAGTAATGACATTGCACAGCCTGCTCAGAAATCCCAGTGAATTTTAGACAGAGCCAGTAAAGATACCATAATCCTTCCTTGAGGGGTGAAGCTAAGACAAAGTCTAAGAATGAGCAGCCACCTCAAAATGCTAGATTGGCTTTAGATCATTACTGTACGTTCAGTACCATGGTTCAGAAGAAGTTTCCAGACAAACATTCTAATTAGATCTTTCCCTCATTATTTAGGGAGGACACACCTTACCTTTAAAAAGAAGGGGAAGGCAATTTATCCTCAACTCAAGTATAGAGGAAACAAAGGAACCCCTTAATATTTGGATAGTGAAACACATCAGGGAATAAAGTGGGCTGGATTGGAGCCTGCTATCAATCAGAGAGTACTGTGTAGCAGCTAATATCTCTCCAGAGACCTGTTAAATGTACGGCCCTGATGGGCAGTAAATCCATTCTAAAAACATGCTCGTTCCTTTGTTGCACATATGGTGAAAGAGAGATTCCACATCCCAGCCTATTGATATACAATGGTGCTTAAAAATCAAACAGTTAGCATATTTAATAATCATATTAAGACACATGCCGAGCAGGTTTACTCATTGTTTGAAATGGGTTTATTGTTTATTAGCTATTCACCTCAATATAAAATCAGGATTTATGGAAACCGATGTATAGTAAATGTCTTCCCTTGACTGATTTGTTTATAAATCATGGATTTTGGAGGGCAGTCCTCTCAAGCTCAGTAATGAAAATATTTTGCTAGTTTTCAGCAGCAGTTGGTCTGGGGATGCTATGAATAAATTGCATTTGCCCTGGCTGGGACCCAAGATGTAGCCGCATGGAATGACTCCATCCTAAAATGGCTAGGGTTGGGCAGAGATAGGGAAGAAAGGGTGGGAATGACACCTTCAGCAGCTGTCTGGAATGGATTCCCTAGGAGCTGAGGGGCTCCCCTCTACTTCAGGCTCTGATGTTTTGAAGGGAGATCCCTCAATTCTCCCCCAAATTGCCAATCAGAGCTGTGTCAAATTCTTCCTATGGACAATAGTCTTTTTCCACAGACTGAAAGAGATATCTATTTTTTAAAAAAGCATCAGGTTTGGTGGAGTTCACCTCAGCCATATCTAGTGAAAATAGAAATGAAATAGGAATAATAATAAAAATAATATATGTTAAATGCTAAGCCCTACATAAAGCACTGGGGTAGATACAACATAACCAGATCAGACACAGTCACTGTCTCACATGGAGCTACCAGTCTAAATTTGAGAGCACATAGGCATTGCATCCCCATTTTACAGACGATAAAACTGAAGCATGGATTAGTGAAGTGATTTGCCCATGGTCACACAGCAGGCAAGTGACAGAACCTGGATTAACTAGCTCCCAGGTCTGGGATCTTCTCACTAGGTCATCCAAACAATGCCAAGTTCATGCTAGGGTAAGCTGGTTTATCTCCACCTGGAGCAAGGATTTCTCCTAGTTCTTGGAGATGTGGCAGCAGCATCCTTTCATCTTAACATCTTAGGTCCTCTTTATCTTTCTTCTTCTGTCAACACCAGCTTCCTACCAACTTCTGTGGCCTCAAGAAAGTCAACACTGGCAGTTATCCTCCACCTGCCCCACTAATCGGCATGGGTCAGTGGAAAGAGCCCAGGCTTGGGAGTCAGAGGTCATGGGTTCAAATCCCCACTCTGCCACTTGTCAGCTGTGTGACTGTGGGCAAGTCACTTAACTTCTCTGTGCCTCAGTTACCTGATCTGGAAAATGAGGATTAACTGTGAGCCTCACATCGGACAACCTGACTACCCTGAATCTACCCCAGTGCTTAGAACAGTGCTCTGCACATAGTAAGTGCTTAACAAATATCAACATTATTATTATTATTGTTATCTTTGGAGAGCCTATTACTCAATTGTTATTTATTGAATGCTTACATTGTGTAGAACACTGTACTATGTATTTGGAAGGCTGCAACTACAAGAGAATTGACAGACACATTCCCTGCTCACAATGAGTTTACAATCTGGAGAAATAGCTAACCTCCAAGTGGACTTCATTCCCCAAGCCTGATCCATGGACAGAGTAATGGCTGGTTAATCAGGATGCACAGTGGCATTTAGTACGCACCAAGCACTAAGATCAATCCTGGGATGGATATAAAATAATCAGATTATATATGACCCCTGTCTCTTTGGAGCTTGCAAGAAGTAGATAGAATAGGTATCTTATCCCAGATTTTTGTGGGCAGGAAAGGTGTCTGCCAACTCTAATAACGATGGCATTTGCTAAGTGCTTATTATGTGCCAAGCACTGTTCTACGCGCTGGGGTAGATTCAAGACAATCAGATTGTCCCACATGGGACTCACAGATTTTAATCCCCATTTTACAGATGAGGGACCTGAGGAGTGAAGTGTCTTGACCAAGGTCATACAGCAGACAGGTGGCCAAACAGGAATCAAAACCCACGTCCGCTGACTCCCAAGCCTGTTCTCTTGCCACCTGGACATGCTGCTTCTCTGTCATAGCTCTGTTATGCTGTTCTCTACCAAGCACTCAGGATAGTGTTTTGTGCAAAATAAGCGCTCAATGTGAATGACTGATTGGTTGATTAATTCATTCAATCACATTTATTGAGCACTTACTGTGTGCAGAGCACTGTACTAAGTTCTTGGGAGAGTACAACAATAAGCAGATGCATTTCCTGCCCACAATGAGCTTATAGGCTGGGTGGGGAGGAGACAGACATTAACATAAATGTTTATTTATATTAATATAATTAAATGAAATTGCAGGCATGTACATTAGTGCTGTGGGGCTGGGATTGGGGAAGAACAAAGGTAGCAAGCCAAGGCAATGCAGAAGGAGTGGGAGAAGAGGAAAGTGGGAGCTTATTCAGGGAAGGCCTCTTGGAGATGTCTTCAATTTGAAGAAAGGGAGAGTACTTGTATATTCTATCTACAGTATATTCTATCAGAATTGAGGAGGAAGGGTGTTCCCCACAGGAGGTGGGTGAGCGATCAGAGGCAAGGTAGCTGAGATTGAGACACAATGAGAAGATTAGCATTAGAGGAGTGAAGTGTGTGAGCTGGGTTGCAGTAGGAGAATAGGGAGATGAGGTAGAAGGGGGTAAAGTGATTGAGTGCTGATTGAGTGATTAATGAGAAGCAGCATGGTCTAGTGGATAGAGATTGGGCCTAGGAGTCAGAAGGACCTGGATTCTAACCCTACCTCTGCAACATGTCTGCTGTGTAACCTTGGGCAAGTCACTTCTCTTCTGCTTCCGTTACCTCATCTGTAAAATGGGCCTAAGATTGTGAACCCCATGTGGGACAGGGACTGTGTCCAACCCATTTTTCCTCTACTCACCCCAGTGCTTTGGACAGTGGCTGGCACATAGTAAGTGCTTAACCGATACCATTATTATTATTATTATTATCATTGGTATTGATGTATTGTACTCTTTCAAGTACTTAGTACAATGCTCTGCATAGAATAAGTACTCAGTAACATTCATTGTTTGAATGATATTACAGTTGAGGAAACTGAGGTGCTGAAAGATTAAATGATTTGCCCAAGTCACCAAGCTTACCAGTGGCCCAGCAGGAATTAGAACGCAAGTCTTACGACCCCCAGTTCCATGCTCTTCCCACTAGGCTATGAGTGGAAGCGGCATTGATTCCACCCGCTACACACATAGCCAAAATGGCCAAACACGCAGATCTGAAATTCACAGTTTAGTGGGTCACACACCCAGTACTGCAACATAGTGCCGCCACCCACCTACCGTTCCTATATCTTCCCATTCTGAGCTGGACCTGAAATTTTAGTGCTCATGGTAATAAGAGTTATGGGCAGGGAACATGTCCACTGGTTCTGTTATATTGTACTCTCCTAAGTGCTTAGTAGAGTGTCTGTACATAGTAAGCCCTCAATAAATACCATCGATTGCTTGCTTGGGAGATGCAAGATTACCTGCATGGAGGGGGCATTAAGGGATCACGAGGATTAGGAAGACAGATTTGGGGCACACACCCTGGAGCTATGGGTGAATGGGTAAGAAAAACCTTAAGGAATCATAGGGAAGCAGAAGGGAAAGACAATTTTAAAGGATTTGGGGGAGGGTGGAACTGACCTGATCATCTCCTGAAGATGTCAGGATTGGGCGGATGACACACCAAACTTTCTTCCTCCAGAATGAGTTGCCACACTGTTGTAGAACTAGTAAAGTCTTATCAAGCCCTGGACTAAGTTGGTGGAACCAATCTATTTCTTCCCGAGACATTTGTTTATCAACATATAAAAATCGTTCAATTCTAATTTCCAGAGAGTAATAACTCTCTATAGACTCTTTTCTAGATTAAAACATTGATGACTGTAAACTCATTGTGGGCAGGGAATGTCCTGTTACATTCTTATATTGTACTCTCCCAAGTGCTTAGAACAGTGCTCTGCACTCAGCTAGTGCTCACTAAATACAATTAGGGACTGGTTGTTAGATTCTAAATTTCTTGAGGGTAAGAATGGAGTCCCATTTCTACTGTACTTAGCATATTAGTAGTTAGTACTTAGTATATTTATAATATACTTAGTACATTAATATATTCTAATATACTCAGTATATTTCTATTGTACTTAGTACTTACATCCAAGCATTTAGTATAGTGCTCTGCACACAGTAGATATTCAATATATATTATTGATTGATTTCTTCACTACTATTGCCATCTGAAGACCAATGGCACACTGAAATATTTGGTTCTCCAGATAACGGAAGGTATCCAAGCCACAGGATTGCCTCTGAAGAAGGGAGTGGCAATGAGCATCAGTAGTGAGAAAAAAAGAGCTAAACCTGGCAGAAGCCTGGCCGACTGGATGAGATTAAGGAAAAAATGAACCAATCGTACAAATGAAACTATGGATTCAAATATTGCCCTGCTTTCAGTTTCTGCTCAGGTTATGAGGGAAATTCTGCATTATATTAGTCAATTCAATTAATGGGAGACTTCTTTGCTACAAAATCTAAAGCAGTTTTTAGAATTGCCTGGATGTCTCGGAGGCAGTTTATCCAGACTGTTGTGCTTGGAAAGAAGAAACAGAAGTCTCCTTTACTCCAGAGAACATGAATTTCATCAGAGGCATAATGCATGCAGTCTTCAATTAATCATCTTTCTTTCCCTTGCCAGCCTATGTAGTAACCATATTTCTTTCCTTTTTCTGAAGTAAAGATATATCCATAGACCAAGCACGAGAAATAACACACTGTCTTGAAAATACCATTGAGGTAGAATCCTCCTGGACCTAAACTCTACCTTGGGTGTAAATCAGATACCTTGGCAAGCTGCATGACATCTCTTGGAATTTTTGGAATCTATTTAGAAATTTGAAAAATCTCTTTACAAACAATGCCTAATTAATATGCCTAGAATAGTTTTCAAAATTACCTTCCTTACTCTAGGAAGAGAGATTAAGCAAGGGAAGGAGGCGGCACATATTGACTCCCACTCTCCCGGTTGAGGGCAGGTTTGGGGGTTGGGGAAGGCATGTGATAGGCCTTTGGAGTAAAGGATATGGCCTTAAGTAGGAATAGGGAGGACTGTAATGTAAAGGATATGGCCTTAAGTAGGAATAGGGAGGACTGTAATGTCCTCTGAGCTGAGTACTAGGATACCGTGTTGTATCTGTGAACAGACTTTAATACTTCTGACCCATTCCAACTTTCTAATAATAACAAAAATGTTGGTATTTGTTAAGCACTTACTATGTGCCAAGCACTGTTCTAAGCTCTGGGGTAGATACAGGGTAATCAGGTTGTCCCACATAGGGCTCACAGTCTTCAATCTCAATTTACAGATGAGGTCACTGAGGCACAGAGAAGTTAAGTGACTTACCCAAGGTCACTCAGCTGACAAGCGGCGGAGCCGGGATTGGAACCTATGACCTCTGACTCCCAAGCCTGTGCTCTTTCCACTAAGCCACGCTGCTTCTCTAGGCTTCAGAATCTCGGGCCCTGGGCCAAAGAGGAGTCACTGTAGTACTCATGTAATTTCCTAAATGAAATATGCTGTACTAACCACTGGACTGTAAACACCTTAAAGAAAAGGATCGTGTCTACCAATAATATTGTGTTGATTGCTCCCAAGTGCTTAGTACAATGTTCTGCCTTCAGTAAGTGCTCACTAGATACCACTGATTGACTGTGAAGTATAATAGAAGCACAATATATATGCCCCGTTCACAAGGAAGTTACACTCTGACACTTTCTATGAAATCTTCTCTCCTTCTACAGCCCACCCCATTCACTCTGCTCTTCTGCCGCTAACCTCCTCACTGTGCCTCGTCCTCGCCTGTTCCGCCGTCGACCCCTGGCCCACGTCCTACCTGTGGCCTGGAATGCCCTCCCTCCTCACATCTGCCAAACTATCTCTCTTCCCCTCTTCAAAGCCCTACTGAGAGCTCACCTCCTTCTGGAGGCCTTCCCAGACTATCTCCCTTTCCCTCTACCCCTCCTCTCCTCCCCATTCTCCCTACTCCCTCCTTCTGTTCTACCCCCTTCCCATCCCCACAGCACTTATATATATTTGTAGACATTTATTGCTCTATTTATTTTATTAATGATGTGTATATAACTATGATTCTATTTATTTTGATGGTATTGATGCCTGTTTACTTTTTTTTCTTTGCTGTCTGTCTCCCCTTTTTAGACTGTGAGCCCATTATTGGACAGGGATTGTCTCTATCTGTTGCCAAATTGTACATTCCAAGTGCTTAGTACAGTGCTTTGCACACAGTAAGCGCTCAATAAATACAGTCGAATGAATGAATGAATTAATGCTTCAAATAATTATGGTATTTGTTAAGCACATAACTATGTGTCAGACACTGTACTAAGCACTTCTGTTAGTCTTGCACCACCAACTCTCACCCTGAATCATCCTCAGTCCACTTTCTCTGCACCTGAACTACAGATGAACTCAGCAGGCAAAAAATAGGCAACAGGTTGACTTTTACAGTTGTAGATATACTCTGTCCTGCTATGATTCAGCTCTCTCTCCTCCTCATCAGCTCTCCTATTTTTCCCTTATCAAGTACTCACTCACTATGGGTGTGCCTCAGGGGTCTGTGCATATCCACCACAGTACTTAGTACAGTCCTGGCATATATTAAGTGCTTAACAAACACCACAATTATTATTATCATTATTATTTTCTGCTCCTCTTGCTCTACACTCAGGGAGCTCATATGGCTTTAGCTATTGACTCTACCTGGATAATCTCAAATCTAAGTCTCCAGTCCTGACCTTTCACCTGATATGTGATCTCTCATTGCATGTTGCTTCCAAAACATCTCAAATTTGGATGCCCTGCAGCCACCTCAGACTGAATGTCTGCAACTGGAATTTTCTTCTTCCTTTCTTCCAAATTTTCATCCTGCTAGCTTTCACATGTCTGTCATTAACACCATCATCCTTCTTGCCCCAGAAGCCCATGATCTTGTGGACCCTCTTGACCCCTTCATTGCTTTTCCTGCTCTACATTTCTCATACTCTGCTGCTGTGATGATTCTTCCTTTGCATTTCTGAACAACACCACTCCAGAGCTGCAGTGGCAGGTTGTCAATTAGAGCATTACCTGCAGTTTCTCCAACTGCAGTTCTTATCTCAAAGCAAGTGCAAGACAATAGGATATGAGGGAAACTGTGTCCAACCTGATTAGCTTGCATCAGCTAATCCATGCTTAGAACAGTGCTTGACACTAAGTAAGCACATAGCCAGGTCCATCATTAGATGGGGGATCTTGTCCTCTCTCAGTGGCTCTGCACATTGTTTTTCTGTGTCCTCCAGAACTGCAAAGTTTAGAGATTAGTGCAGTGTTCTCCATGTTTCAGGGACTATTGGGTGCACTCAGACAAAATGGACTCAGGGACACCAACGTCCCACTAGACCACAGTGCTTCTCAAAAAATAATCTCCATCATACAATCATTTTTCTATCAGATTTTCTTTCAAACCTGTCAAGCTGTCTGATCTGATTATCTTGAATCCACTTCAGTATTTAACACAGTGCTGGGCACAGGAAAAGTAATAAATGCCATAATGATTATTATTGTTATCACTATTGAGAAACAGCTTGGCCTAGTGGAAAGAACATATGTCTGGGAGTCAGAGGATCTGAGTTTGAATCAGCTCCACCCCTTACCGGCAGTGGTGTGGCACCTTGGGCAAATCACTTAAAACTTCTTTGGGTCTTAGTTCCTTCATCTGCAAAATGGGGATTCATTCATTCATTCAACCGTATTTATTGAGCGCTTACTATGTGCAGAGCACTGTACTAAGAGCTTGGAATGTACAATTCGGCAACAGATAGAGACAATCCCTGCCCAACAATGGGCTTACAGTCTAAATGGGGGAGATAGGCAACAAAACAAAGCAAGTAGTCAGGCGTCAGTACCATCAAAATAGATAGAGTCATAGATATATTCCCATCATTAATAAAATAGAGTAATAAGCACTTGAGACGTTAGGCATAAAAATGATAATAATAATAAAAACACACACCTACCTGCACAAATAAGGGGTGCATTTATTGTACTCTCCCAAGTGCTTAGTACAGTGCTTGTACACAGTAATACCTCAATAAATATGATTGAATGAAATAATAAATATGATTGAATGAAATATGATTGAATGAAATATACTTGAATAACTATATTGAACTATATAATAAATAATCTATTAATGTTCTAAAAAGCTAATTATCCTTCTGAAGTCCCTAACTTAAAGGTAATAACTTTAGGCCCTGGGAGACCTGGACTGAGTTTAGTAAAAGCCTTACTAAGGGAGCATGGAGTTGCCATCTCTCACCCTGCTTCCAGTGTAACACAGCTCTGGCCTGTTTTAGGAGCAACTCAGACAAGGTTAAGCTTGTACTGGGGTGTGCCTGAGAAGCAGCCTTGTTCCCAGATGAATTAGGGGAAACATTCTCCGACGTTTCTTCACAGCTATCTGACAACACATTGTCCCATGGGGGGAAAGTCTGGCTAAATAATGCTGAGAGTATAGCTTTAGTGTAATGACATTAATCCAGAGGGAGGATCCCAATCTGGAATAATGTTTTCATATTTGGCAACTTTTCTTCTGCTATATGGGAAATGATCCCCCTGTGGGCTAAAAGCCTCAAAATTTAGACTTTTTTCTGGAAAATTGAACTTGAGGTTTAGTAAATTATTCCTATAGGAGAAGGTTTTGACTGAATCAATCAGAAAAAAAATGATGAATTATAAGACAAATAAATGAGGAAAACATGCCACTATTTTAAAAAGGTTTTTTGTTTTTTGGGGGGTTTTCAATTACTGTATTATACCCTTGAATATTTGGATACCATACTGAAAACCACAGAGGAAACTTTATCATCTTCCTGTAATTTTTTTAGCACGCTATTGACAAGGCCTATGCACTTTTACTAGCTTTCAGCCTTGTGAAAAATAGAAGCTTTGAGGAAAAGAGAAGGAAGGTGTTATATGGTGCCACTTTCATTTAATAGAAATGGGTGGATGCCATCTGTTCATTTACATAATCCCCAGAAATCCTAAATCATGAATCAACCAAACTCCATGTAATTATTTTTGGGACGATGTGTGGGCACATTCTTATACTGAAATCCTTAACTGAATGTAATCTGATGCACTGAAATTGTATCAACTTTTGTGGCTTTCTACACTTAGTCTCTTTAGGATGCTTGGGTCCAGACTGGCTTGGACTGGTCCAATCCCACAGGGCTTGAAGCCTGTAATGTAGAAAGGAATCTTTTGATCCTGAACCCAGGTTTCCCAAGCTCGACTGATCTCAGCTCAGAGCCCAAACAAAATCATGGGACCCTAAGCCTCAGGGAAGAAAATGACCACCTCATAGTTTTCCAGTTCACCACTTCTGTCTCGCTTTGCAGAGTGCTTAGGACAGTGCGCGTCACACAGTAGACACACCGTGGTCGGGGAATGTATCCGTTATATTGTTCTCTCCCAAGCACTTGATTCAGTGCTCTGCACACAGTAAGCACTTAATAAATGTAATTGATTAATTGTAAGTGTTCAATAAATACCACTGATGGATTGTAATGCACCATCCTCAACCAGCTCTGTTTTATTTATGTAGATCAAGACTTCTAAAACAATAGAGACAGGAGGAGAGAGTAATAATTGCTTTAAATGTGACCGTGATGCAGACTTCCTGGGTAGGGTGAGACAAATCACTCAGCTTCTTTGTGCTTCACCTTCAAAATATGGGCCGCTTACTGAGAATACAGCATGGAGTAGTGGATAGAGCAGGGGTCTGGTTGTCAGAAGGATGTGAGAAGCAGCGTGGCACAATAGAAAGAGCCTGGGCTTGGGAATCAGAGTTCATGGGTTTGAATGCCGGCTCCGCCGCTTGCCAGCTGTGAGACTTTGGGCAAGTCACTTAACTTCTCTGTGCCTCAGTTACCTCATCTGTAAAATGGGGATTAAAACTGTGAGCCCCATGTGGGACAACCCGATCACCTTGTATCCCCAGCACTTAGAACAGTGCTTTGCACATAGTAAGCGCTGAACAAATACCACTATTTTTTATTTTTTATTTAATCCCTACTCCACCACTTATCTGCTGTGTGACCCTGGGAAAGTCACTTCACTTCTCTCTGCCTTACATACCTCATCTGTAAAAATGGGGATTGAGACCGGGAACCCCATGTGGGACAGGGACTGTCTCCAACCCGATTAGCTTGTATCCACCCCAATGCTTAGTACCTTTTTTTTTCAATAGTATTTATTGAGCGCTTACTATGTGCAGAGCACTGTACTAAGCACTTGGAATGAACAAGTCAGCAACAGATAGAGACAGTCCCTGCCATTTGACGGGATTACAGACTAATCGGGGGAAACGGACAGACAAGAACAATGGCAATAAATAGAGTCAAGGGGAAGAACATCTCGTAAAAACAATGGCAACTAAATAGAATCAAGGTGAAATACATTTCATTAGCAAAATAAATAGGGTAATGAAAATATATACAGTTGAGCGGACGAGTACAGTGCTGAGGGGATGGGAAGGGAGAGGGAGAGGAGCAGAGGGAAATGGGGGGAAAATAGTGTTAAGCTGCGGAGAGGTGAAGGGGGGTGGTAGAGGGAGTAGAGGGAGAAGGGGAGCTCAGTCTGGGAAGGCCTCTTGGAGGAGGTGAGTTTTAAGTAGGGTTTTGAAGAGGGGAAGAGAATCAGTTTGGTGGAGGTGAAGAGGGAGAGCGTTCCAGGACTGCGGGAGGACGTGGCCTAGGGGTCGACGGCGGGATAGGAGAGACCGAGGGACGGTGAGGAGGTGGGCGGCAGAGGAGCGGAGTCTGCGGGGTGGGCGGTAGAAAGAGAGAAGGGAGGAGAGGTAGGAAGGGGCAAGGTGATGTAGAGCCTTGAAGCCTAGAGTGAGGAGTTTTTGTTTGGAGCGGAGGTTGATAGGCAACCACTGGAGTTGTTTAAGAAGGGGAGTGACATGCCCAGATCGTTTCTGCAGGAAGATGAGCCGGGCAGCGGAGTGAAGAGTAGACTGGAGCGGGGCAAGAGAGGAGGAAGGGAGATCAGAGAGAAGGCTGACACAGTAGTCTAGCCGGGATATAACAAGAGCCCATAGCAGTAAGGTAGCCATTTGGGTGGAGAGGAAAGGGCGGATCTTGGCAATATTGTAAAGGTGAAACCGGCAGGTCTTGGTAACGGATAGGATGTGTGGGGTGAACGAGAGAGATGAGTCAAGGATGACACCGAGATTGCGGGCCTGAGAGATGGGAAGGATGGTCGTGAAGGATAATACAGTGCCTGGCACATAATAAGCACTTAACAAATACCACAATCAATATTATTATTGGTATTATTGCTATTATATCCCATTTAGCCACCCAAAAAGGAAGGGGTGAGGTGCAAATAACAGCCAATAGATAATATGAAGCCAATCCTTTATCCTCAGATAGACACTGATCTAGAAGGGCTCCCAGGGCCTATGTGTGTATTGCCTGGGGCCACTGAAAATTGGAGAAAATCACTGTGTATGTAAACTTTGTTTGCTCAAGCGTAGGAGAAGCTTGACAGTAGCAGGGCCAACTCTACAATATGGACAGCTTAGCCAATAGCCTTAGGAGTTATTTTTGACTTCTCACCTCAAGGTCCAAATGCTTTCTTCATCCCCTAATTTTGTCTAGCTGGACAGCCCTAACAGAAGAGTGGGCTTACTGTTAGGGAGAGTTAAACGAATACTCCATCAATCCATAAGTCATTCAATTAATTGTGCTTACTCAGTGTTTACTCTGGCAGAGGAGTATACTAAGTACTTGGGAGGATATGGTAAAGTAGACAGGGTCCTTGACCTCAAGGAACTGGCATTTTAGTGGGGGAGAAACACACTACAATTTAATTTAATTCATTATAATTTATAACTACATTTATAATTTATAATTAAATACACGTTAAAATAAGGGGAAGCAGCAGAGTTGAAATACATGTGTATCAGTCCTACCAAGAGTGGAGGCTGGGTGAGGAACTAAGTCCTTAGGTGAAGTGAAAGTGATTAAGTCTTCAGTAAAAGCCAAAATAGGATAGGGGGCTGAGAGATAAATCAGAGAAGACTTCCTGTAGAGAGCTGATTTTAAAATCGCTTTGGAGATGGGAAAGCAGTGGTCTTTTAGATGTGAAGTGAGAGGGAGTTCCAGACAAGAGGGAAGGTGTGAGCAAGAGGTCATCAGCCTCATATATAGGAACAAGACACAGTGAGTATGTTGTCTTGAGATGAAGGTAGCAGGTGAACTAAACAGCATGGCCTAGTGGATAGAGCACAGGCCAAAGAGTCAGAAGGACTTGGGTTCTAATCCCAGCTCTGCCAATTGTCTGTTCTGGGACCTCAGGCTAGTTACTTCACTTCTCTGTGCCCCAATTACTGGAAAATAGGGATTAAGACTGTGAGCTCAATGTGGGACAGGGTCTGTGTCCAACCTAATTTGCTTGTATCTACCCCAGCACTTCGTACAGTGCCTGGCACACAGTAAGTGCTTAAAAAATACTACAGTTATTATTATTAATTATTAGAGGAGTGAGAATAGGTAGTTGGAGAGACAGCTGATTGAATGTGTTAAAGCCAACTGTCAAGAGATTCTACTGAATGCAGAGAGGAACGGGCAACCTTTGGAGAATTTTGTATAAGTGGGGAGACATGTACAAATGACGTTTTAGAAAAATGACCCTGGCACCAGAATGAAATGTAGTCTGGAGCAGGAAGAGACAGGAGGCAGGAGTCAATGAGGAGGTTGGTGCAGTAGTTAAGTGGGGACATGAAAATGCTTGGACCAGTTTAGTGGCAGTTTGGTTGAAGAGGAAAGTGTGGAATCTGCAGACATGATGGAATTTGGAATTTGGTGACTAATTGAATTTGTGGTTAAGAGACTAAGGAATCAAGGATAATGATGAGGTTTCAGAGAGGAGGATAGTAGTGTTGTCAACAATGATGAGAAAGTGGGAAGGAGAGGATTTGGGAGAGAAGTTGAGCATAGTTGGTGACATGCTGAACTTAAGGTGCCAGCAGACCATCCGTATAGAGATATCCTGGAGGCAGGAAGAGATAAAAGATGGAGGAGGAGGTCATAGCTAGTAGGGTAGATTACCTACCTCATTTGTGTAGAAGTGGTAGATTAAGCTGTAAGAGAGGATGAACTCCCCAAAGAAATGGGTGTAAAGTCTCCAAGGAAGGGAACCTAGAACTGAGATTTGAGACTGATCTCCCATTTCATATTCTACAGATCATTACTCTCCTCACCTTTAAAGCCTTATTAAAACCACATTTCTTCTGAGGCCTTCCCAGACTACTCCCAGATTACTTGCACTTGGATATGTACTCTTTATTCACCCAACCCTCAGCCCCACAACACTTCTGTATATATCCATGATTTAGCACAGGCTTTGGAGTCAGAGGTCATGGGTTCGAATCCCAGCTCTGCCACTTGTCAACTGTGTGACTGTGGGCAAGTCACTTAACTTCTCTGTGCCTCAGCTACCTCATCTGTAAAATGGGAATGAAGACTGTGAGCCCCACGTGGGACAACCTGATTCCCTTGTGTCTACTCCAGTGCTTAGAACAGTGCTCTGCACATAGTAAGTGCTTAACAAAAACCAACATTATTATTATTATTATTATTATTTTATCGACTGTCTCCCCATCGAAACTTTAAACTCACTGTGGGCAGGAAACATGGCTCTAACTCTGTTGTACTCTTCCAAATGTTTAGTACAGTGCTCTGAAGCAGTGTGGATTAGTGGTAAGAGCTTGGGCTTGGGAGTCAGAGGTCATGGGTTCTAATCCTGGCTCCCTCACATGTCAGCTGTGTGACTTTGGGCAAATCACTCAACTTCTCTATGCCTCAGTTCCCATCTGTAAAATGGGAATTAAGACTGTGAGCCTTACATGGGACAACCTGATTACCTTGTATCTTCCCCAGTGCTTAGAACAATGCTTAGCACATAGTAAGCGCTTAACAAATGCCAACATTATTATTATTAACTGCTTAAGAGATACAATTGATTGATTGATTGATCAATTGATAGGAGATCACTGAGGTAAGGTAGAAGGGGGTGAGCTAATTGAGTGCTTTAAAGCCTGTTGAAAAGAGTTTTGTTTGATGTGGAGGTGGATGGGTAGCCATTGTAGCATTTTGAGGAGTGGGTATGTGTAGAGAAAATGAACATTTTTCTAATAAAACTGAGCTGCTTTTAGACAATTAAAGTGGAGAGACTGGAGACAAGGAGGTCCGTGAGGCTGTTGATGCAATAGTCAAGATGTGATATAAATGATTGGGTTATCATGATGACAGTTTGTATGGAGAGGAAGGGTTGGATTGTAGCGAAGGTAGAACAAACAGGCTTTTGTGACAGATTGAATGTGTGGTTTGAATGAGCATTCATTAGGTACCAGTGATTGATTGACTGATTGATTAAAGTCAGCAAGTATAATCAACCCATTCAAGAAATTTGGAACTGAATGGTAGGAGGGGGATGAGACAGGTGAAAGCTGGATGGTGCGGTGGGATCGAGAGAGAATTTTATTTAATATAGGACAGAATGGTTTTGTTTTGTCCGGGAGTTTCCCTGGTCAACTCTGAAACTAGGGGTCTGCAGGGCCTGGGTAGACCCCCAACTAAACTGAGGAATCAAGTCCACTCCAGAGCTAGTCCATGGTGTTCTTCCTGGTACTGTTTGTTTCTTATTCCCAGGTGAATTGTAACCCAAACTCAATTCTCCAGGGAAATCATAAAGTGAAGCCAGGTTGAAGGCCAACTTTCTCACCAGGGTCAATACAGGGCCAGATTAACCTCCTCAGGTCAGTCTAGATCTGATCTTGATTCCCCTTGTCCTACCACAAAGCCAGTCCTTCTGACAATAATAAAATAATGGTGGTGTTTGATAAGCACTTACTATGTGTCAAGCACAGTTCTAAGCTCTGGGGTAAATAGAAGCTAATCAGGTTGAGCACAGTCCCTGTCCCACATGAGGCTCACAGTCTCAAACCCCATTTCCCACATGAGGCAACTGAGTCACAGAGAAGTTAAGTGACTTACCCACGATCTCACAGCAGACAGATGGCAGGGCTGGGATTAGAATCCAGATCCTTTTGATTCCCAGTCCTGTGCTCTATCCATTCCGCAATCCATTGCCCTGGGGAACGGCCCAGATACCAGGGTTGGTGATAAGAGACCAAGAGTGCCTAGTTTTTTTGGTTTTCTTTTTTCCTTTCTTCTCTAATACTGTCAGTACTTTGTTGCACTTATTTGGCCGCGCTGTCATTCCCAAGGAGTCTGTGAGCTTTAATTAGAAGTGAAATAATCCTAGATTGCTTTGAGCCCTATGGAGACAGATTCTTTACCACACATGTCTGTTTCAAGGAAAAATAATCTTCAAACCACCCTCAGAATTTACGGAAAGCTATTTTGAGGCATTTAGACATGTAGATACAGATACAAAACACAGTTAAGCATAGTTAATAAAGGTGTTTGAAGTTCAGTGGTTGGTACATAGTAACCACTTAACAAATACCATAATTATTAAATTATGTTTAGATTTGGGTAATTATTTTTCTAAAATATTGGACAATTTTGCATTCCCATTTCCTGCACCTCAGATCCATTAACATATATAAACTATTTAGTTAGCTGGACTATTAATCCATTTTTGGTTTTGTTTTTTTAAATTAAAGGTTAGGTGCCAGAGATGACATTCCTGAAGTCAAAGTCTATCTTACCCTAAATTAAAAAAAGACATAAACAGAACACACACACACAATCCCCCATATCACTATTGAATCAATATATTCTATAATAGATTCCTTTGGCTAGGTTCTTGGACTTGATTATAAGCTCCTTGAAATCAGGGATCATGACTACCAATTCTATTGTCCTCTCGGAAATGCTTAGTACGATACTCTGCCCACAATAGGTGCTCAATAAATACTATTGATTGACTGAAGTCTCAGGATTGAGGCTCCTCTATCATTCCTGATGGGGAACGTCATCATCACCATCATTGTCATTATTATTATTTTGTTTTCCTTCCTAAACATTTTTTCATATTCAGAATAACAGGTGACCCTAACAGGGAAATTTAATAACTATGCAATCATAATATGCTTATATTTTCTCATATAAAAACATGATATGCCATTCACCTTGTGGAATTGCATTAAATTTTTCACACTATTAAAACAAAAGTGAAAATGATCTTTCCCCAGTGCATTCAACTACACTCTTATACTTTCAAAACAATAGCAATTCTTTCACCTCATGGTAGAGTGAGAGTCAATATTCAATAATTTAACATTGTTAATGCAACCAGTAGATGCTATAGATGCTACTGAAGTCATATACCAAAAGGTAGCCTTTAAATGTAAATAAGTCAATGGATTAACACCGTAAGTGGGAACACATGAACATGATTAAAAAAATGCTTGTTGGTTGCATTAAAGGTAGAGCCATAATAGGCAAATAAATCTTTCCCAATAAATTACACATTTTACAGTTCAATAAATTAAAACATACAAAAATAAAAATGAGTTTTACTGCTGTTCCTTTAAGCAGAAATATTTCAAAAACAATGCTGAAAAAGCAATAAGTCTTTGGGTCTCATAGGGAAGCTAATTATTATTTTGACAACAAGCATATTTTAAGAACCTAGTTAAATTATTGAGGAACTGGGAATATATTACATGTGGTTTCCATGTAGAAACTGGTTTATGAAGAACTTAAGCTCACTGTGGGCAGAGAATATGTATTTTATAATGTTGTGCTGTACTCTCTCAGTTGCTCAGTACTGTACCCTGCATGCAGTAAGTACCCAATAAATGTAATTGATTGACATAACCAGGATATTTTCATCTCAACTAAAGCCATTTTGTATTTAGTTAATGCCAAAAATTGTCAAACAGGTCAAAAATTGGATTAATAAGAAATAAAAAATCAATGCTGATGGGGACAGTGAAACTATGAATTAGATGGGTTTTACTCCCGGCTCTGCCACATATCTGCTGTGTGACCTTGAGCAAATCACTTCACTTCTCTGTGCCTTAGTTACCTCATCTGTAAAACAAGGATTAAGTCCCATGTGGGACAGGGACTGTGTCCAACCCAATTTGCTTGTATCCACCAGCACTTAGTACAGTGCCTGGCACAGAGTAAGCACTTAAAATTAATTATTTTAATTATTATTAATTAAACCAAAATTATTATTGCTATTATTATTAGTTAAAGTTTGGGGAGAATCCAGCTCAGGTGATCATAAAGAAAGACTTAAGTATATTTAGAGTGTTTCATATATGGAAAATTCTTTCTTTAGTTTTAAATAATTTCTTTCATCAATCTTTTATTAACACTGTTCACTATTACCTCTTTTCTATTTCGAAATCCTTTGTAAGAACAAAAAGGATGTCAAAGAGCCATGGCCTACACAGTTTTAAAGAAACATGAAATGTATGATTTACCGTCCCATTTACAGTCCCCAAAATAAGTTCATAGTTGAGCCAAAGTTAAAGATTTACAATCAATTTGCAACTCACACATCATACCTATTGCTTATTCACACCATTACTACTCTTCTGATGTAAAATCCAATATAGAAACATTTTGAAGGTGGAAGGTAGCTGCAAAGTCAGTGATTTTACTTTAAAACAGTGTAACATTCAGGATTGTAAAGAAATTGAAATGTGAATAGAATTTCACAGTGTCTTTAATCTACTCCTGCCCCCAAATCCATGTCTCCAGCATTTTACAAGAAATAAGAAATCTAGAGAGCTTTCCTTGAAATCTCCTAAAGGCAGCAACTCAAAATATAGTGTGCATTCTCCAAAGGAAAATGAAGCTACCAGATTTGTTCACAAAAGTCCTCCCTGCTTCTTTGCTGAACAAGCCCTCTCTAGTTTACTGAAATAGCTTGTTTGGAGAGAAATATGTTGCTACCTGGAAAAGAATAAAGAAAACTCTTCATCAAGATTAGAATCCCTCTATGACTATGTCACTTTGGGAGATTTGAAACCAGGTATTGGAAAGACAGGATGACCGGGATAAAAGTTGACATGTAAATTTGCATCTACAAAGAGCTTTTCTCAATGGTCAAACCATAGAAACAAAATCCTCACATGCCCCCTTCAAGGTGTCTTTCTAATGAGTGAGGGTACTGTTACTCAGCAATCTAAGGGTCATCTCAGCCTTGAATCCCACAAATTTGAAAATATAGAGGAAATATGTTCTTTGGGATACACGTGGTGGTTTGTTAATGTTTTTGAAAAGTAGCTCAACTATCCCCAACTCCTGGTAACTCTTCTCATTTTGGCAGAGGCATTCAGAAGCTTAAGGATCTTAGCAAAGGAGTAAAATGTGTGACAACTAGTAGCATATTCTGAGCAGCATATATTTTGGGGTTTTTAGATTTCTTATGAGTGTCTATTCAGTTGGCAAGGCAGTGAATTATACGAATGACACCCATTAATAAAACAATAAGTAATACGTATCGAGTGCTTATCATTTGTGGAGCACACTACTAAATTCTGGGGAGAGAACAGTAGTCACAGCCCTCAAGTGACTTACAGAAGGAAACAGACCCCAAATAATTTAAAGATAGCTGATAGAAAGGAAGTGCTTCAATAGTAAAGTATATTAATTGTTATATCTAAAAGTCATACACAGAAGGTTGTGATTGCAAAAGTGTCGAGATCAAAATTTGAATAATTTGACCTGGGGAGAAGAAAAATTAATCTGAGAAAACCTCTGGGTATTCAGAAGGGCTGAAAATTGAAGTCTAGCAGATTTGAAGGAGAAAGAATTTCCCAGCAGGGGCAAGTCATGAGCAAGCACTCAATGGCAGAAAAATCAAGAATTAAACACAGTGAGAAGGTGAACTTGTGAGAACAGAGATCTGGAGTATAGTAGGAAAAGAAAGTCAAGAAGTCGAAGGGAATTACTAGATGGAGAGTCTTAAATTTAATGGTCCAGAGTTTCAGTGAGTGTTGAAAGGAAGAGGTAGCTGCTAACAAAGGCTTTGAAGGAGTGGAGAGACGTGCAGAATGACAGTATCAAGATACTAATGAATGAAGCCAGGGAGATACAAGGACACATTCTCCCCAAGGAGGAAGAAGTCTGCAGCAGCAGGTGACTCCTGACCTTATGTCAACAGTGAATTTGGATAAGGAGAAGTGGAAGGGGTGAAGGATGGGGGGGCTGGAACAAGAGAGGGAAGATGGGAAGATAGGAAGCAAATGGAAGGAGGAGAATAAGAAATGAAATTTCCCTTCTCAGTCATATTTTTTGAGCACTTTCTTTGTGCAGAGCACTGTACTAACCACCTGGGACAGTACAATATAAGAATGGAATAGAGTTCTATTTCCTGCCCACAATGAGTTTATAGTATATAGCATTGTATGTCGACAATATTTGAGGGGACATCAACTCTGTTGTATTGTACTCACCCAAGCACTTAGGACAGTGTTTTGAACACAAGCACTCTAAAAAGAACTGATTGATTGATCAATTGACTGTAGTACCCTTAGGCGCTAGTGCATCATAATTAAGCAACAGTTTGGGGAAAGCCCAAATCTAATTCACCTGGATGAAAGAAAATTGGAAAAATTTTAATTTTTCCAACTGTGGACTTGTATCACAGGTTTGGAAACATATCCCCAGCTCACAACAAGAATGATTTATTTAAGAATTGTAAAGTTCTGTTTTCTTTGAACATTATTTCCAGTGACACATTCTAGACTTTAAAGCAAAGTAAGTTTATTTCAGAAAAAACGTTTTCATGGCAGCCAAGTTCCAAATAGTCCACAGAAGCAGTTGTTACTCTCTTGTGCAAGATAACTGTGTATCAAGTGATAAGAATAATTGATGATCACCCAGTAAAGGGAATAGACAAAAGATTTTACCCCTTGTGACCTCCTATCAGAGCCTTCCCAAAACACTTCACTACCATCATTAAAAACTTTCTTGAACTTGCCCGTGCTGTTGAAATATCACATAGTATTTGTTATCCATAACTTCAGTTTCTGTTTATTAATATATGTTTGCCTATTTTTCTCAGGCTTCTCAGGCTATAAAATAAGTTAAAAGAATCAACCCTCACAAAGTGAAAAATTAGCTTTTTTTTTATGTGTGTTTAAGGCTGATTTCATAAATTGATTATGGGTACCTGATTATCTTTTAAACAGGGGTTTCACTTATTTGGGGTGAATTTCATTGTTCATTTGAATTTTCTAGGACAGATTTAGAGAAGCAATATAACCCCTAAATTAAAGTCAAGATTTATTAGGATTTTTTTTTATGGTTTTCAGTTGTTTAGATGAGACATATTTTCACTCACTTAACAATGGAAATTGTAGCAGCTTAAAACAAGTGTAGCCCTAATAAGCTATCTTTAGAAATGTAGTGAATTATTTGATATCCAGAAAATAAAGCATATTTAAAATTCTAAAATCTGTATCTTTTCAAATTTTCCCTTCATCTACCTTACTGCAGGCAAACATTTTTGCATAGCATGGATAGTTTTGTTCCTTTTCTTAAAAAACAAAAACAAACTTTTGCATCATTTGCAGCATTCATCCCTCCTATTTCTAGGATATGCATGTTCTAGGTACAATTTTTTTATGGTGTATGTTAAGCATTTACTATGTGCTGGGCACTATACTAATTGCTGGGGTAGGTATACGCTAATCAGGTTGGACCACAGTCCATGTCCCACACTGGCCTCACAGTCTTAATCCCCATTTTACTGATGAGGTAATTGATGCCCAGAGATATTAAGTGACCCACCCAAGGTCACACAGCACACAAATGGCATAGCCAGGATTAGAACTCAAGTTCTTCTGACTCCCAGGTCCCTGCGCCAATAGGTCATGCTGATTATTTTTTAAACTACTGTTAATGATACAAATGACTTTTGCATATAATTTAACATATGCTCTCACAAGTATTTAGTACATGCTTTAACACAGTAAGTTCTCACTCCATTGTGTTCATTCATTCAAGTGCATTTATTGAGTACTTACTGTGTACAGAGCACTCTAAGCACTTGGGTGAGTACAATATAACAATAAACAGACACATTCCTTGCCTACAGTGAGCTTGTAGTCTAGAGGTGGAGACAGATACTAATATAAATAAATACATTACAGCTATATACAGAGGTAGTTGGGGCTGGGAAGGGGAAAGAACAAAGGGAGCAAATCAGGGTTACACAGAAGGGAGCAGGAGAAATGGAAGTTCACTCATTCATTCAATAGTATTCATTGAGCGCTTACTATGTACAGAGTACTGTACTAAGCGCTTGGAATGAACAAGTCGGCAACAGATAGAGACAGTCCCTGCCATTTGACGGGCTTACAGTCTTATCGGGGTGACAGACAGACAATAACAATGGCAATAAATAGAGTCAAGGGGAAGAACATCTCGTAAAAACAATGGCAACTAAATAGAATCAAGGCGATGTACATTTCATTAACAAAATAAATAGGGTAATGAAAATATATACAGTTGAGCAGACAAGTACAGTGCTGAGGGGATGGGAAGGGAGAGGGGGAGGAGCAGAGGGAAATGGGGGGAAAAGAGGGTTAAGCTGCGGAGAGGTGAAGGGGGGGCCATTGTTCTTGTCTGTCCGTCTCCCCCGATTAGACTGTAAGCCCGTCAAACGGCAGGGACTGTCTCTATCTGTTGCCGACCTGTTCATTCCAAGTGCTTAGTACAGTGCTCTGCACATAGTAAGCGCTCAATAAATACTATTGAATGAAAGGGAGTAGAGGGAGAAGGGGAGCTCAGTCTGGCAAGGCCTCTTGGAGGAGGTGAGTTTTAAGTAGGGTTTTTAAGAGGGGAAGAGAATTAGTTTGGTGGAGGTGAGGAGGGAGGGCATTCCAGGACTGCGGGAGGACATGGCCCAGAGGTTGACGGCGGGATAGGCGAGACCGAGGGACGGTGAGGAGGTGGGTGGCAGAGGAGCGGAGCATGTGGGGTGGGCAGTAGAAAGAGAGAAGGGAGGAGAGGTAGGAAGGGGCAAGGTGATGGAGAACCTTGAAGCCTAGAGTGAGGAGTTTTTGTTTGGAGCGGAGGTTGATAGGCAACCACTGGAGGTGTTTAAGAAGGGGAGTGACATGCCCAGATCGTTTCTGCAGGAAGATGAGCTGGGCAGCGGAGTGAAGAATAGACTGGAGCGGGGCGAGAGAGGAGGAAGGGAGATCAGAGAGAAGGCTGACACAGTAGTCTAGCTGGGATATAACAAGAGCCTGTAGCAGTAAGGTAGCCGTTTGGGTGGAGAGGAAAGGGCGGATCTTGGCGATACTGTAAAGGTGAAACCGGCATGTCTTGGTAACGGATAGGATGTGTGGGGTGAATGAGAGAGACTAGTCAAAGATGACACCGAGATTGCGGGCCTGAGAGACGGGAAGGATGGTGGTGCCATCCATGGTGATAGGGAAGTCTGGGAGAGGACCGGGTTTGGGAGGGAAGATGAGGAGCTCAGTCTTGCTCATGTTGAGTTTTAGGTGGCGGGCCGACATCCAGGTGGAGACATCCTGGAGGCAGGAGGAGATACGAGCCTGAAGGGACGGGGAGAGGACGGGGCAGAGATGTAGATCTGTGTGTCACCTGCATAGAGATGGTAGTCAAAGCTGTGAGAGCGAATGAGTTCACCAAGGGAGTGAGTGTAAATGAAGAACAGAAGAGGGACAAGAACTGACCCTTAAGGAACTCCAACAGTTAAAGGATGGGAGGGGGAGGAGGCGCCTGCGAAGGAGACCGAGAATGACCAGCCAGAGAGATAAGAGGAGAACCAGGAGAGGTCGGAGTCCATGAAGCCAAGGTGAGATAAGGTGTGGAGGAGGAGGGGATGGTCGACAGTGTCAAAGGCAGCAGAGAGGTCAAGGAGGATTAGAATGGAGTAGGAGCCATTGGATTTGGCAAGAAGGAGGTCATGGGTGACCTTAGAGAGAGCAGTCTCGGTAGAGTGGAGGGAATGGAAGCCAGATTGGACGGGGTCCAGGAGAGAATGGGAGTTAAGGAATTCTAAGCAGCGATTGTAGACGACTCGTTCTAGGATTTTGGAAAGGAAGGGTAGTAGGGAGATAGGGCGATAAGGGAAAGTGGGGTCAAGACAGGGAAGGCCTTCTGGAGGTGATGTAGGAGATATACCTTCAAGAAATGTGTAGAAGAGTAAAACTGGGAGAACTTTCTGGGCTGTTGCAAGTCATTTACTGCTATTAGCCATACCTGACCTCCTGCCCCTTCCATTAGTGATCTTTGGTATATCTGCCTGACTACTTTTTTTTGTTTTGCTGTCTGTCTTCCCCTTTTAGACTGTGAGCCCATTGTTGGGCAGGAATTGTCTTTATCTGTTGCTGAATTGTACATTCCACGTGCTTAGTACAGTGCTCTGCACACAGTAAGTGCTCAATAGATATGATTGAATGAATGAATATAGCTAGGCAGGAGAGGAGCATAATTGCCTGTCACATTTGAGGAGGGAGGGTGTCCCAGTCCAGAAGTAGGATGTGGGTGAGGCACTGGCAGCGACATAGAGGAGATTGAAGTACAATGAGAAGGTTAGCAGTAGAGGAGTATAGTGTGGAGGCTGGGTTGTAGTAGGAGAGTAGCCAGGAGAGATAGGAGGGGGCAAGGTGATTGAATGTTTTGAAACCAATTGTGAAGAGTTTTTGTTGGATGCAGAAGTGGATGGGCAACCATGGGAGCTTCTGCGGAGTAGGGAAACATGTCCTGAATGTTTTTGTACAAAAATGATCCAGGCAGCAGAGTTAAGTATGGATTGGATTAGGAAGAGAAAGAAGACCGGGAGGTCAGCAAGGAGGCTGATACAATAATCAAGGTGGGATAGGATAAGTGACTGGATTAACTTGGTAGCAGTTTGGATGGAGAGGAAAGGGCAGATTTTTGTGATGTGAAGGTGGAACTGACAGCATTTAGTGATGGATTAAATGCATATATTCAGGGAGAGAAAGGAGTCAAGGATAATGCAAAAGTTATGGACTTGTGAGACAGGAAGGATGGTAGTGGTGGTGGTGGTCAGCTATCACCTCTACATGGATGATACCCAAATCTACATCTCCTCCCCTGTTCTCTCTCCTTCCCTCCAGGCTTGCATCTCCTCCTGCCTTCAGAACATCTCCACCTGGGATGTCCTCCTGCCACCTAAAGCTCAACATGTCCAAGGTTGAGAGCTCAACATGTCCAAGGCCGAGCTCCTTATCTTCCCTCCCAAACCCTATCCTCTCCCTGACTTTCCCATCACTGTGGATGGCACTACCATCCTTCCCATCTCACAGGCCTGCAATCTTGGTGTCATCTTTGACTCCGTTCTCTCATTCACCCCACATATCCAGTCTGTCACCAAAACCTGCCGGTCTCACCTTCACAACATCATCAAGATCCACCCTTTCCTCTCTATTCAAACCACTACCCCATTAGTACAGTCACTCCTCCTAGCCCGACTGGATTACTGCGTCAGCATCCTTTCTGATACCCCAACCTCCTCTCTCTCTCCACTTTAGTCTATACTTCACTCTGCTGCCTGGTTTATCTTTCTACAAAAATGCTCTGGGCATATCACACCCCTCCTCAAAAATCTCCAGTGGTTGCCTATTAACCTCCATATCAAGCAAAAACTCCTCACTCTTGGATTCAAAGCTCTTCAAAGTTCACCTTGCCCCTTCTTACCTCACCTCCCTTCTCTCCTTCTACATCCCAGGCCTCACACTCCACTCCTCTGGTGCTAACCTTCTCACTGTGCCTCGTTCTCTCCTGGTCCACCGTCAACCCCTATCTCTGGCCCACATCCTATCTCTGCCCTGGAATGCTTTCCCTCCTCAAATCTGCCAAATAATCACACTCCCCCCCCCTTCAAAGCCCTACTGAAAGCTCACCTCCTCCAAGAGGCCTTCCTAGACTAAGCACTCCTTTACCTCTGCTCCCCCTCCCCTCCCCATCACCCAGACTCGCTCTCTTTACCCCCTACACCGCCCCCACAGCACTTGTGTATATATCTACCTGTTTATAATATTACTTATATTAATGATATTAATTCTATTTATTTATATTGATGCTACTGATGCCTGTTTACTTGTTTTGACACCAGTCTCCCCCCCTCTAGACTGTGAGCCCATTGTGGGCAGGGATTGTCTCTGTTTGTTGCTGAAATGTACTTTCCAAGCTCTTAGTACAGTGCACACAATAAGCACTCAATACATACAGTCAAATGAATGAATGATGCCTTCTATAGTGATGGGAAAGTGATGCCATTGATTGATGACCAAATCTGCAAAAGTTAAAACAAGGCCATTAAATTGCTTCTATTTGAAATTGTCAGATCAATATCCTAAACTTTCCATAAAGTTCAGTCCTGTATTAGTGAACCTGCAATGTCTTTGTTTTCTTACTTAGATTTAGTCTCAGAAGATTTGTGTTATTTCATGAATTTGTAACATCAGTATGAGGTTGAAGACTTCACTTTGAAGTCTAGAGTTACAATTGCTTTAGGGACTTTCATTACTGCTGCAGCAACTATTCTAATGTACAACTTTAAAAGAACGTGAGAGGAATCAATGAATGTAATTGCATTAACAATCTCTCTGTTAGATGATAAGAGAAGCAGTGTGGCCTAGTGTAGAACACAGGCCTGGGAGTCAGAGGGACCTGGGTTCTAATACCAGTTCTGCCACTTATTTGCTGTATCACCTTGGGCAAGTCATTTCGCTTCTCTGGGTCTCCGTGATCTGGTCTATAAAATGACGATTAAGACTGCAAATCCCATGGAGGACAGGAACTGTGTCCAACCCAATTTGCTTGTCTCCACCCAGTGCTTAGAACAGTGCCTGACACATAGGAAGTTTTTAAAAAATACCATCATCAATTTGGTATGCTTCTATTGTGTAGGGTTCTCATCTTCTACTTCCACTATACTCTTTCAAGAGCTAAGTACAATATTGTGCACAGAGTAGGTATTTTTTAAAATAGCATTTGTTAAGCACTTTGTGTAAGGAACTGAACTAAGTGCTGGAATTCAATAATTACTGTTGAATGCATTAATTATGTCATTTCACTAATCTCTGTGCAGTTAAAACATTGGCCCTCTTTAAATGGCATTATTTTTTATGGTTTTTTTAATCGCTTCTTATGTTCTGGGCACTGTACTAAGTGCTGGGGTAAATACAAGCCAATCAGGTGAGACACAGCGCATATCCCAGCATGGCTTAGAGAAGGAGCATGGAGTAATGAATATAGCATGGACTTGGGAGTCAGAAGGTCATGGGTTCATTCATTCAATAGTATTTATTGAGCACTTAATGTGTGCAGAGCACTGTATAAGCATCTGGGAGAGCCCAATACAGCAATACAGCAATAACAGACAGACTACCTGCCTACAGTCTAGAGGGCAAAGACATTAATATTAATAAATGAATTACAGATATACACCTAATTGCTGTGGGGCTGGGAGGGAGGATGAGCTAAGGGAGCATGTCAGGGCAATGGAGTGGGAGAAGAGAAAAGTAGGGGCTTAGGGAATGTCTCTTGAAGGAAATGTGTCTTCAGTAAGGCTTTGAAGTGTGGGGGAAGCAATTGTATGTCAGATTTGAGGAAGGAGGGCGTTCCAGGCTAGTGGCAGAACGTGGGTGAAGGGTCGGTGGCCGAGAGACAATAAGGATGGTGGTGCCTTCTATAGTGATGGGAAAATCAGAGGAAGGACAGGGTTTGTACTCTCCTAAGCGCTTAGTGCAGTGATTGGTACACAGTAAGTGCTCAATAAATGTGATTGAATGAATGCTAGGTTTGAGGTGATGGGAGGACATTCAAGTAGAGATGTCGTGAAGACAGGAGGAAATGTGAGACCTCAGAGAAGGAGCGCAATCAGGTCTGGAGATGTAGATTTGGGTATCAATCACATAGAGGTGGTAGTTGAAGCCATGGGAACAAATGAGTTCTCCAAGGGAGTGGGTGTAGATGGAGAATAGAAAGGGACCCAGAATTGAACATGCGGGGCCATCTACAGTTCATTCCCCTTTATCCTCTTGTCCCATTCACCATGTTTAGGCTATTTGATGCATCACACACACGCACCTATGTGAGGCCAAAGAGAGTATACTTTTCAGTAACACATTAGACTAAAAGCTCATTGAGGGTAGGGAATGTATCCTTTCTATTGTTATGGTGTACTCACTCAAGCACTTAGTACAGTGCTCTGCACACAATAAGCACTCAAGAAATAGGATTGACTGAATGACCTTAGAGTCCCCAGCATCACCTGTACCTTTCAATCCTCTGACCCTCTGCTATTCTTTTGACATGCATGCTCACTTGATAGACCTAAGGAACATAACATCCTACTCTTGAATTTTGCTTTGAGATATGTAGGACAATCTAAATGCAGAAATTCTCTCCCAATTAAAACCCAACTATTCATTTTTTAGACCAGAAGCTTGCTCAACATTCCTGACACCTGACTGTCTTACATCCTAGTCATTGCTCACTCTATTCCCCTGCCAGGAAATCACTACTCTCTGCCAATTCACACCCCTTCATAACCCCACAAAGAGACTCTTCTACATAAGTCTTCCCAAACTAACTCCACTTGAACCACTTGTCCCACATAGACTCCATCTATTCTAGCACTTATGTATAACTCAAAATTTTCTGTGAATCCTTATTATTTCTACACTTGACTTTCATACACCTGGCACTTGATTTTTTCTTTTTAATACAGTGCATATGCATGGGTCCTTTTTTCCTTTAATTTTGTTCCCTTTTGAGTCTACATTCCTCAATAATGGGGATTTATTCTAATTTTGTAATTCCCCACAGAAGCTGAAATCTGGTAGTCAATAAATATGGATGTTACATTGTCTTTGAGGGCAAATGTGGAGAAACGAACAGAAAAGGGAGTAAAAAAAATCCAAAGAAATCAAGGGTACAAAAGGTGAGCGTCAGTGACTGTAGGAGATGGAAATATGCTATACTTGATGGGGATTCTTTAAAACAGTGGCACCTAGTAATTGTTTAACAAATACCCTCGTTATTATTTTTATTATTTGCTATTACTGATGATGATTTGAAATTTCATGTTTTCCAATCGAGTATCTCTGAATAGATGATAATTTTTAAATCAGCAAAGATTTTCCCACTCTGTTTTGAATTATTTCAGAATCCATGGCATCTTGAAAAGAAGGGGGGAGGGGGGAGAAGCTGCCTTTTCACAATTCTCATTTATTTTAAGGAAATTCCCATAGAATCTCAAAGCCTTCGACCCCTTCTGTAAATCTATCCTTTCCAAGCTGACCTGACATCTGGAATGATGCAAAAATCTCTTTGGGGTGTTGGAAAGCACGCACAGAAGGATGCTATTTCATTCCATTCATCACTTGGCGAAAGTTCCTTCGAAACTTCCTCTGAATTGTGTGCTCGAAATGCAACCCTGAAAATCATACTGGCTGTGATTCCTTTGGGAGTCAGTCAGCTGAAAGGCTTTTTTTTTCTTTCAGGTGACACTGAGGTGAAGAGGATGGGGGGGAGAGGATGGAGGAAAGGGACCCGGAGAGCCGGAAAGCCAGCACCAAGGGCAGTCCTCCGCCAGCCACCTGAGGACACCTGGATCCTGCCAGATCCCAGGAGAAAGAGTGGCCTCCTGCTGACCGTTGGCTTGGTGGGTGGATGGAGGGAAGGATGGTACTTTTCTGCAGGGTCTTTTCAGTGCAATGTTAAAGGGGGATGAAATCGGATTAGTGGGGTATTTTAGGGGAGCCTTCCTGACACTCCTACCTCTTTCCCCTCCCCAACCAGGGGGTCCCCCTCCCCGGCCCGCAGTCCCTCCCGGGGGTCAGGGGTCGGGAGGAGGCTGGGCGTATTGAACTGGACCAGTCCTTGGGTGCAGCCACCTTGGACAGGTTGGAAGGGCCCTCCCTTTCCCCTCGACCTTCCTCCCCCTCCTCTCCAGCTCCTGCATGCCCCTCCCCTCCCCCCGCAACCCTCCTTCCCTCCTTCCCTGCCTCCTTCCTTCCCTCCCTTCTTCCCTCCTGGTGGTGAAGGCAACTTTGTCCAGAAGCTGATTGTGCAGGGCAGCACAGTGTTGTGCTCTTGCCTCTTCCCTCCCTCCCTCCTCCTCCTGTCCTTTTCCTACTGATCCTCCTTGTCCTCTTCCTCCTCCTCCTCCTCTCTCTTTTCTCCTCCTCCTGCTTTTTCTTCCTCTTTCTCCTCCTCCTGGTTTTCCTCTTCCTCCTCTTCCCCTTCCTTCCTCCTCCTCTGGTTCTCCTCCTCCTTCTCTACCCATTTGTCCCTCTTCCTCTTCTTCTCCTTCCCTCCTGCCCCTCCTCCTAGTTCTCCTCCACCTTCTCTTCCTGGTCCTCCTCCTCCTCCTGCTCTTCCCTTCTCCTCCTCCTCCTGGTTCTCCTTCTCTTCCTCCTCTTCTTCCTCCTCCTCTTCCTGTTCATCCCTCCTCCTCCTCTTCCATCCTCCTCCTCCGGGTCCTCCTCCTCCTTGTCCTCCTCCTCCTGGTTTTCCTCCTTCTGGTCCTCCTCCTCCTCCTCCTCCTCTTCCCGTTCATCCCTCCTCCTCTTGGTCCTCCTCCTCCTTCTCTTCCCACTCACCTCCTCCTTTTGGTCCTCCTCCTCCTAATCCTCCCTCCTCCTACTCCTGGTTCTCCTCCTCTTCTCCTCCTGGTCCTCCTCCTCCTCTTCCCTCCTCCTTCTCCCTCCTCCTCTTCCCTCCTCTTCCTCTTCTCTCCTCCTCCTTCTCCTCTCTCCTCCTCCTCCCCTTTTCCCTCCTCCTTGTCCTCCTCCTCCTCCCTCCTCCTTCTCCCTCCTCCCTCCTCTTCCTCCCTCCTCCTCTTCTTCCCTCCTCCTCTTCTTCCCTCCTCCTCGTCCTCCTGGTTCTCCTCCTCCCCTTTCTCCTTCTCCTTGTCCTCATCCTCCTCCTCGTGGTCCTCCTCCTCTTCCCTCCTTTTCCCTCCTCTTCCTCGTCCTCCTTCTCCCCTTTCTCCTCCTCCTTGTCCTCCTCCTCCTCCTCCTGGTCCTCCTCCTCCTCTTCCCTCCTCCTCCTCTTCCCTCCTCCTCCTCCTGGTCCTTCTCCTCTTCCCTCCTCCTCTTTCCTCCTCCTTCCTCCTCCTCCTGGTCCTCCTCCTCCCCTTTCTCCTCCTCCTTGTCCTCCTCCTCCCGGTCCTCCTCCTCCTCTCCTTTCGTCCGCCCCCCTGCTCCTCCCGATCCCCCTCCTCCCCCTGCTCCTCCCCCAGGTCCTCCTGCCGCTGGTCCCGCCCCGGTGTCCGTCCCGTCCCGTCCCGTCCCGTCCCCTCCGGGGGCCCAGCGGAGTCGGGTCTCGGTGCTGTGCTGTGCGGTGCGGTGCGGTGAGGAGGGACGGAGCTCTCCCCCCGCCCCCGGGGGAATGCTTGGCCATGGCCGGTGAGCAGAGGAGCTGGGGGCCGGCTCTGCTGGCGCTGGTCCTGGAGCTGGTCCTGGCTCTGGTCCTGGCGGGGGGCTCCGGACCGACGAGGACGAGGATGTCCGGAGCGGCGGCGATGATGTCCGGAGCGATGCTGCTCAGCGCCGCCCGCTCCCCCAGCTGCCACGAAGTGCGGACGGCCTTCCAGGTCCGCCAGATCGGAGCCCCGCACCTCGTCCCCCAACTGCCCACCGCCGGTCAGTACCCACACCCCGGGACCCTCCTGCACTCATTCCCTCCATCGTATTTAATCACGATAATCATAATGTTGGTATCTGTTAAGCTCTTACTATGTGCAGAGCCCTGTTCTAATAATCATGATGTTGGTATTTAAGTTCCTACTGTGTGCAGAGCACGCTTCTAATAATGATAATGTTGGTATCTGTTAAGCGCTTACTATGTGCAGAGCCCTGTTCTAATAATAATGATGTTGGTATTTAAGTTCTTACTGTGTGCAGAGCACTGTTCTAACAATAATAATGTTGGTATTTGTTAGGCGCTTATTGTGTGCAGAGCACTGTTCTAACAATGATATCTGTTGGCATTTGTTAAGAGCTTACTATGTGCAGACCCCTGTTCTAATAATCATGATGTCGGTATTTAAGTTCTTACTGTGTGCAGAGCACTGTTCTAATAATAGTAATGTTGGTATTTGTTAAGCGCTTACTGTGTGCAGAGCACTGTTCTAATAATGATAATGTTGGTAATTTCTTAAGGGCTTACTAAGTGTAGAGCACTGTTCTAATAATGATAATGTTGGTATTTGTTAAAGGCTTACTATGTGCAGAGGACTGTTCTAATAATGATAATGTTGGTATTTGTTAAGCGCTTACTATGTGCAGAGCACTGTTCTAATGATAATAATGTTGGTATTTGTTAAGCGCTTACTGTGTGCAGAGCACTGTTCTAAGCATTGGGGTAGATACAGGGTAATCAGGTTGTCCCAAGTGAGGCTCACAGTCTTCATCCCCATTTTACAGATGAGGTAATTGAGGCACAGAGAAGTTAAGTGACTTGCCCACAGTCACACAGCTGCCAAGTGGCAGAGCCGGAATTCGAACCCATGACCTCTGACTCCCAGGTCCGGCCTCTTTCCACTGAACCACGCTGGTCATCAGGTTGTCCCACGTGGGGCTCACAGTCTTCACCCCCATTTTACAGATGAAGGAACTGACGCCCCGAGAAATCAAGTCACTTGCCCAAAGTCACGCTTACTATGTGCAGAGCACTGGACTAAGCGCTGGGAATCTACCATTCGGCAACAGATAGGGACCATCGCCCTCCTTTCCCCACCCCGCCCGGAGAGTCGGCTAGGGGACAGCAGCCTGGGGGAGATCCCCCCCCCCACCCCGGAGGGCTTCCAGGAGGAGTCGTCGGGCTGGGGCAGCTCCCTACAGCTGGGGCTGACCCTCCTCGGGAGTGGGGTCAACCCGAGGAAGACCACCCCCCCCCCGGGGGATCAGTCTTGGGGGGTGATCAGGGTTTTTTTTGGGGGGGTGGGAGCCCCCCGGGGGAGCTTGGGGGACGTGGTCAGTTTTTTTTGCGGGGAGCCATCCGGGAGAGGCTGGGGGGAGTTGTCAGCCTGGGGAGGCTCCTCAGGGGAACCGTCTGGGGGAGTGGTCAGTTTGGGGGGGAAGCCCCCCGGGGGAGCCTGGGGCAGTGGTCAGTTTGGGGGGGAAGCCTCCCTAGGGAGTTTGGGGGAAGTGGTCAGTTTGGCGGGGGAGCCTTTGGAAAGTGGTCAGTTTGCGGGGGAAGCCCCCAGGGGAGCCTGGGGGGGTAGCCCCCAGGGGGAGCCTGGGGGAGGGTCAGCTTGGGAGGCTCCCCAGGGGATCCGTCTGGGGGGTGTGGTCAGTTTGAGGGGGCAGCCCCCAGGGGGAGCCTGGCCGGAATGGTCAATTTGGGAGGGAAGCTCCCCGGTGGGAGACTGGGGGATGTGGTCAGTTTTTTTCCGGGGGGAAGCCACCCGGGGGAGACGCCTGGGGGAGTGGTCAGCCTGGGGAGGCTCCCTGGGGGATCTGTCTGGGGGAGTGGTCAGTTTGAGGGGGAAGCCCCCCGGGGAAGCCTGGAGGGAATGGTCAGTTTATGGGGGGAAGCCCTCCGGGTGAGCCCTCTAGGGGAGTGGTCAGCCTGGGGGTGGGTAGGGGAAGCCTCTTGGGAGACTCATCGTTGTCGGGGAAGCCCCCCAGGAGGGAGGTGGTCAGTTTGAGGAAGCCCTCCTCCAGGCAGTCCCCTGGCCCCGGGGCAAAACCTCCAGGAGGAGTCATCCTCTGGGACAGTCCTACTGGCCGGGCTGTCTGAGCCAGTGGCCCCGGACAGCTGCCTGGGGGGTGAGGAGAGGTAGAGGAGGGGGCATCTAGGCCAGTTCCCCACCCTGGACCCCTGAGGAGGATGCCCGGCTGACCATTGAGGGAGCTGGGCCGGCCAGAGCAGAAGAGGGCCGGCCATGGGCAGCCACTGTCCTCCCCACTCCTGCGGCCTCACTCTCTTCCCTGGGCAAGGGGCGAGCTGGGCACATTTAGGGAGGGTCTGGGGCTGGGGCCTGCTCAGCTGAATTCTTCTTCTTATAGTATTTGTTAAGTGCTTACTATGTGCGAAGCACTGTTCTAAGTACTGGGGTAGATATAGGGTAATCGAGTTGTCCCATGTGGGGCTCACAGTTTGAATCCCCAATTTACAGATAAGGTAACTGAGGCACAGAGAAGTTAAGTGACTTGCCCACAGTCACACAGCTGATAAGTGGCAGAGCCGGAATTAGAACCCATGACCTCTGACTCCCAAGCCCGGGCTCTTTCCACTAAGCCATGCTGCTTCTCCAAGCAGTACTTGGGTTACTTCTCGAAACACTTGGGTACTTGGGACCCAACGTGGAAAGGACAGAGCTCTCGATGGGAAGAGGTTCTCTGACTTTAGGGTTTCATGACCTTGTTCGATCAGGCTCTGTTACAAGTTAGGGGATGTGAATAGTTTTAGCTCTCTGCTCTCCTAGTCCTATTTATTAAGTAAATAAAGCAAACTGCACATATGGGTTCCCCCAGGGAAGGATTCAGAAAAAAGCCCTTCAGCAGCCTATTAAACGTTTTCCCACGGAACTCTTGGCAAACCTCTCCTAGAGGTGCAAGTATTCTTCAAATCGTTGGAAGAAATATTTATGCTAAATTATTTCCCGTTTATTTTAGAGTTCCTTTGCGGCATTGCTTGCCATCGTGACGAATCTGACGAATTAGAGGTTCTTAGACAGTCTACTGAGACCTTGATTTTGATCCTGTTATCTACTGAGCCCAGTCTGAGTAGCAGATACATTTTCCATTTCTCGCAGAGAGCAGTTTCGGTTTTTGAATGTTTCTGCTACACCTAGGCAAAAGTGAACACTTTCTTGGGTCCTTTATAAGTTGTCAGAAGGCAGGATATTTTTCAGACTTGTCATTTTTATTTAAACTTTACGTCCATTAGGCACATGCTAATAATGTTTACTGTAAACGTAACTGCCATGTTTTGTTTTTGAGCTCATGAACAAAAAGCACTTTATCATGACCGTTAAATTTGAATACCTAAACAAATTCAAAATGGAACAAAGTCCCAAATTTATGAAATATCCCAAGTATCTTTTTGTAGTATATTTGAAAGTTTGGGAATAGTGAACACTATTAATGTTCAGTGTATTAGGTCATAGGTGGATTCACAATTGATTCATCAGGGAACTCTGCTAGGATAAAGCACTTCCATTTCTATGCCTTCTCCAAACAATCCTGGGATCTCTTTCCAGAAACTGGAAGACACACTGATACTTTATGATTCAGTTACAAGACACTTTACTATATTTCTTCAGGCAATAACTATGCCTTCTATTCCCAGACACGACTTATAATTGTGGTGTTTGGAAGGCCAATCGAGTAGTGGAATTTTTTTTTTTTAATTTATTTTTTTTAAAAGGAAGATAGGCTGGGAAACAAGAATTGCAGAAAGCTGGACAAGTTTCTGTGGGACAAATTCAGTTCCAGTTTGAAAACCAGCAAAAGAACACTAAAGCTCAAGAGAAATGCACAATAATCTTGAATCCTGAAACATACTTGTCAGATTGGTTGATATATTTTAAAATCATGTGCCATCTAAGATATTCTCTTTCCCTCCCCAATTATTAAAGATATTTGAGCTCAATGAACTCTTCATATGCGTGGTTATTGGACAGGTCAGAGGGAAAGTATGAAGATTAAACCCAGCTTACACATTATTGTGTGTAAAAATGACCTGGCAGAAATTTTGGCAGAGTGAATTTCCAGTGAGTTTTGCATTGCACATATATTCATGCGCTGGGATAGAAACTTGGTGAGCTTGGTGGTGGGGTGAGCCCCATGTGGGACAACCTGATTCCCCTGTGTCTACCCCAGCGCTTAGAATGGTGCTTGGCACATAGTAAGCACTTAACAAATACCAACATTATTATTAACATTATTAAACTTAAAGAATATGAGATATCTGACAAAATGAAGAGCTGCAAGCAAATTTCGAGTCCCACAAGCAAGCATTTTCTAATTGCACATCTTTTTCTTTTGCACATGTCTCTGCTTGGTTTTATTAGGTGGTGTAAAATAGTGAGATTGCCCTCTTCTGGCTCAAAACCTTTGTCGTTATGTTGAGAAAGTGGAGTTGTGACCCAACAATATTTGCCTATAATCTGCCCCAGACCCAGTTTATTATTTTCTTATGGCAACATCCCAGTTTAAGCTTCCTCCTTAAAGGAAATAATACTCTTCATTCTTCCCTAGCTCCCTTTCTACCTATGATAAAGGCTGTTAGAGGGCTTGAAGAGACTGGAATTTCTTTTTGGGAAAAGTGGCAGGGATTATCCTCCTTGTTTGTGGAGACTTGCTTTGGCCCCAGTGTGGAGGAATCTGTGGAGACAGATAGCTAGTTCAGGTGGCTTTGGTGGCTTTCTCACCTGACACATTCGTCCTGGAGACTTGGGACATTTACACCATTTTGGTGACTGCCCTATCCTCCACCCTCTGTCTTTAAATTCCATTCTGCCCTTTTTCCATCTGCCTTTCTGCAGTACCCTCTTGGTGAACTACATCATTCTCTAGGGGAGAATTTTAGGGTACACTTGTGTGGAAAAGTCATACTTGGACCCAACAGGACTTTCCTTTATGACAACAGAAAAAAGAAAAAAGTTAAATTTGGGAAATAGAGTAACAGCAGTAACTGAACCTCCTTTCAATAATTGGCAGTCTCTGGCATGTATTGGTGGGGCAAGGCTTTATCCCCCTCTCATCATTTGAATTTCTGATTATGATAGATGAAACACGGATAAGCTCTGGGGTAGAATGGCTAAAATTCAAGGAACATTTTCTTCCTATATTAACTAAGCGGTCGCTGTGCATTTCAACATCCTCGAACAGATTTTCTCCTCTTTAATAAACTCATGGAGGTTATACTAACTGATTAGAATTTTTTTCTCAAAATGAAGGGGCACCAGGTGGAAAAATTTGGAAGATATGAAAAGCAAACAAATGTAGAAGTTGTTTTAATGCTTCAGCAGATGTGAAGGCTTCTCTTTAATTAAGGGGAAGAAAAGAGAAATGCACAAAAGACATTATTGATCTTCCCAATGCATTAAGTGTTCTGAGCTTCACCAGAAGTCTCATCCTCTTTTCAGATCTGTCGTCTGGCAATAATGACTTATACCTTTATGTCACCTTAATTATTTAACTATTTTACAGAACTTCACTTCTTTATCAGGTGACCTATGTCTGACGACTCTTCATATTATTTAGTAGGAAATAGGTCAAAGTAAATTTACACTTGGTTTTCTTCTCCTATCACTTCTTTGAATTCATTATGATATGAGACATTCATATGATTTAGCAAACAACTTCTGCTCCTAAATTCTTCCATTTCACCAGCTCCTACACACGGAAGCTAATGCTATTTTACACCCTCTCCATAGTGGGAGCGAAGTCATGATATTATCACTTACTCTTACTTACTTACTAATAAGCAGCTTGGCTAAGAGCAGCAGCGTGGCTTAGTGGAAAGTGCCCGGTCTTGGGAGTCAGAGGTCATGGGTTCTAATCCTGACCCTGCCACTTCCCAGCTGTGTGACTTTGGGCAAGTCACTTAACTTTTCTGGGCTTCAGTTACCTCATCTGTAAAATGGGGATTAAGACTGCGAGCCCCACGTGGGACAACCCGATTACCTTCTATCTACCCTAGCATTTAGAACAGTGCTTGGCACAGAGTAAGTGCTTAACAAATACCAACATTTTTATTATTATTATTACTGCCTCTGGGTCTTTCACTTATCTGGCAGAGGGAAGGCTGAGGAAGGGCTTGGGTGGCCCAGGAGATCTGCACTTCCTCTCCATGAGGTTTTTGATCCAGCTGTCAGCCGCCCAGACATGCAGTTGCTAGTTTGGCGTAGTGCAAAATATGTTCCCGAGTGTGGCTTCTGTTTCTTTTTTACATTGTTTAGCTACCTTTCTGTTTGTTTCTCAGATTTTCAAAAATTCATTCACGTATATATTTAAGGGTATTTAAGGATCTATATTTAAGGATAGAGATTCAGGCAACTATTTTTTAAGGCTCAAACCAGAACTGTTTTTTTTAAAACTAATAAATAATAAACTGGTCCTATATTTTACTTGATTATTTGTTTGGACTCTATAAGCAATCATAATGATTGTGGTATTTGTTAAGTTCTTACTATGTGCCAAGCACTGTACCTAAGTGCTGGGGTAGATACAAGGTCATCAGGTCCCACATGGGGATTATAGTTCGACTAGCAGGGGAGACAGGTATTAAATCCCCATTTGGCAGATGAGGGAACTGAGGAACGGAGAAGTTAAGTGACTTGGCCGAGGTCACACAGCAGACAAGTGAACTAGAGAATGAACCAGTGGCCTCTGGAAGCTATGGCCAGGCTGGGTGCAGTGGAGGGCAGAACAGCTCCGCTGCATACTCTCTTTAGAGAAAGTCATAAAACACATATAAACCATTCTGGAGAATACCAAAAGGGCGTGCTCCCCAGATCCTTTTCCATCCAACTACTCTCCCTGCCTCCATTTTGTACTCCACTATTGGGCTTGTGCTGGGACACTGAGCCTCCTTATACACCCTCCCCCTCTTCCCCTACATAAAACTATGAAAATAATGCAAGGGCAATCACTCCTTTTTTGCCTAGAACTTTTGCTTAGGCATAAGGATAGTGGCTGTCTTACTGTATCCTATTTCCAGTAGGACAAACATTGGAGTTGTTTTTTTCAACAGTTGGCCTCCCCTCCTTTTCATCCAAACTGCTACCACACTGCTCCAATCACTTGTCATATCCTGCCTCAATTACCTCATTAGCCCCTTTGCCGATTTCCCTGCCTCTTTAGGCTTTCCCCGCTCCACTTTTTCCTTCACTCTGCTGCCTGTTCCGCTCAAGTCTCCCCACTCCTCATAAACCTCCAATAGTTGCCTATCCACCTCCACATCCAGTAGAAACTTCTCACCGTCGTTTTTAGGGCTAATCAGCTCGCATAATATTGACTGAAATAATCGTTAAGCTCTTACTATGTGATAGTCATTCCAGAACATTCAATTCTGTTCACTTCTTCTTTTAGATAATTTATAAATATTTTAAACAAACCATTCATAGGAATGATCCCACAAGAATCCCAGAATTTCTTATCCATATTGAAAGTCATTTTTATTCCCACTCCTTTTTTTTCCTTTCTTTTAGGCAATTTAGTATTCATGAAAGGAAATTTACTCCAATCCCATTTAATTCAGTCAATAATATTTCATTCAATCAAATTTATTGTGCGCTTACTGTGTGCAGACCACTGTACTAGAAGCTTGGGAGAATACAATATAACAGAAAACAGGCACATTCCCTGCCCACAATGAGTTTACAGTCTAGAGGGTGGGAGACAGACATCAATACAAATAAATAAATGACAGGTATGTACATAAGTGGGGCTGGGAGGGGGAAAGAGCAAAGAGAGCAAGTCAGGGTGAAAAGTGGGAAAAGAGGAAAGGAGGGGCTTAGTCTGGGAAGCCCTCTTGGAGGAAATGTGCCTTCAATAAGATTT
Organism: Ornithorhynchus anatinus; assembly: GCF_004115215.2. NCBI lineage: Eukaryota > Metazoa > Chordata > Mammalia > Monotremata > Ornithorhynchidae > Ornithorhynchus > Ornithorhynchus anatinus. Next base: position 121,726,321 of record NC_041728.1, read on the forward strand.
TGAAGTGGGTGGGGGAGAGTAATTTTCTATCAGATTTGAGGAGGGAGGGCGTTTCAGTCCAGAGGCAGGACATGGGCTAGTGGTCCATGGTGAGATAGTCGAGATTGAGGTACGTTGATAAGGTTAGCAGTGGAGGAACGAAGTGTGCAGGCTGGGTTGTAGAAAATTTTCATAAAAGCCTTTGCTGTGGAATCTTGTGAATGGTATTTTAAAATGTGCCTCACCCTCAGTCCTCATGCTTATTGACTTCTTCAGAAAAGCTCCAGGAGATTAATGAGGCATGATTTTCCCTTAGAAAAGTCATGCTGTCTTTCGCCTTATGTGTTTGCTGATATTAAACTTAATAACCAATTCTATTATTGTTAAGTATAGAAGTGAAATGTTTCCATCCATAATTCCCAGGTTCACCCCGGATGTTCTTTTGATTTTCTGCCATTTCTTTAGTTCAGTGAGCACTTAGTCCTGCTAGGAAGCTCTCAGATCTTTTGAAGACTTACAAAGCTGAGTTGAACCTACATAGTTGTGAGGTAATGATCCCTGTATCCCCCCAGAACTGGGTACCTATACTTGAATGGATGCCAACTAATTCTTAAAATTTGTTCACAATTTGATCCAGTTTTCTTGATCTAACAGAAAAATATTTTCCAATAAATATCTTACTGCCAATATAATGTCTCTTATTTTTCTAAAACGTTGTTTTACATATTTCCCATCTCCTCAAAAACATCTAATGGTTTCCTATTACTCTCTGCACCAAGATGACTTACCTGACTATTGGTTTCAAGGCACTTAATTGGCTTTGCCACCCTATATATCCATGCCCTTTTTCTACTAAACCTCAGCTCTCACACTTCATTATCTTCAACATAACATACTGAGTTTTGCCTTATATAGTAAGTTTCTTGAGGGGAGGGACTGTTCACATAAATTATATTATATAATAATAAAAAACATAATAATTATGGTATCTGTTAAGTTCTTACTGTGTGCCAGGCCCTGTACTAAGTGCTGGCATAGATACAAGTAAACTGGGATGGACAGTCTCTTTCCTACAAGTGGCTCACAGTCTTAATCCTCATTTTACAGATAAGATAACTAAGGCACAGAGAAGTTGTGACTTTGCCAGTTCTCACAGCAGGCAGATGTAGGAGTCAAAATTAGAACCCAGGTCCTTCTGACTCCCAGGTCGTGCTCTATCCACTAGGCCATGCTGCTTCTCCTTATGCATATGGCACTTACTCTCCCCAGTGCTTAGTACAGTGCTCTGAACACAGTAAGCACTCAATAAATAGTGTTGATTGATTGATTATTGTTCCAGCGCTTAGAACAGTGCTCGGCACCTAGTAAGCGCTTAACAAATACCAACATTATTATTTGATTAATCAATGTAACTGTTCATGTAAAAGTGAAAATGTTTTGCCGTTACAAATTGTTGAATTTTCTGACTTGGCTTTAGTGACAGTAACAGATATAAAAATTAGGGTTTAAAGATTTTTTTTTTTAGTGCTTACTTTTAAGCGGCATGTCTGCATATTCATTATCTCTGTAACTTAGTGGAAAGAACACAGGCTTGGGGGTCAGAGGTTGTGGGTTCTACTCCTGGCTCTGCCACTTATCAGTGTGTGACTTTGGGCAAATCACTTAACTTCTCTGTGCCTCAGTTCTCTAATCTGTAAAAGGGGATTAAGACTGTGAGCTCCTTGAAGGACAACCTGATTACCTTGTATCTATCCTAGCACTTAGAGCAGTGCTTGGCACATAGTAAGTGCTTAACAAATGCTATTATTATTACATGTATACACATTTACATACACAGACATAATAATGTACTGGGGTTTGTGTAGAAACAGCCTAATTAGCCATCAAAAAATCTTTGTTTTCTTGGCCTAAAAAACAGACAAATCATATAATGGGTATATGTCCAAGGGTGAACATAGTTTCCCACAGATGATTGAAAACTGATTTTTCAAGTGCTTTCGGTTTCTCTTCATACTGCACTAATGTTCTTTCAGCAGCAAGTTCCAAACAATTTAATGTCCACCTAAGATAACTTTTACTTTACTTGGAAAATAAGTTCTGTCTTAACCAATCCTATAACATTTCATCTTATTTTATTAAAAAACCAGTGAAGTCACTTATTGTGCTATTTAGCCTTCTTGATTTGTTGCAGATTGCTGCTTTGTTTTTTAATTCTTCCTTACTAGGCAGGAGGGTGTGATGACTCCCATTGGAAAAGTTGCTGTGTGACAACACATTTATTTGCAGTATTCTGCCAAAGTCACAACTGGCATGAAGAAGATGAAAAAAAGCAGAAAAACTCTTTTGTTGGCGTTGGGAAACTGTTACTTGATTAGAATGAGTTGCTAAAAATTCTATGGTGTACTGTAGTTTAAATTCAAAATGACTATTAGCCCTGATATTTGAATTCATGAGCTTTGAAGAAGGGGATGAATAAAGTAATTCCTAAAAATGCCAAAGTGTTTTTAAAAAATCTTTTCTCTTTCATCTATCACTTGAATATTCCTGTGGTTTTCTTCAGGGGAAAAAAAGATCACATGGAGAAATTAAAACATGTATGAGACGCTTTGATCTTGGGTGTGCTTTACTGTTGCAGTTCTGCTTATTGCATTCTTGCAATATACTCTTTCCTTTGGAAGTTCAACCCAGAAACCAAGTTCTCCAAACCTTCTGTCCATCTTTATGTTTCATGATCAGAATCACAATTCTCAAATTCCACCTTTCTCCAAAAATCTTCATTTATCCATAGAATCCTCAAAATCCACAGACATCTTTTTTTATGGTATTTGTTAGGCACTTACTATGTGTCAGGCCTGACAGGAGAGGTGAGAAGGCCAGCTGAGCCATCCTGTTTCTGCCCTGGCGGTGGTAACCATCCTCTCTTCACAGTTGTGACTTTCCCCACTGCCCTAGGCTGGGTTCGGTATACAGAGAGTGCGCTGGCCATGCCTGTGGCCCTACACAGCTGTACCACCAAGTCTCCCAAGCAGATCATGTGCTTGCTGCTGAAGGATTATTTAGCCCAGCAGTAGGCAACCGCTGACTCAAATACCTGAGGCCTGGGTCACCCTCTCTTTGATCAGGACTATACTGTAGAGCTGAGTTCTCCTCCCCCCAACCCTCAGACCTTATGTCTGGGCTTTCAAAGTGCTGGGATCATGCGTGCACTGACCCCTCTCCACATTGTTAGGGAGGCCTACTCCTCCATAGTGGGGGCCATGGCTCTTCTTCGCATTGTCCGGATCCCGGCACCCAGTGGATGTTCGCCCAGACTCTATTGAAGTGGTAGCATAGACAGGCAGCTTGGCCTAGTTGATAGAGCACGGGCCTGGAAGTCAGAAGGACCTGAGTTCTAATCCCCATTCCTGCTTTGTGTCCTTGGGCAAATAACTTCACTACTCTGTGTCTCAGTGACCTCATCTGTAAAGTGGGTATTATGACTGTGAGCCCTATGTGGGACAGGAGCTATGTCCAACCTGATTAGCTTGTATCTACCCCAGCACTTAGAACAGTGCTTGGCACATTGTAAACATTTTTAAAATGCCTTAATTATTATTATTGTTATTACTGTACTAAGCGCTGGGGTAGATACAAGCTAATCAGATTGAACACAGTCCCTGTCCCACATGGGGTTCACGGTCTAAATCTCCATTTTACAGATGAGTAACTGAGGGACAGAGAAGTAAAGTGATTTGTTCAAGGTCACAAAACAGACAGGTAACATACCTGGGATTAGAACTCAGGTCCTCACTCTCAGGCCTTTGCTCTTTCCCCTAGACCACACTGCTTCCCAGCTGCTGCCCAGTTGCTTCTTAAACACACTCTGGAGAGATGATGCAGTTTACAAGAAGTCATGATATTTGAAGGAAAAGATAGAATAAAGACTCTTCGTTGACCTTGCTCCACTTTCCTGTCTGATTTCAATGTCTAAACCTAACCTTCTGTGGATTGAGTTCCACTAAAATTGCTAAGGATTCTTCTAAGGGTCACAGTTAAAGCATCATCTGTGAAATTAAAAGGTAGTCTGAGTACTGTTCATCGTTTATCAAAATTGTTTATAAGGACAGTTTAGTTCAGTTGTCCAAATGAAAGCATTATAATAATGTAGTAGATATAGGTCATAACAGTGAAATTAAGGTTTAAGAGGAAGTAATTATTCTAAGACGTTTGTCAGAAATATTCATCTTTTTAAGATTCTTTGAAACATCAGCAGTTACATTGGTTTTGTTTCCATCATAACACCGCTTGCTCACACACTAACATCATCCAACTCTCTCTGAATTGGGTTATTGTACTGAAGATGCTCCTTTATCTCGCATCCCAACCTTGGATAACTTCTCCAGACTGAATAATCACAATCTTTATTTAAATCACATTAATACCAATTAATCATTAGAATTTATTGTAATCATTGGTATTTATTGAGTGCACTTGGGAAAGTACTAAGCACTTGAAAAAGTACAATATAATAGAAATGGTAGAAGCTGATGCATGCCTATAAAGAGCAGAGATGGCACAGTGGCAAGATTACAGTCCTGGGAGTCAGAGGACCTGGATTCTAACCCCTGCTCTATCATTTTTGTGTTGTGTGACCTTGTGCATGTCATTTAACTTCTCTGTGCCTTAGTTTCCTCAGCTGTAAAATGGGGACTGAATACCTGTTCTCATTCCCACTTAGACTGTGAGCCCCATTTGGGGTAGGAACTGTCTCTCACCTGATTAACTTGTATGTACTCCAGTACTTAGAGGAAAGTATCTGACACTTAATAAGCACTTAACAAATACCATAAAAGGAACTTAGAGTCTGCGGGCAAACGGATATTAAATTAACAGATTGAGGAAGTAGTAGAACATAAGGATATTTACATAAGTGCTGTGGGGCTGGATATCAGTATATTTAAGGGGGACACAGCTAAATGCATTGTTGACAGCCAGGGGAGGGCTGCTAAGTGGAGATAAGAGCTTAGTCAAGAAACATTTCTTGAGGAAGCCTCATGGAGAAGATGTTATTTCAGGAAGGTTTTGAAATGGGAATACCATTGAATATGAAGGAGGAGAGCATTTCAAGGCCCAGGGGAGGATATAAGCAAGGCCCAGGGTGGAGGTATAGATGAGATTGAGGTTCAGAGAGTAGGTAGGTGTTAGAGGCATGGAGTGTGTTGACTGGAGTTTAGTAGGAGATCAAAGAAGCAGCATGGCTCAGTGGAAAGAGCACGGGCTTTGGAGTCAGAGATCATGGGTTCGAATCCCAGCTCTGCCACTTATCAGCTGTGTGACTTTGGGCCAGTCACTTCACTTCTCTGTGCCTTAGTTCCCTCATCTGTAAAATGGGGATTAAGACTGTGAGCCCCACGTGGGACAACCTGATTCCCTGTGTCTACCCCAGCACTTAGAACAGTGCTCTGCACATAGTAAGCGCTTAACAAATACAACATTATTATCAGTGAGGCTAGATAGGAGGGAAAGAGATGATTGAGTGCCTTAAAGCTTAGAAGGAGATAAAGAATTTATGTTTGAGCAACCTGCCAGGGCACCCTTTCCCATTTTGGAGTCTTCATTATTAGATAATTTTGTCAATTTTCCACTTCTCTTATTTACCCTTAAATATATGACTTTTAAATATTGGTTGCTAAGAAAATCAATATTTTTTTAACTCCTGTTTTCTCCTCTCTTCTTTCTTTTTTTTTCCTACATCTGTCTTTTACTTTTACATGTTTCTCCATTAGAGGTGGTTCCTTAGTCAATTTAATTATGTTTTTCTATGACATTTCTAACACCATTGTTAGGTAACATCTTGGTGATGCTCTTGGTTCTAAAATTCAGAAGTTGTGTTCTTGAAAACCTTACGTTATGGAGAAATTGCATTGAGATGCTTACCCCTCCTCCAATGCTGCACATATGTGTAGAACCAATTCTTCCAACATTACATCAGAATCTCTCCAGACAGACATGTATTGTGGGAAGAATATTCCCTAATTTTTCAAAGCTGCTGCCCAAAATGTACTTTAAATGCACCTCATGGCAGAACTGAGTGGACACTCATGCTGTCCAATCCTTATGCATGTTTTACAACCACTCAGCATTTTTACCAAATCTCAGTTTCTCTATTTGAAAAGTGAATATTTCCATTTCAGATGAAATATCTGGGAAATCTCTGTTTCTACTTTCTCTTATTTCCTATTTGGAGGAGTTTGATTAGGTATACTTATACTCAGTCAATCAATAGACTTTACTGAGTGTTTAGTTTGTGCAGAGAGCTGTGCAGAGTTCTCAGGAGAAGTAAAATAGAGTTAGGTGAGATAACCTTTTCCCTCATGGAGTTTATAATCCAGTGGGGGAGGCACACCCCAAAATAAACTATACATAAGGGGAAGTAACAGAGTTTTAAGATTTGTACAGAAGTGCTACCGAGAGGTGGAGAGGAGGGAAGGCTAACACCCAAGTGCGTGGGTGATTTGGGACAGGGACTGTGTCCAACCTCATTTGCTTGTATCCACCCAAACAGTTAGTACAGTGTCTGGCACACAGTAAGCACTTAACAGATACCACAATTATTATTATGGGCTTAAGTGGCTATAGTTGGAGAATAAGGTGGCCAAGGGAGAGAATGATTAAAGCCTCATGGAGGAGATGTGATTTTTGAAGGGCTTTGAAGGTGGAAAGAGAAGTGAGCTGTCAGAAGTGAAGGGGCAGGGACTTGCCTACGGAAGGAAGGGCATGAAAAGAGGTCTGTGGTGTGAGAGACCAGAAGGAAGCACGTGAGTTAGTTGGCTTAAGAAGAACGATGCATGTGAGCTGGGATCTAGTATAGAGGAGTGAGGATAACTAGCGGGGAGAGGGTTGATTCAGTGTCTTTAGCTGATGGTCTGGTATTTGGGCTTGGTACAGTGAGGGATGAGTAATCACTCGATGTTTTTGAGGAGTGGAAAGTTGTGCATAAAATGATTGTGGGCAGGGAAGGTGTGTGTTTATTTTTTTGTTTTGTACTCTCCTAAGCACTTAGTACAGTGCTCTGCAAACAATAAGTGCTCAATATGAATGAATGAATGAATGAATGAATGTGTTAGAAAAATGATCCTGGCAGTAGTGTGAAGCATGACCTGGGGAGAGGAGACTCAGGAGCGGAAGCTTCTGAGAGAAGCAGTGTGGCCTAGTGGATAGAACATGGGTCTGGGAGTCAAAAAGACCTTAGTTCTAATCTCGACTCTGTTACTTATCTGCTGTATGACCTTGGGCAAGTCACTTAACTTCTCTGTGCCTCTGTTACATCGTCAGTAAAATGGGCATTAAAAGTGTGGAGCCCCATGCGGGACATTGACTGTGTCCACTCTGATTATCTTGTATCTACCCCAGCACTTAGTACCATCCCTAGCACTTAGTCAGTGCTTAAAAAAATCATGAAAAAGAAGGCAGGGATGTCAATAAAATGGCTGATACATGAATTGAGTAGGGATACGACATGTGTGTGGTCTGGGATGGGGGCAGCTTGGATGGAGAGGAAAGAGCAAATTCTGGAAGTGTTTTGAAATAAGAACTAGGATAATTTGTTTACTGGTTGACTATGGGGTTGAAAGGGAGATGAGTCAAGGATAATATCAAGGTTGTGGGCTTGAGAAACAGGGAGAAATCTACTTCTCTTCTAGTATAATACATTATAAAAATAAAGTCATTGAAATTTCCATTACCTTCTGCTCCATTCTTCCAAAAATAGTTATCCACTGCTGATCGAGAGGCCAGGAAGTATCTTGCCAGGAAGTGAAGTAATGAAATAGTCACTATACTTTTCCTGCTCATTTATTTATAATCTTTGAGGAAGTATGCATTTTAGTGAATCAAAATTGATACCCTGTTAACAGAAAAATTCATAAACAATGAAAATTATGTTGAGATTCATATTATCTGTAAGTTTTAACTTGGTTCATTTCATAATTAGCTTGGGGAAGCAGCGTGGCTCAGTGGAAAGTACCTGGGCTTCGGAGTCATAGGTCACGGGTTCGACTCCCGGGTCTGCCACTTGTCAGCAGTGTGACTGTGGGCAAGTCACTTAACTTCTCTGTGCCTCAGTTACCTCATCTGTAAAATGGGGATTAACTGTGAGCCTCACATGGGACAACCTGATGACCCTGTATCTACCCCAGCGCTTAGAACGGTGCTCTGCACATAGTACGTGCCTAACAAATACCAACATTATTATTATTATTATAATAAATGTATGTACACTGCAGATAAAACAAGAAATGTTTTTTTCTCTTTTTATGAGGGTATGCATATCATCTATGTATGCACATACCAAATAAATTAAATAAGTGGTCCTCCATCAAATACTGTACAGAATATCTGATATTTGACAGAGTATATATTCACTGCATTAAAAAAAAGAATGAAGTTGCATCATCTCTTCACTTTTTCTTAGATTGTGGTGCTCTGCATATCCCTTAAGAAATAAAAAAGAACCTAAACTAAAAAAAGCACTGCAACTTTTCTTTACAGGATAAATGCAGGGTAATGTTTTCTGGATATTAAATTACATCTTTTCATTAATTCTAGTTTGATTTGGGAATATCTAACATCTGCGGTTAAGAAGTATGCATTGAACCTTCAATTTGGCATTTCCGTTCTTTATTTCCAAATACCATTTCACTGTGCAAGTTCAGAAAGTGCTACAATTTTACACATTAAACAGTAGTAACTATAGCATATTGTGGAACTGTCATGGGATTATATTTGGATGTATTAAAGTTCAGAAACTGGAATGTCATGATTATGGTAAAATGCAACCGTGTTTCATATTTTAATCAGAATATTTATGCTTTTCTTATATACAATAGCATGCACCATGACCTTCAATTAATAATAATAATAATAATAATGATAATTATGTTTTTTGTTAAGCACTTACTATATGTCGAGCATTGTTCTAAGCACTGGGGTAGATACAAATCAATCAGATTAGATACAGTACCTATCCTATGTGGGGCTCACAGTCTAAGTAGTAGAGAGGACAGGTACTGAATCCCATTTGTACAACTGAGGCTAGTGAGGCCCAGAGAAGTTAAGTGATTTGCCCAAGATCACACAGCAGGCAAGTGGGGGAGCCGGGATTAGGACCCAGGTCCTCATTTTACTACTTTCATTCTGCCAATCTATTTTAGGATTTTAAAATGCAATATGATTCAGTCATTTCCCCACTTCATATCCTCATTCACTCACAATAATGCGAACATTTTTTGAAGCTTGAAACCATTTTACACTGTTCTGCTCAACCCAGGGGTATTTAAATTTTAAAAGAGTGCCAAATTAAAGGTCACTGAAGTGCTGAACACTCTTTTGTCATGAAATTTTAAGGAAGTTATAAAAATGGGTGGGGTTTGGGATTTTCCTTTATAGTAAGTGGAAGAACACTGGAAGAAAATTTGGAAGAAGATCATAACAATTATCGTAAATGGAAAACATTAATTTTCATGTCTTCAATTTGTTCATGACTTTAATAACTTAGAGACACACAGGAAGTGTCACAAATCCACACAGAGCTCCCAAGAGTTACATTTTACACTTGAACCTCTGAAGTCAGATGTTAAAAGGCCTCATTCAGCCAGACAATTCCCTGATGGTTATGCAGATGTTGAGAAAAGCAAGTTCTATAGAAGCAAGGGTTAGCAAGAACCAACTTAGAATTTCCTCATGGGTCACCTTCTTGGACAATATATAATGCATGTGGAACCAAATTCTGCAGCCATATGCATATGGAGTTATGACCTATGTAATTGAAAGCCATTTAAAGTTTGAAGTTTCTTCTTTTTTTTTTCCGGATGTCTTAAGCTTTCAATTGGATCAGGTTCAAGACTTGAAAACCATGACATCATTCTTGATGTCCAATGGGCTAAGATAACTGCTCAACAAAAAGAAAGGAAATACACTGAGATAAGTTCAAGCAGATGTATCTTCAATAAGGCCTAGAAGGGGGGGAAAGTAATTGTCTGTGGATTTGAGAAGGGAGGGTGTTCCAGGCCAGGGGCAGGACATTGGCTAGGCATTGACAGCAACAAGCAAAACTGAGGCACAGTGAGGTTAGAACTAGAGAAGTCAAGTGTGTGGACTGGGTTGTAGAAGGAGAGAAGTAAGGTGAGTTAGGAGGGGACGGGGTGGTGAAATGCTGTAAAGCCAATGTTGTGAAGTTTTTGTTGGATGCAAAAGTGGATGGGCATCCACTGGAGTTTTTTGAGGAGTAGGGTGACATGTCCTGAACGTTTTCATAGAAAAATGATCCAAGTAGCAGAGCCAAGTATGGACTAAAGTGGGGAATGGAGGACCTGGGAGGTCAGCAAGGAGGTTGATTAGTAATCCAGGCAGTATAGGATGAGTGACTGTATTAATGTGGTAGCGGTTTGGATGGAGAGAAAAGGGAGGATTTTAGTACTGTTGTGAAGGTGGGACCAACATGATTTAGTGATGGATTGAATATGTGGGTTGAATGAGAGAGAGGAGTCAAGGATAACGCCAAGATTATGGGCTTGTGAGACAGGAAGAATGGTGGTGTCATCTAAATTGATGGGAAAGTAAAAGGGAGGACAAGGTTTGGGTGGGAATATAAGGAGCTCTGTTTTTGACATGTTAATTTTGGGATGACAGGAGGTTATCCTACTTAAAGGCAGCAGGAGATGAAGGACTGGAGAGAGGAAGAGAGATCAGGGCTGGAGATGTAGATTTGGGTATCATCTGCATAGAGGTGGTAGTTGAAGCCATGGGAGTGAATGAGTTCTCCAAGGGAGGGGGTGGGAATGGAGACTAGAAGGGGACCCAGAACTGAAGCTTGAGGGACTCCCATACATAGTGGGTACAAGGCAGAGGAGGAGCCTGCAAAGGAGGCTGAGAATGAATGGTCAGAGAGATGAGGAGAATCCAGAGGACAGAATCAGTGAAGCCAAGGTTGGATAACGAAGGAGGTGGTCCATAGTGCCAAAGGACTGAGGAGGATTAGGATGGAGTAGAGGCATTTGGATTTTCGGGGAGGAGATCATTGGTGACTTTTGAGAGGGCAGTTTCTGTGTAGTGAAGTTGATGGAAGCCAGATTGGAGAGGGTCAAGGAGAGAATTGGAGGAGAGGAATTTGATACAGTGGGTGTATACAACTCATTCCAGGTGTTTGGAGAGAAATGATAGGAATAAGATGGGGTGATAACTGGAGGGAGTTGTGGTGCCAATGGAGGGTTTTTTTTTAGAATAAGGGAATCATGGGAATGTTTTAAAGCAGTGTTTTAGAGATACTGCTGGGAAGCATGGGAGAGTTGAGGAGGGGACCAGAAGGGGGAGGGACTGAGGATAGGCAGGGAAGATTTTGGGGAGCTCACACCTGATGGGGTCAATTTTGCTAATTAAGTAGGTGGCCAGGTCATTAAGGGCAAGGGATGGTAGTGGGGTTGCGGGGGGCAGGGGGCCTAAGATGGGAGTTAAATGTCTGGAACAACTGACAAGGGCAATTGAAATGGGTTCATTCATTCAGTCATATTTATTGAGCACTAACTATGTGCAGAGCACTGTACGAAGCTCTTGGAAAGTACAATTCAGCAATAAAGAGAGACAATCCCTGCCCACAACAGGCTTACAGTCTAGAAACGGGGTGACAGGCTGGAGAGTGGAGAAATAGTTTTGCTGGGAAGAGAAGAGGGCAGAGTTGAAGCATGCAAGGATAAACTTGACGGGAACAAAGATGGCCTGATATTTAGTTTTCCACCAGCAGCTCAAGTACAAAAGCCAAGGAGGAGGAGTGTGCCAGTGACCAGGGCTATGGGTTAGTTGTGCAGTATCGATGAAAGGATGAGGAGCGAGTGAGTTGAGTTCAGTAGAGAAAATGGTCTATTTGGTCATCAAGGGAGGGTAATTTGGGTATGGAGGCTAAGTGGGTCATGAGTTGAGAAAATTGGATGGGGTCCAGAGATCAGAGGTCTCTGTGGGGAACAGTACAGATTTATGGGGAGGAGGTGTGAGGGAGAGGAGGCAAGTGAGGAGCTTGTTGTCAGAGAGAAGGACTTACCATTGTTATTATTATGAGGTGGTAGAAAAGCTGTTGCCTAGAGGCTGTAAAGTCTTGAAGTCAATCAAACAATCACTCGATACTCTGTATTGAACACGTATATACTGTTTGATGAACACTGCCATGAGCACTTTGGAGAGAGTATTAGAGGATTAATAGTGTTGATTCCTGGCCTTAGCATAGTGAACGAAAGAGACTAAAAGCAGTATTGCCTAGTGAACAGAGCACGGGCCTGGGAATCAGAGGACCCGAGTTCTAATTCTGCACTCTCCACTTGTCTACTGTGTAACTGTGGAAAGTCACTTAATTTCACTGTGCCTCAGTTCCCTTATCAGCAAAGTGGGGATTAAATACCTGTTCTCTTGCCTAATTAGACTAAAGCCCATTTGGAACTTAATTATCTGTATTTACCCCAGAACTTAGTACAGTTCTTGGTGCATATGAAGCTCTTAACAAATATCATTATTATTCACTATACCCTAACCTCTCACCAGTTCAGAACCTATAGGGAAGTCAAAAGGAGGGGTGAGAGGTGACACCCACCCACTACGGTTGGGTTCTGGGACCTAGGCTGAGCTAGATACTCTGTCTTCCTTATGTGAGGAGCAGTTGGATTCATTCTCCCAGGTTTGTCCCTCATGTAAAAGGTAGGAAACAGACCAGAGAACAGTTTGACAATTCATTGACTTGAGAGTGTGCCATGCTGGATGCAAGTAAGGTCCACTATAGCCTGGTGTCCTGGTGTCAATTTCAATGGACTAGGATTGGTGAATTGGTTGTCAGCTGGGAGCTAGCCTAAAACTTATTATTATTATTATTGCTAAGTGTTTACTATGGGTAAAGCACTGTTCTAAGAGCTGAGGTAGATACAAGTTAATCAGGTTGTCACAGTCTGAGTAGGAGGGGGAAATGATATTGAATACTCATTTTTAGTTGAGGAAACTGAGACTCAGAGAAGTCATGTGACTTCCTCAAGATCACACAGCAAGCAGTTGACAGAGCTGATGTTAAAACATAGTTCCTCTGACTTCCAAGCTTGCGCTCCTTCCACTAAGGCATGCTGCTTCAATACCCGACATGAAGAAATATGTCCTTCAGAGTTCCTCTAAGTGCTTGTACAGACCCATCCATGTTGTAAAGACACTATTTACATTTGAGTTTAGGAGGCAGCATAGCTTAGTGGAAAAAACATGGGATTGGAAATCATGAGACCCTGGGTTCTCTAGTCTAAGATTTGCCACTGCTCTGTTGTGGGATCTTGGGCAAGTCATTAAACCTGTTTCCTCATCTATAAAATGGAAATAATATACTTGCTGTCCCTCATAGACTGTAACCCCAAGTGGGTCAGGGACTGCATCCAACCTAGCATCTTGTTTCACCTTATATCTACCTCAGCGCTCAGCACAGTGCTTGGGCATGTAGTAATAATAATTAATAGTAAGGGCAGTAATGATAACTGTGGTATATTTAAGGGCTTACTGCCTTTTTAACTTGGGAGCATCCAGCTGACACTACTATATCTCGCAGTTGGCAAATTTATAAGTTTGGTTTCAAGTGTAAGCATTTTTATTCATGGAAAATATAGTCATGCTTATAATACTTTCTAATAGGGCTGTAGACTTAGGAATAATTGACCATTTTTTGAAGAACCATGTTTTCTCAGTCCAAGAACAGAGCTGTAGTTGATTTCACTTTGACCATAATATGTACTTTTGAAAGAAGAGAATACTAATAGAAGGAAGTGGCTTATGAAATCCAACTGGAAAACAGTGTGGGAAGAAATTATACCCCAAGTAAAATAAGAGAAGGAGGTCAGAGAGGTAGAGTTGAACAGGATGAAACTTGGCACTACACATTAGAGGAGGGAACTTGCTGTTGATTTCCTGTCCCCTTTGGCAGATTTTATCCAGCCACTCAGGTCCTTCTGATTTATAACTCATGCGGAGTCCAACTTGACAAGTTTACATTAAGGTGCCAATTACAACAGCTTCTGTTTGAAATAATGTGATGCTTCAATAGACCTCTCTTTTTGTAAGACACTTGAACCTCATGATTCAGGCTACATCTTTCCACGACAAACTAAACCACATACTGAAAAAATGTCACAGATTTCACTTAGTTCTAAATGACACAAATATTTTATGATGGTTTAACTAAGTAACATGAAGGAGATTGGATACTAATGCTGTTTTAATCCAAGTTAAGCAAGGAAGAGCCAAAAGTGGCAAAGATGATGTACAACAGATATTTTTTTACTGTAAGATTGATGTCATGACTGCCTCCTCTGACAAAAATATTCATGGAGCACTTGCTGTAGTGATCATAACATTTATTAAGTGCTTACTGTATACAGTAAGTACTATGTCTTTGGGAGAATATAATAAAATTAGCAGATATGATCCCTGCCCTCAAGGTGCTTGTTGTCTGAACAGGAGAGATAGACTCACAAATAAATCACAGGTAGGAACAGTAATAGAGTATAAATGTAAGTGTGTAATGCTCCAAGTGGGATGGGGAGATGAGCATTAAGTACCCATGTTTTAACTGGAACAGACATGCTGAAGTGGCAGTTGGAGGAAGCAGGAAATTAATGGGGAAAGGCCCTTCTGGAGGAGATGTGAGCATAGGAGGGCTTGGAAGATAGAGAGAGCTGGGAAGTGCCAGGGGAGTTCAAGGCGGAAGGGAGGGTGCAGGAAAGGGGTGGATGGCAAGAGTGAGAATGAAGCACAGTGAGTAGCTTGGCTTGAGAAGAACAAAGAGTGTGAGCGGTATGTAATGGTGGAGAAGAGTGGATAAGTAGGGGAGACAGAGAGAAAGAGAGAAAGAGAGAGCTGATTGATTGCCTTTAATTTTAGGATCTGGAGTTTCTACTTGATGTAGATTGTAGATTAGACTTATAAGCGCCACTTTAGACTGTAACTCTGTTATGCTGTGCTCTCTCACGGGCTTAGTACAGTGCTCGGCATACGGTATGTGTTCAACATATACAATTGATTGCTTGATTGATTAATGTAGAGAGGAACAGGCAATCATTGGAGGAGTTTGAGGAGTGAGAAGACATTCAACGAATCATCCTTTCATGAAATGATCTGGGCAGTAGAGTGAAATATGGCCTGGAGAGAGGAAAGATTGGAGGCAGGGGGACCAAAAAGGCTTTTTCAGACCAAATTTTTCTGAGAATTGGCTTGCTCGATGGCTGTGGTCCTAGAATGTAAGGGACTCCTCACTCCACACTTAGATTGCTCAACCTTCTCTTTCTCAGGCCACCCTCTATGACAGCAGGACCCTGTGACCAAGCCAGATTGTGGCAAACACTGAAATGTTTTTGATCTGTCAGACAGGTGTGCAAGAATCATGGCTTCTGGAGAGAGGTTGGAGGTGACACCAGTGGAGTACATAAAACCACTGTTCATGGAATATAGCTGATGACTGCACAAATGTTGATTATGCTGTCTACATGAACTGGTAATATTTGGTTCACAATTTCCAGCAGGTTAACACTGGTGAGAGTTGGATCCAAAATAGAAATTTAGATAGGATTTTTTGTCTTGGTCTGGACAAGGATTTCATGGTGCTGAAGCTTATTTGGCTATGTAGATACTACTAATAATAATATAGATAATAATAATAATGACATTTGTTAAGCACTTAGGATGTGCCAAGCACTGTTGTAAGTACTGGAGTGGATACAAGATAATCATTTTGGATACAGTCCATTTCCCACATGGGACTCATAGTTTTAATTACCATTTTACAGATGAGGTAACTGAGGCACAGAGAAGTGAAGTGATTTTCCCAAGGTCACATAACAGACATGTGGCAAAGCTGGGATTAGAATCCATATCCTCCTTAAAACTCACCTCCTCCAAGAGGCCTTCCCAGACTGAGCTCCCCTTCTCCCTCTACTCCCTCTACCACCCCCCCTTCACCTCTCCACAGCTTAACCCTGTTTTCCCCCCATTTCCCTCTGCTCCTCCCCCTCTCCCTTTCCATCCCCTCAGCACTGCACTCGTCTGCTCAACTGTATATATTTTCATTACCCTATTTATGTTGTTAATGAATTGTACATCGCCTTGATTTTATTTAGTTGCCATTG
Source organism: Ornithorhynchus anatinus (assembly GCF_004115215.2). Taxonomy (NCBI): domain Eukaryota; kingdom Metazoa; phylum Chordata; class Mammalia; order Monotremata; family Ornithorhynchidae; genus Ornithorhynchus; species Ornithorhynchus anatinus. The sequence continues at coordinate 121,742,466 of NC_041728.1, forward strand.
TTTTTACGAGATGTTCTTCCCCTTGACTCTATTTATTGCCATTGTTCTTGTCTGTCTGTCTCCCCCGATTAGACTGTAAACCCATCAAACGGCAGGGACTGTCTCTATCTGTTGCCGACTTGTTCATTCCAAGCGCTTAGTACAGTGCTCTGCACATAGTAAGTGCTCAATAAATACTATTGAATGAACATCCACTGACATCCAGGTCTGCTCTCTTTCCATTAGACCACACTGCTTCCCCTTAGGCCATCCTCATTTAGTGACTTTTCCATTCATTCAATCAATCAGTCAGTGGTATTTATTAAGCAATTACGTTGTGCAGAGCACTGTTTGAAGCACTTGGGAGAGTATAGTACATCAGAATTAGCAGCTCTTCCCCCACCCCCACCCCGCCCCAAAGCACTTATGCATACATGTATATATCTCTAATCCTATTTATTTATATTGATGGCTGTTTACTTGTTTTGATGTCTGTCTCCCCCCTCTAGACTGTAAGCCAGCTATGGGTAGGGATTGTCTTTTTAATGCTGCATCCCAGTTTCCAAGTTCTTAGTACAGTGTTCTGCATACAGTAAGTGCTCAATAAATACAATTGAATGAATGAATGATTGGAATGGGGAAAGAGAGGAGGTTGGGAGGTGAGCGAGGAGGCAGATGCATTGGTCTAGATGGAATAGCAGAAGTGCTTCAGTGAGGGATAGCAGTTTGATGGAAAGGAAATGACAGATTTTAGCAAGGCTGTGCAGATAGAACCAACAGGATTGGTGACAGACTGAATATGTGGGTAGAGTGAGAGAGCTTAGTTGAGTACAACACCAAGGTTAAGGGCTTGTGAGATAAGGAAGATAGTCATGTTATCTACAGTTATGGGAAAGGCAGCAGTTTGGGTGGAAAGATAAAGCATTCAGTTTTAGATGTGTTTACTTGGAAGTGTCAACAGGACATCCAAGTGGATCTGTGTTGAAGGCAGGAGGAAATGTGAGATTGCAGGGAAAGATTAAGGTCAAGATTGAAGATGCAGATTTGGGAATTATCTGCACAGAGATAATAACTGAAGCCATGGCATTGCATGTCTTTTTCAAAGGAATGATCTAGGGGAGATAGAAGGGGAGCTAGAACTGAGCCTTGAGGGAGCCTTACTGTCAGAGGATGGTAGGCAGAGGAGAAATTAGCAAAAGAAACTGAGAAGGAGCTTTCAGAGAGATAGGAGAACCAAGATAATAATAATAATAATAATTAATTATAGTAATTCTGGTATTTGCTAAGCACTAACTAAGTGCCAGGCACTGTACTAATTCCTGGGGTGGATACAAGTCAATCAGGTTGGCCCCAGTCCTTGTTTCACGTGGGGCTCAAATTCTCTATGCCTATTTTAGTGATGCGATAACTGAGGTTTAGAGGAATGAAGTGACTTATCCAAGGTCACACAGCAGACAAGGAGCAGAGCTGGGATTAGAACCCATGAGCTTCTGACTCTCAGGCTCATGCTCTATCCACTACATCATGCTACTTCTCAGACTATGCCATGCTGCCTTTCATGAGAGGACAGTGTCAGTGAATTCAAGGTTGGATAAAATTTCAAGGAATAGGTCTACAGTGTCAAAGGCAGCTGAGAGGTCTAGGAGGATTAGGGTTGAGTAGAGTCCACCAGATTTGGGGAGAATACCTAGTGTTTCATAATCCAAAATTAATAGCCAAATTAAGATAAATGCTATTTTTTGTGCATACTGCACTCTGCGGATTTCTATTTACTCTATCGAAAATAAATTTTCAAGATTACTGAGCATTTGTACTCTCAACTACTCATACATACACAAGTAAAAGCAAACCCAGAGTAAGCCCAGTTCTCTGTACCCAGTTCTCTGGACTGTCTTCTTGGAATGCATAGATGCCATAGGAATCCCTAGGGGCTCTATTTTTGGAGCACTTGCAGAGGAAAATTCTATGCATCTTGGCAAGGCTCCAGGCAGAGAGTGGTAGGGGTCAGGAGGTTACACAACTATGGACGTGGGCCTGGTGAAGGGGAGAGAAAAGAGAGGCTGTTGGGGAGAGAATAGCATTTTCTAGCCCAACTACTATCTGGTTCTCTACTTGCCTGCTTCACAGGTCACGCTCTCTAGTCGATCAATTACTCTCCCAGCCTTCAAAGCCTTATTGAAGGCACATCTCCTCCAAGAGGCCTCCCCAGACTAAGCTCCACTTTTTCTCATCTCTCACTCACTTCTACATCGCCCTGATTTGCTCCCTTTGCTCTTATCCCCTCCCAGCCCCAGAGCATTTATTTGTATTGGTGTCTGTCTCTCCTAGTCTAGGCTGCTGGCTCACTGTGGGCAGGGAATGTGACTGTTTATTGCTGTATTGTACTCTCCAAGCACTTAGTACAGTACTCTGCACGCAGTAAGCACTCAGTAAATATGATTTAATGAATGAATGAATCTACTCAGAGGCAGAAGGGAAGTTTATCCCTCTGCCACTTCTGGGTGTTCCGAAAGACTTACAACAGACTCCTTCTTGTGGGAGTCACAGAGAAGTAGGGTAAAAGATAATCACTTTACTAATAATAGCAGCTTTCTTTATGATGAGCTCTTCAAGGACATTCAGGATCAATAATCCCCCTTGAAATCCTTGTGAAGCAGATGGAGGGTATGTATTGTTATTCTCTCTGTGATGGCATAACTGTAGCACAGAATGCTTATGGGACCAGCTCAAGGACGCAAAGTGAGTCATTGGTTCGGGTGACAATAGAGCTGACTTTGGTTCATTGGCTTTTGGTTCACGACAATGAAGCCTTGGAAATTAGGCCTATTTACTAATGTTCAAGCAGTTTTCATCACGACCCAGTTTGTCCGGGCTGGAAGTCATCATCATCTTCATTATTATCATTATATTATCATCATCACTGTGCTAAGATCTTGGGAGCGTACAGTATAATGCATTTGGTAGAAACATTCCCCACACACAAGGAAAGAACATGAACTTGGGAGTCAGAGGATCTGGGTTCTGATCCTGGCTCTGCCACTTGTCTGCTGCGTGACCTTGGGCAAATCAATTAACTTCTCTGGGCCTCAGTTTCCCTCATCTGTAAAATGAGAATTAAATCCTACTCCCTCCTACTTAGACTGTGAGCTCCCCATAGCAAACTGATTATCTTGTATCTACCCAGTGCCTAGTACAGTGCTTGACACATAGTAAGTGCTAAACAAGTTCCATTAAAATAAAAAGCATAAAGACTAGAGGGAGAATACAGTGATATTGAGATGATTTAAGTGTGGGGTTGTCAGGATGCAGGGAATCAGACTAGATAACCTCCAAATCTTCTCCCAACTCCAGAATCTTATTCAGTATCCCATGTGACCCTATACTTGTCAGTGGCCCTATACTTGATAATATTAATAATAAAAATGATAGTAATAATGATGATGGTATCTGTTGAGTGCTTACTATGTAGCAAGCACTGCATTAAGCACTGGGGTGGATCCAAGAAAATTGAGTAGAACACAGTCCCTGTCCCATCTGGGGCTACAATCTCAATCCCCATTTTACAGATAAAATAACTGAGACACAGAGAAGTGAAGTGACTTGCCCAAGATCACACAGCAGGTAAGTGGCAGAGCCAGAATTAGAACCCATGACCCATTACCATGATCCAGACCATGGGTTTGACTCCCAGGCCTATGCTTTAACCACAAAACCATGCTGCTTCTCAGCATACTATTAATATGACTGCACAACTTTCCAATCTTGAAATCTCATGATTTCCTACTAAGGGATAAACCAGTTCTAGTTCCAAAAATGTTTTGTCCTTAGACATTTCAGTATGAACACAATAAAAATAATAGCTTCCTATTCAGCCAGAGATTATTCATCTCAGGATAAAATTATTACCTCATAAATTGGATGCATTTTAAAGTCATCTGAGTTAGCCAGCACAAAATCTATGCTGCTCCAAAGGATTTTCCTCTCAAGTATTTTAATGGAAGGGGTTCATAAATATTAAACAATAAAAGATAGCCAAAATAAACATATAACCAATTGCATGACAGTAATAATTATGCCTAAAATTTGAAATAGAAAAAAAGCTATAGTTAGAGAAAACATCTTTCTCAAAAATATAATCCACATAGGATTAAATGCCAGTAGGAATTTATTATATATTTATCATCCCGTTAAACTAGATTGTAAAACACACAAAGTTTGGGAATTAGCTTTTTTAAAAAAATGAACTCTTTACCCAGGAAAGATTGAAAAGAAAGAAACTCAAGTTTATATCTTAAATATTTTCTTTTCAAAACTTTACAACTCCCTGAGACACTCCTTAAGAAAAGAGAGAAGATAAATGGGATGCAGAGGGAGTTAAGATTAATCCTTTTTTTAATGGTATTTATTAAGCATTTATAATAATAATAATTATGATATTTTCTAGCACTTATTACGTGATATGCTCTGTTCTAAACACTACACTAGATAAAAGAAACTCAGGTTAGGCACAGTTCATGTCCCATGAGGGGTTCACAATCTTAATCCCCATTTTACAGATGAGGTAACTGAGAAGTTAAGTGACTTACTCAAGGTCATACAGCAGACAAGTGACAGAGTTGGATTTAGAATCCAGTTCCTCTGACTCCCTGGCTTGCTCTTTCTACCAGCTCACACTGTTACTGAGTAGGAGAACGGAGAGTGTTGGGAAGGAGTCCCCTGACTCACAATTTTTGGTGAAGATAATGTATCTGTCCTGGTTCAGGAGCCAGACCCCCATTTATAACATTGTTCTTATGGGAAAAGTGGTTCTGATTTAAAGCACGTTGTCTTCAGACACAGTTTTCAGGAATCTGAACAGCCAAGGTAGCCAATGAAGGAGGATCAGTAGTGTTGTGCAAGTGAAGAGCAACACTGTAGCGTATGGGAAGCAGCATGGCCTTGGGGCAAGAGCATGGGTTTGAGACTCAGAGGACATGGGTTCTAATCCCAGTTCTGCCACTTGTCCGCTGCATGACCTTGGGCAAGTCACTTAAATTTCTCTGTGCCTCAGTTACCTCATCTTTAAAAAGGGGATTAAAACTGTGAGCACCATGAGGGGCAACCTGATTAGCTTGCATCTTCCTCAGTGCTTCGAACAGTGTTCAGCAAATCTATTCTAATCCTCCTTGACCTTTCAGCTACCTTTGACACTGTTGACCATCCCCTTCTCCTCCACACCTTATCTCATCTTGGTTTCACGGACTCCGTCCTCTCCTGGTTCTCCTCTTATCTCTCTGGCCGGTCATTCTCGGTCTCCTTCGCGGGCTCCTCCTCCCCTCTCATCCTCTAACTGTTGGGGTTCCCCAAGGGTCAGTTCTTGGCCCTCTTCTGTTCTCCATCTACGCTCACTCCCTCGGTGCACTCATTCGCTCTCATGGCTTCAACTATCATCTCTATGCAGATGACACACAAATCTACATCTCTACCCCGTCCTCTCCACCTCCCTTCAGGCTCGTATCTCCTCCTGCCTCCAAGACGTCTCTACCTGGATGTCTGCCCGCCACCTAAAAGTCAACATGACCAAAACTGAGCTCCTTATCTTCCCTCCCAAGCCCAATCCTCTCCCAGACTTCCCTATCACCGTGGATGGTACGATCATCCTTCCTGTCTCTCAGGCCCACAACCTCGGTGTCATCTTTGACTCGGCTCTCTCATTCACCCCACACATCCGATCTGTCACGAAAACCTGCCGGTCTCACCTTTATAGTATAGCCAAGATCCGCCCTTTCCTTTCCACCCAAACAGCTATCTTACTGTTATGGGCTCTCGTAATATCCTGGCTAAACTACTGTGTCAGCCTTCTCTCTGATCTCCCTTCCTCCTCTCTCTCCCTGCTCCAGTCTATTCTTCACTCCGCTGTCCGGCTCATCTTCCTGCAGAAACGCTCTGGGCATGTCACTCCCCTCCTTAAAAACCTCCAGTGGTTGCCTATCAACCTCTGCACAAAACAAAGACTCCTCACTCTTGGCTTCGAGGGTCTCCATCACCTTGCCTCCTCCTACCTCACCTCCCTTATCTCTTTCCATTGCCCGCCCCACATGCTCCGCTCCTCTTCGGCCCACCTCCTCACCATCCCCCGTTCTCGCCCATCCCACCATCGACCCCTGGGCCACGCCCTCCCGCGGTCCTGGAATGCCCTCCCTCCTCACCTCCGCCAAACTCATTCTCTTTCCCTCTTCAAAACCCTACTTATGGCTCACCTCCTCCAAGAGGCCTTCCCAGACTGAGCTCCCCTTCTCCCTCTACTCCCCCTACCTCTCCCCTTCACCTCTCCGCAGCTAAACCCTCTTTTCCCCCATTTCCCTCTGCTCCTCCCCCTCTCCCTTCCCATCCCCTCAGCACTGCACTCATCCGTTCAACTGTATATATTTTTTCATTATCCTATTTATTTTGTTAATGAAATGTACATCACCTTGTTTCTATTTATTTGCTATTATTTTAATGAGATGTTCATCCCCTTGATTCTATTTATTGCTATTGTTTTCTGTCCGTCTCCCCCAATTAGACTGTAAGCCTGTCAAAGGGCAGGGACTGTCTCTGTTACCCATTTGTACATTCCAAGCACTTATTACAGTGCTCTGCACATAGTAAGCGCTCAATAAATACTATTGAATGAATGAATGAATGAAAGCGCTTAACAAATACCATTATTATTATTATAGTAGAAGAAATAGTAATAGTATTTATTAAGTGCTTACTCTGTACGTAGCACTGACCTGTGGCCTAGGAGAGAATACACAGATGGTGATAGTATTTATTAAGACCTTACTGTGTTCAGAGCATTGTGCTAAGCATGGGGTGAGAATACACAGGTGAAATTAGATGTGGTCCATGTCCCTTGGGGGATTCACCATCTAGGAGTATTAGTGGGGATAAGGAACTAGAGACAGAGACAGCAGGAACAATGATCAGTTATGATGAAAAACAGCAAGGCGTAGTGGATAGAACACAGGCCTGGAAGTCAGAAGGTCATGGGTTCTTATCCTGGCTCCACCACTTGCCTTGGACAACTCACTTTACTTCTCTGTGCCTCAGTTATCTCACCTGTAAAATGGGGATTGAGGCTATGAGCCCCAGATGGACAGGGACTGTGCCCAACCTGATTAGCTTGTACCTATCCCAGCACTAAGAACAATGCCTGGCACATTATAAGCACTTAAATATCATTATTATTATTTTTGCTGTGAAACAATAAAATGCAACACAGACAAATACTCAAAATGAGAAAAAATAAATAGGGTGTTGTGGCTAAAGTGGGAGAATTTCAGGCTCCTTGTGGCACCAGTAGCTTCAGCATCCACTACAGCAGCCACCAGTCTTCCCCTCTAGTTTGTAAACTTCTTGTGACCAGGGAAAGTGTTGACTAACACTGTTATATTATACTTTCCCAAGTATTTAGTACAGTGCCCTGCACACAGCAAATGCTCAATACATGAGATTGACTGACTTCTGCATCACCTATACAATTTGATCTATACCCTTGAAGCACTACTCTCAGCCTTATAGTAGTTATGCACACATCTGTAATTCTTTTTAATGTCTGCTTCCCCACTTAGACTGTAAGTTCATTTTGGGATGGGAACCATTGTTAAAGAAAACTAACTAGATTCCCAGATTAATACATTTTGGAGGTTTTTAAATAGTATTTCTTAAGTTCTTACTATGTGCCAAGCACTGTTCTAAGCACTAGGGTAGATATAAGTTATTCAGGTCAGACAAGAGTCCCTGCTCCACACAAGGCTTGAAATTTAAGTAGGAGGGAGGAGGTGTAATTTGAATACTTAGCATAACTCCTAGCGATAAGCCATATAGGGTGTATAATAGGAAGTACTGTGCAATTGAGAAATAACTTTTTATCATAGGGGATATGATAAAAAATTTTTAATCATTATTTGTTTATCTTATATGAAGTTTTAAAGCTAGGTCTCTGTTCACAAAATATAGACAAAGCATTACAGGATAACATGGCAGGAAATTCCCTAAGGACACTAAGGGTGACAGAGACATAGTAATAGTGTAAAGTGCCAGTGAAAGCATCTTGTATTTAAAGAGACTGAGCAGTAGCTTGAGACATGTTTAGTCCTTCTTGGGACTCATCAGTGTAGGACAGCTGTTGCCATAGACAGAGAAAAGGTCAGCAGCATCAGACTCAGAGGTAGCAAAGACTGAACAAGAAGACATTTTCCAGAGTCTGCTTCTCAGTTACATACAATTTTTCAGCTATGAATATTTGACCCACAACCATATTTACAGTCCTCAAATGTTTGCAGTAAGTTCCATATTTTATTTTCCTTTGAAAGAGTATTTAGCAACATGAGTAATAATAAGGTAGAATTATTTTTTTCGGGTACACTGACTCCATATCTTCTGAAAAACAAAACAAAATAAAACAAAAAAAGCATGATCATCTTATTCATTATCATCATTGGTTGAAAAATAACATTTCCTCCAAAGAGGCTCCAGGTTTTCATTGTATAATTCTCTTGGGAACAATGGAATTAGAAGAAATTATGAAATCTCAACATCTCTTGAAGCAGCGTGGCTCAGTGGAAAGAGCCCGGGCTTGGGAGACAGTGGTCATGAGTTTGAATCCCAGCTCTGCCACTTGTCAGCTGTGTGACTGTGGGCAAGTCACTTCACTTCTCTGTGCCTCAGTTACCTCATCTGAAAATGGGGATTAACTGTGAGCCTCACGTGGGACAACCTGATTACCCTGTATCTACCCTAGCGCTTAGAACAGTGCTCAGCACATAGTAAACGCTTAACAAATAGCAACACTTAACAAATAACAACAAAGTCACCAGTGATCTCCTTTTTGCCAAATCCAAAGACTGTATTTCATTCTAATCCTTCTGGGCCTCTCAGCTACCTTCAACATTGTTGACCACCTCCTTCCCCTTGAAACGTTATATGACCTTGGCTTCAGTGATACTATCCTCTTCTGATTCTCCTCCTTTCTCTCTGGCCACTCACTCTCAATCTCTTTTGCAGGCTTCTCCTTTGCCTCCCACCCCTTAATTGAGATAGTCTCTTCAAGGCTTATTTCTGGGGCCCCTTCAATTCTCCATCTACACCCACTACCTTAGAGAACTCATTCACTCACACAGCTTCAACTACCACTCTTTGAGTTTGATTCATAAATCTACAACTCCAACCCTGATCTTTTCCCTTTTCTGCCTTCAGGACATCTCTACTTGAATGCCTCATTGACATCTCAAACTCAACATGTCCAAAACAGAATTCCTCATCTTCCCACCCAAATTCTGTCCTTCCTTTGACTTTTCCACCACCATCAGCACAAGGCAGCACCACCATCTCCCCATCTCACAAGCCCATAACTTTGGTGTTATCCTTGACTCATCTCTTTCACTCAACCCACATATTCAATCTGTTACCAAATCCTGTTGGTTCAAACTTCACCGTATAGCTAAAATCCACCCTTTCTTCTCCACCCAAACTGTTAATCATGCTGATCCAAGCACTCATATTCTCCCTCCTTGACTGCTGCGGCAGCCGCTTTGGCGGCCTCCATGTCTCCTGTTTCTCCCCACTTCAGTCTATACTTCACTCTGCTGCCCAGATCATGTTTCTACAAAACTGTTCAGTCCATGTTTCCCCATTCCTCCAGAATGTCCAGTGGTTTCCCATCCACCTCTACAATCAAGAGAAAACTCCATACCGTAGGCTTTAGAGCACTCAATCACCTTGACCCCTCCTAACCTGCTGCTCTGATTTCCTACTACAACCCAGCCTGGAAACTTCACTCCTCTAATGGCAACCATCTACTCACTCTCCCTCAATCTTATCTATCTCATCACTGACCCCTCACTCACATTCTTCCTCTGGTTTTGAACTTCCTCTCTCTTCATATCTTATTGACAATCACTTTCCACAACTTCACATCCTTAATAAAATCATATCTCCTCCAAGAGGCCTTCCCCGACTAAGGCTTCATTTCCTCTTCTTCCACTTCCTTCTGTGTCACCCGTGGGCGGGATTTGCATCCTTAAGAACCCCTCCCCCAGCTCCACAGCATTTATACAAAGATTCATAATTGCTTTATATCAATGTTTATCTTCCCCTATAGACTGTAAGCTCCTTGTGGTCAGGGATCATGGCTACTAACTCTGTTATAAGGTACTCTGTTATGTGCTAAATGCAGTGCTTTGCACACATTAAGTGCCCAATAAATATGATTGACTGGTTCTTAAAAATCCTATTCAATTCTAAAGAGCGTAATGGAAAGATGGTTTTAAATTTCAGCATACTCTTAACTCAGTAAGGTATAGAAGCCCAGACAACACAGATTATTTTAGGACACTGACCTGCACATATTATATGTGACACTAATTCTCCTTGAAAGAGATATTATCCATAGAGAGGCAAAAAGAATTCAGCATGAATTTTTTCATACTTTACAATTTCAGGCTCATTTTCCCCATCATGAGATCCAAGTAACAAGTTTGGAGTTATTTACAGAAAATTCCAGTCCCGTAGACAAAATCCACTCAACCCTCAATGTTAAAGTGTTCTAAGAGGAAGAAAAATGAAAAAAAAATGTATATTGATTTAGGTTCTTCCTTAAACCTCTTATATCCTGCTTGTGTATGCCTAATTTTAGCATAATATAAAATAGCCACTTGGGTATCATGCTATCTTCATCTGGCCTTATATGTTCCTCCCAGCAGAGGTTTCGGTGCTAATGAGCTGATGACATACCATGGTCTCATTGTTGGTGATCCTGTGAATTCATGTGATAATAATAATAATTATGGCACTTGTTAAGCGCTTACTATGTGCAAAGCACTGTTCTAAACACTGGAGAGGATACAAGGTGATCAGCTTGTCCCACATGGTGCTCACAGTCTTAATCCCCATTTTCCAGATGAGGGAACTGAGGCATAGAAAAGAGAAGTGACTTGTCCAAAGTCACACAGCTGACGAGCGACGGAGCGGGAATTTGAACCCATGACCTCTGACTTCCAAGCCCGGGCTCTTTCCACTAAGCCACGCTGATTCTCTAATATCATCCTGTGTTGGCTGTAGAAGTAGCATTAATGCTATTTTTTGAGCACTGAATGGGCACAATGTCCTATACTAAGCACATGAGTGGTGCAAAACAAAGAAGTGACACATTTCCTACCTAGAAGGAGCTTACTCTCATGCAGTTAATATAGGACATTTTACGCATTCAGTGCTCACAAAATACCACTACGGTTAATCATGCATACACAGATACAGAGAATGAGTGCAAGTAAAATTGATATGCCAGAAATGATTAATGGGTCTACTGGAAACTAACTGGGGAAGATATGTGGAAGAAGGTGGGTTCCAGGAGAGCTCTGAATATGGGCAAGGGCTGAGGTCAGTCAGATTTGGGAAGAGAAGAAATCTCAAGCTGGAAGGACAGCGGGGGCATGGGGACGGTGGTGGGAGGAAGGAGAGTGAGGTAGATTTTGGAAGTCAGTTAAGGAGTAGTAGGTGAAGAAAGCAGATAATAAAAATTATATCTGATTGATAATCACTCTCCACAACTTCAAATCCCTAATAAAATCATGTCTCCTCCAAGAGGCCTTCCCCAGCTAGGGCATTTCCTCTTCTTCCACTTCCTTCTGTGTTACACGTTTACTATATTCCAGGCATTGCACTAATCACTGGGAGATACAAGCTAATCAAGTTGGACACAGTCCCTATCCCACATGGGGCTCCCAGTCTCAATCCCCATTTTACAGATGACCTAAATGAGACTTAGAGAAGTGAATTGACTTGCCCAAGGTCACAGAGCAGAAAAATGACAGAGGTGGAATTAGAACCCATGAGAATTAGAAACCATGACCTTCTGACTCCCAGGCCCGTGCTCTAACCACTATGCTATGCTGCAAGGTCTAGTCTTGTCTTTTGCCCTCGAGTCTTTTCCAACCCATAGTAACACCAAGGACACATCTCTCCTAGAATGCCTCACTCTCTAGCTGCGATCTTTCTGGTAGTGTATCCACAGAGTTTTCTTGGTAAAAATACAGAAGTGGTTTACCATTTCCTCCTTCCGCGCAGTAAACCTGACTCTCCACCCTTGTTTCCCTCCCATGCCACCGCTGCCCAGCATGGGTGAGTTTTGACTTGTAGCAGATTGCCTTCCACTCGCCAGACACTATCCTAGCTAGGAATGGAATGGATATACCTTTGCTTGACTCTCCTTCCTGTAGACTAGACTGGTAGTGTACTGAAAACTTTCCAGGAGTAGCCCTGAGAGGGGTCCTGCAAGGTAGGGTGAGGTAATGGAGAGTAGAAGAGTAATGGGTGAGAAGAGCAGATGTATAAGGGTGAAGTAATGGAGAGTAGTAGAGTAGTGGATGAGAAAAGCAGATGTATAAGGTGGGAGTGAGATAATAGATCAGCATGGCTTAATGGAAAGAGCCCGGGCTTGGGAGTCAGAGGTCATGGGTTCTAATCCCAGCTCTGCCTCTTGTTAGCTGGGTGACTTTGGGCAAGTCACTCTTCACTTCTCTGGACCTCAGTTATCACATCTGTAAAATGGGGATGAAGACTGTGAACCCCCCGTGGGACAACCTCATTACCTTGTATCTACCCCAATGCTTAGAACAGTGCTTGGCACATAGTAAGCACTTAACAAATACCATGATTATGAGAAACAGTGTGGCTTAGTGGAAAGAGCCCGGGCTTGGGAGTCACAGGTTGTGGGTTCTAATCCCGGCTCTGCCAACTTGTATGCTGTGTCACCTTGGGCAAGTCACTTAACTTCTCTGGGCCTCAGTTACCCCATCTGTAAAAATGAGGATTAAAAAAAGTGAGCCCCACGTGGGACAATCTGATTACCCTGTACCCATCCCAGCACTTAGAACAGTGCTCTGCACATAGTAAGCACTTAACAAATACCATAATAATAATAATAATAGTAACAGTATTTATTAAGTGCTTGCTATATGCAGTAAAAAGAAAGTATGTAGGGAGCAGTTAAATATGGCCCCTGTCCCTCTTGGGACTCACAATCTAAAAGTCTTAGAGAGTTGAAGCATTTGGAGACAGACCCAAAAGGAGTTATGAAATATCAAAACACAATGCAAGTAGAATAAACTCCAAGTCTTGGCAATGATGGTGAAGTACAAGACCATGTGGGATCAAGCGGGGAGCAGAGATTTTCGGTGGTGGGAGGGAAGGCATTAGTTACATAGTTATTTTCTCAAAGGTGATGGAACAGTCCAAATGTGTGACAGAGAAGCTTTTACCGCTAGTTTGGCATGCACAGAGCATGCCAGGGGCTATCACCTCTATAAAGACAATACCCAAACCTACATCTCCAGCCCTGATCTGCAGCCTCGCATTTCCTCCTACCTTTGAGACATTTCTACTTGGATGTCCTCTGGTCATCTCAAGCTTAACATGTCCAAAACAAAATTTCTTATCTTCCTACCAAAACTCTGTTCTCTCCATGACTTTCACTATCCTTCCTGTCTCACAAGCCTGTAATCTCTGTGTTTTCCTTGAATCCTCTCTCTCAATCAACCCACATATTCAATCCATCACTAAATCCTGTCGGTTCCACCTTTACAGCTTTGTTAAAATCCACCGTCTTCACCATCCACACAGCTACTATAGTAATCTAATCATGCATCCTATCCCATCTTGAATACTCTGTCAGGTTCCTTGCTGACCTCCCTGCCTCTTGTCTCTCCCCACTCCAGTCCAAACTTCACTCTGCTGCCAGGATCATTTTCCTACAAAAAACGTTCAGACCATGTTTACCCACTCCTCAAGAAACTCCAGTGGTTGCCCATCCACCTCCTCCTCATTTTTCAAAAACTCCTCACCATTGACTTTAAAACACTCAATAACCTTGCTCCCTCTTATCTTACCTCACTACTCTACTACTACAACCCAGCCCACATACTTCACTCCTCTAATGCTAACTTTCTCACTGTACCTCAATCTTGCCACTTACCTCTATGTCCTGTCTCTGGCCTGGAATGCCCTTCCTCCTCATGTCTGAGAGACAGTTACTCTCCCCGCTTTCAAAGCTTTATTTAAGGCATATCTCCTCTAAGGGGCCTTTCCTCACTAAGCCCTCTTTTCCTCTTCTCCCACTCCCTTCTGCGTCACCCTGACTTGCTCCCTTTATTCATCCCCAATCTCAGCCCCATAGCACTTAAGAATATATTTATTTATTCATATAATGCCTGCCTCCTCCTCTAAACTGTAAGCTCATTGTGGGCAAGGAATATATCTGTTACAGTGCTTCAGGGCTTAGAACAGTGCTTGGCAAATAGTAAGCGCTTAACAAATGCCATTATTATTTTTATGATTATTTTGTACTCTCCTAAGTGCTTAGTACAGTGCAAAGCACAAGTAAGCCCTCAATAAATATGACTGACTGAATGAATTAATGCGCTAGACTTCAGAAGGATGGTTCATGTAACAGCGGTTAGTAGAGATGAGAGAGGGGAGAGGCTGGAGGCGGGGAAATGAATGAGGAGGTTGCTATGATAGTTTTTCCGCTATATAACTAGAACTTTTCCCAAAGTAGTGTCTGTTTGAGTAGAGAGGAAGGGACAGGTCCTTAACCTTTTTATAGGAAGGACCTTCAGGATTTGGCAGTCATTTGAATGTGAGTATTGAAGAAGAGTGAAGCAGCTTGGCCTAATGGATAGAGTACAAGTCTGTGAATCAGAAGGTCATGGGTTCTGTGGAAGAAAAACTTCACAGACTCTGTGTTGTGTTTAAAAAAGTATGTCGAAGACGAGTTTATTACTACTAGCATTTCTTCCAGCCCTAGTAGGGAGAGATGGTTGAACGGCAGAGATTCCCCTGCTAGTCAAGACCAGCTCAACTTCAAGCAATACAGAGTTTCTTTATATACTGCTGGTAGAGCATTCATAATGATCAGAAGAATACAATAAGAGAAATACTTCAGGATAGAAAGCAGTAAATCCCTTGGGCGTTTTCTGTTCAGCCCTGGACCTGCTTTGTTCTAGGTGATCTGATACCACTGATGAGCAGGGCAGGGGTCTTGATTAGTTTAGAGGGGTAGTTTCATCATGTTTATTATATGTTGTAATGTTCTTGGCACAGATCGAGCTTGGCTAATCGATTTGAGTTAAATAAATAAGCTATTTGAGTCAAACAACTAGGCTTGACTTGAGTAAACTAAGTCATCAGGAACATCCACAGTGGTCAAACAGACCTAGAGCTCAAACAACTCAGAGGGGAAAAGTCAGAGAAAAAGGGAAACAAATGCAAAGCCTTGACCACTGTGTTTCCCTAGTTCTATTCTTGGCTCCACCACTTTTCGGTTCTGTGACCTTGGGCAAATCACTTGACTTCTCTGTACCTCAGTTCCCTCATCTCTAAAATGGGGATTAAAGTTGTGAGCCCCATATGGAACAAGGACTGTGTAAAACCCAAGTTGCTTATACTCATCCCCCAGTGCTTAGTACAGTGCCTGTCACACATTAAGCACTTAACAAATACCTCAATTATTATTATTATTATTATTATTATGGTTATGTGTAAAAGTTATCATAGAAGTTTTGGGCTTTTGGGACAGGAAGGATGAGTGATAATAATAATAATAGTGATGGTATTTGTTAAACGCTTATTATATGCCAAGCACTGTTCTAAGCACTGGGATACATACAAGGTAATGAGATCGTCCCATGTGGGGCTCACAGTCTTAATCACCATTTCACAGATGAGTTAACTGAAGCTCAGCAAAGTTAAGTGACTTGCCCAAAGTCACACAGCTGATAGAACCCACCACCTCTGACTCCCAAGAGGAGTAGATTTAGGAGGAAAGATGAGTAGTTGGTTAGAACTACATTGAGTTTAAGTACTGGAATTTCCAAGTGGAGAAGTTTTAGGAGTAAGAGGAGAGATGCAGGATTTAAAGTTAAATGAGAGGTCGTGGTCTCTGGCCCTCTCCAGTGCAGGCAAGCAAAGTAACAGGGAGCTGTGTTGTCTTCCCTCCCCACCACCCAGGGCCCTGCTCCTGAAATGCTCTGTGCTTGCCGGACCACAGGGATTTAAACTGTAGTTGAGAGCCCTCGGTGTTCCCACCACTGGACAGCCACACCACTTCCCCAAGGGTTGGCACTGGTTCTCCTCTGCACCACTGAGGAGCCTCTATTACTGTCCCACCTCTCTCGATCCTTTAAGTGTGCAAGCTGGAGTGTAGTGGAAGAAGAGAGTGGATAGAGACCCTTAAACCCAATTGTCAAGTGTTACTGCTCATTCATGCATTCAATTGCATTTACTGAGTGCTTACTGTGTGCAGAGCACTGTACTAAGTGCTTGGAAAGTACAATTCAGCAATAGAGACAATCCCTGCCCACAGCTTGTCTGCTGTGTGACCTTGGGCAAGTCACTTCACTTCTCTGTGCCTCAGTTCCCTCATCTGTAAAATAGGGATTAATACTGTGACTGTTTTCTATGTGTGAGGGGGCAAGGAATGGGCAACCATCCGTGGATCTTGTGGACTAGGGATATGCGCACAGAATGAAGTTTTAGAAATTTTTAACTTGACTTGCACTTTGCTTTATTAATTCATTTATCAGGATATTAATATTTATTAAGAATTGTGAATCTCTACATCAGTGGTGTTTATTGAGCACTTACTGTGTGCAGAACATTGTACTTAAACATACAGTACTTTCTTCATTTGGAGGTATTGGACCTGACAATGCTTCTATGTTTCAATGTAAACACAGGAGAAGATGACGAAGACAAGATTCTAAAAACATATACCTCACAGATATATTTAAAGTGGTATCAGACATTGAAATATCCCTATTCTTTTCAATTCACAACGTTTTTCACAAAAATTATCCTTGTCAAATCAAAAATAAATTACCTAGATGCTTCTCCTTGTAGTGTTTCTGGCATCTGAAATTACGTAGCATATGAAATTGAATTTCAGAAAATCATTTTTGGCTGATTATCCTATGCTTATTTTGGGGATGTTACTTTATCAAAGAGATGTTGTTGTAATACGAGCCCCTTTAACCTCTCATTCAAAACACGTTTTGACTTTGTAAACAAGAAACCTGACACACATTCCCGAGCCTCATTCTCACCAGAACTAAAGTTGTCGACCACTCCGTCACTGTGGCGTCAGTACTTGATTTTACTCTGTGATGGTATTTTAATTTGAATTAGGGTTTTGAAAAATATATCCTCCAAATTACCACCCCAAAGCTTGTCACCATACACTTACAAAATCTTCTATCTTTTTTTACAGAACTTACTTATTGTGCACCCACTCACCTAGGTATCCACTTTCTTTCTTCCTCTGACCTGTAAATGATTTATTAGGGTCGACCCTGGATAAATTGTAATATCCTCAGAGGGGAGGATCACTTCTATTAACTCTATTGTACTCTTCTATGCATTCCTTAACTACCAAATAAATACTATCGGTTGATACATTTTAGGTTATGAAAGATTACAGGTACTGATAATAATTGTGGTATTTGGTAGCAGTATTATGAAATACGTAAAATTTATTCAGCACTCCTGCAGAAGTGCTGGGCTAAGTGATGGGAAAGAATTCACAAGTGGGGATTGGACACTTCTCTATCTCTTGGGTTCACAATCTGAAAATGAAAAGCAGAAAAGGGGGCTGGAAATGAAATAAAACACTACAACAACAGAAAGGCAAAAATAAAGATAAGTAGATCAGAATGAGGGGAGTGGCATTTTGTATCCATTGCTACTCCTAGATCACAGTTGCAATCCGAAGCAGCGTGACTTAGTGGCAAGGGTACGGGGTTGGGAGTCAGAGGACCTGGGTTCTAATCCAGTGAGATCTAATCTAATGAGAAGCAGCGTGGCTCACTGGAAAGAGCACGGGCTTTGGAGTCAGAGGTCATGGGTTCAAACCCCGGCTCTGCCACTTGCCAGCTGTGTGACTTTGGGCAAGTCACTTAACTTCTCGGTGCCTCAGTTTCCTCATCTGTAAAATGGGGATTAAGACTGTGAGCCCACGTGGGACAACCTGATTCCCCTGTGTCTACCCCAGCGCTTAGAACAGTGCTCGGCACATAGTAAGCGCTTAACAAATACCAACATTATTATAATCCCAGCTCCAACACTTGTCTGCTGTGTGACCTTGGACAAGCCACTTAACTTCTCTGTGCCTCAGTTATCTTATCTGTAAAATGGGGATTAAGATAGTGAGTCTTATGTGGGACAATCTGATTACCATGTATCTACCCCAAGGGTTAGAACTGTACTTGGCACATAGTAAGCACTTAACAAATAGCATTATTATTATTATTATTATCATTATTATTAATTACAGCCACAGTGACTGTTCCCTCAGCAGCCACCACACCTTCCTGTGGTTTCGAAGAGTGGCTTCAGGCTGTGGCTTTTTTTCTCTGGGGTGATCCAGGGCAGGGCAAGTCAGGGTGGAGGTTTCTCTGATGATCGATTGATCGATTGATTGATTTGGTATTTGTTAAGCACTTAATATGTGTCAAACATCATTCTAAATTCTGGGAAAGGTACAAGTTAATTAGGTCAAATAGAGTCTCTGACCTGTATGGAGGTCACAGTCTAACTAAGAGGAAGAACAGGTATCCCCATTTTACAGTTGAAGAAACAGAGGCACGGAGAAGTTAAATGACTTAGCCGAGGTCACACAGCAAGCAATTGACAGAGGCAGGATTAGAACCCAGGTCCTTCTGATTCCCAGGCCAGTGTTTGTCTCTCCACTCCACCACGCTGCTTGTCGTGATCTGAGATGGTGTGGTTTCCTGGGGAGAGAGCATGGACATCTGCTGGAGGATATTGAGGATCTTGTCACAGTGGGAAGGCAGGAACCATGGTGGATTTGTGCGGCTGTCTGACAGTGACAGAGACTGGCCATGTGTGCTTCAGCAGTTTAAGCCCACATAGCTGACAGTTCACAGGTCATGTGGCAGTGGGGTCCTGCGAGACGCAGTAGGGGAAGACCACTTGTCTGCTGTGTGAACATGAGCAAGTCACTTCACTTCTCTGTCCTTCAGTTAACTCATCTGGAAAATGGGGATTGAGACTATGAGCCCCACATGGGACAGGGACTATGTCTAACCCGATTCACTTGTATCCACCCCAGCACTTAGAACAGTGCCTGACACATAGTAAGCAAGCACTTAACAAATATCATAATTGCTATTATTTTTTTATCTGGTGGGCGATTTACTATGTGCCAAGTTCTTTACTAAGCCTGAGGTAGATATAAGATAATCAGGTCAGATACAGTCCCTGTCCCACCCCAGGTTCACGTTTTAATATGGAGGGAGACTATTTTATCCCCATTTTACAGAAGAGGAAACTGAGCAATAGAGAAGGTAATGACTTGCCTAACGTCATTTAGCAGGGACTGGTGGAGAGAGGATTAGTACCCATCTCCCCTTACCCCTAGGCCTGTGCACTTCCCTTTAGGACAAATTGCTTCACATGTTGAATAAACTAAAGTATCTCTAAAAAGTCTTCTCAAATTTAATTTGGGAAGAAGAAAATAAGTAATTTAAACTTCAGGATAATAAAAGTCTCACTGTTTTATATTTTAAGACTATAATTGTGTGCCTGAAGTTTGCTTTTAGTTAATCTTTTAATATTCAGCATTCACACTGAGACTTTAAACATTCATTGGTTTTAAACTCATTTCATTTAGGAATGTCCTCTGTATTCTTTAAGCTCCGGCACAGCAGATATGATTGTAGACATCTCCATCCAGGGAATTCACAAGTCAAGGAATTGAATGAGAGCAGATGTAACTCAATTGGCTTTTCTACCAATTTAAATTAAAAACTGAACATTTAGTAGCAGGGTTTGGGAAATGTTGTCAAGCTACTCTAAGTGTGTAATATATATTGTGGACAATTAATGCCTTTGTATACCTTCCCTAAAGGTGATAATAATTGTTTACTGGACCATGGAAGTTGAATACAACAGTCTATCCTTTCACATTATTCCCACTCTTTTCTGTTCACTTGGAATTTGTTTTCTATCATATATCTACCTTATTAGTCATTCATTCATTCAATTTAATCATATTTATTGAGCATTTACTGTGTGCAGAGCACTGTACTAAGTTCTTGGGAAGAACAATTCAGCAAAAATAGAGAGACAATCTCTGCCCACAATGGGCTCACAGTCTAGAAGGGGGGAGACAGAGATCAAAACAAGTGAGCTGGCATCAATATAAATGATCAATCAATCAATCAATTGCACTTATTGAGTTTTTACTGTGTTCAAAACACTGTACTAAACCCTTGGCAGAGCTGACCTCCCTGCCTCCTGTCTCTCCCCATTCCAGTCCATACTTCACTATGCTGCTTGGATCATTTTTCTACATAAATGTTCAGGCCATGTTTGCCCACTCTTCCAGTAACTCCAGTGATTGCCCATCCACCTCCACATCAAATAAAAACTCCTCACAGTTGGTTTTAAAGCAGTCACCTTGCCCCCTCCTACCTCATCTTGCTACTCCCCTACTGCAACCCAGCCTGCACACTTCACTACCCTAATCTAACCTTCTCACTTTAATAATAATAATATTTGTTAAGCACTTACTAAGCACTGGTGTGGATAGAACTAAGTCAATTTGGACATAGTCACTGTCCAGTGTGGGCATCATATTCTCAATTCTCAATTTACAAATGAGCAAATTGAGACCTGGAGAGGTTAATAAACTTGCCTAGGTCTATTAAGTGGTGGAACCAGGTTTAGAACTCACCTTCTGACCCCCAGGCCCATGCTCTATCCACTATGGCATGCTGCTTCTATGACAAACCGTGGGGTAGATGCAAGCCAATCAGTTTGGATACGTCCACGTTCCACATGGGACTCACATTCTCCATCCCCATTTTACAGATGAGGTAACTAGGGCATAGAGAAGTGAAGTGATTGGCTGAAGGTCACTCAGTAGATAAGTGGTACAGCCAGAATTAGAACCCAGGTCCTTCTGACTCACTTAACTTCTCTGTGGATCAGTTACCTCACCTGTAAAATGTAGATTAAGGCTGTGAGCCCCACGTGGGACACAGACTGTGTCCAACCTGATTAGATTTTTTCTACCTCAGTGCTTAGTATGAAGGCTGGCACATAGTAAGCCCTTAACAAATACCATACATATAGAAAAGGACTGCCTCTGATAAACAGGTTATAGCATAATAATAATAATAATGATAATAATAGTACTTGTTAAGCACTTACTATGTGCCAAGCACTGTTCTAAGCACAGAGGTAGTTAATCAGGTTGGATGCAGTACCTGTCCCACATGGGACTCACAGTCTTAATCCCCATTTTACAGATGAGGTAACTGAGGCCCAGAGAAGTGAAGTGACTTGCCCAAGGTCACACAGAAGACAGGTGGCAGTGTCAGGATTAGAACCCAGGACTTTCTGACTTCCAGGAATGAATGAATGAACATTCCCTGCCCACAACAAAACTTACAGTCTAGGGGGGAAACAGGCATGCATATAAATGAATAACTTCTGATGCCTGTTTACTTATTTTGATGTCTGTCTCCCCCTTTCCACACTGTGAGCCTGTTGTTGGGTAAGGGTTGTCTCTATTTGTTGCTAAATTGTACTTTTCAAGCTCTTAGTATAGTGTTCTGCATGCAGTAAGTGCTCAGTAAATATGATTGAATGAATGAACTTTCAAATATGTATAAAAGTGTTATGGGGCTGGGAAGCAGGATAATAAAGGAAGCATGTCAGGGTGACTCAGAAGGGAGTTGAAGAAAATAAAGAGGGCTTAATCAGGGCAGGCCTCTTGGAGGAGATGTGCCTTCAATAAGACTTTGAAGGTGGGGAGAGTAATTGTTTGTCAGATAGGAGCGGGGAGGGTGTTCCAGGCCAGAGGGTGGACAAGGGGAAGAGGTTGGAGGTGAAATAGATGAGATCGAGGTACATTGAGGAGGTTAGCATTAGAAGAGTGAATTGTGTGGGCTGAGTTTTAGTTAGGAGAATAGCTAGATGAAGTAAGAAGGGTCAGGTGATTGATAGAGCTCTGGGAGGGTTGGGCCACAGAAGAGGAGCAGGAAATAGAGACTAGGAAAGAGAGATCAGAGAGATAGGAGGAGAGCCAGGAGAGGAGCTGTCTGAGAAGTCAAGGTGAGATAACGTTTTCAGGAGAAGCAGGTGGTCCACAGTGTTGAAGACAGCTGAGAGGTCAAGGAGGATTAAGATAGAGTAGAGGCCATTGTATTTACTTAGTAAATCCAGAAAATCCTCATGTCTGACAAACAAGAAGGTGGTTATTGATGGCTTTAAAGAGGGCAATACCAGATCACAAGGGTCAAGGACAGAACTGGATGAGAAGAAGTATAATCAGAGGGTGTAAACAATGTCCACAAGAAGTTGGGAAAGGAACGGTAAGGGGAACAATGTGGTGGTCTTAAAAAAAAATGACAACCCAAGAATGTCATACCCAACATGGTTGTTGGGGTGCAGCATCCCAACTTTCACCTGCCCAACTCCTAATAATGCTAATATACTCATTTTTCTTAATTTATTTTTCTCTCTGTTAGATTCTGACTTGCAGATATGCCAGCAGAGAGCACCAACTTGCTGCACTAAGAAGATGGAGGAGAGCTATCAAGCAGCTGTACGGAGAGAGAGAATCCAGAGCATCCAATCATTGAACTTTGAACTGAAATATATGATTGCTGTCCACATCACTGCATTTCAAGGTAGGAACTCTAAGATACATTTAAAGGAATGGAAATTTTTCACGGTACTCTTCCTTTCTGCAAGAATAACCACTCACTTTTGATTTCTTAATTTGCCTCAACTATTTTTAAATGGAAAACTCCAGACATAAATTCATAATGAAATGCAGTACTTTGTGTCACTTATTTGGAAGAGCAGAATTTGCAGCAGATGTACTGCAGAAATCAAGTAATCATCTGATTAGTGATTTTGCAGATTTCCTAGAATGCAAAGCATGGAAAGGTAAATTATTTGCCCCAAATTTCCCAGATTATGGTCCCTTCTCATGGTCAGAATCAGATTTTCATGAATTACTAGAGATTTATCAAGGCAGATGAAGTCACTGGTAACAAGAAAATTTGTTACTGGAGAATATATCTGGTTAGAAAGTATTTAGGCATGTTTTCCATTACTATTTAAAGTGACCCCAGAATAATTTTCTGAAAAGGATTGTGGAAATTAAGTGTATCATCTAGAATGGTCTGCTATCACAAACATGTAAAACCCCAAAATGTTTGGTTTTTTAAAAATTCTAGTTGGTACTTGTGATTTTTTGCCAGGCTCACTGTCTTCCCCCAACTGGTCAATCATGATTTCTCAGCTATTCCCCACCTGTGTGGGAAGCAGAAATGGCAGGTTTCTCTTTTAGCAAACTCAAATGACAGTCTCCGATGCAGCCTTTCTGATGCAGTCAAGCCAACGACATCAGTTTGATGAAAGAGTCATTAAAGAAACAGAGCCTGAAAGTTGGTTATCTTTGCTTTTGGTTCTTTCTGCCATTTGTCTCTTTGATAATAGTGGGGCTATTGGTCAATCAACAGGTGAAAGCTATTGAACACATTAGGCCTAATCTTTTGAGCCAGGGTAAGTATCCTTCTAGAGGAAAATAACTTCGGCATCAAGAGGACCACTCTGTACATTACATCTAAAGGTCCATGACTGTTGATAGTCTAAAATAATATTTTGACAGAAAATAAAGGTTTACTGGTATGTTAATAGCTCATCACTTCAGACTTTAAGCTTGTTGTGAGAAGGGAATGTGAGTTATATTGTTGCACTGTACTCTCCCAACTGTTTTGTACAGTGCTCTGCACAGAGTAAATACTATTGACTGACTGACTGACTGATAGGACCATCCAAATGGTTCCTTCTGGTAAAAGATTTCTGGAAAATACTGTGGAAAACACTAGTGTATTCTCTTAAAATGAAGGGAAATATCTTGCCTAAATCTTTCTCTGCCAAAATGATGAAAGATGGTGAGTGTCATGAGATGGTAGCAATTATCATTTCAGTTGGGTACTTAAGGGCTTAAATGGTTGTTAGGGGAAATAATATTATATATTTTTTCGGAATTGCCAGGGCAGACTAGAACTAATGTTGCTTTCCTAGGTAGGTGGATCAGTGTAAAAATGTGGAGGGGATGGGTGGTGGGGGAGTGTGCTTCTAGGGTTGAAGAGTCCAAATTATGAAAAATCATACTTTTTTTCAGTGCTTAAAACATTTTTAGTAAAACATATTCATTGCAATCAAATAGGGCAAAAAAACCAACAGTTTGCATAATTGAATAGTTGTACAACCCCCAAGCAAAGCCTTATTAAAAGCACATCTCCTCCAAAAGGCCTTCCTTGACTAAACCTTCACTTCCTCTTTTCCCACTCCCCTCTGCATTGCCCTTTTTTGTTGATTTGGAAGTTCTATTCACCCCACACACAGCCCCAAAGCACTTATGTACATATCCATAATTTATTTATTTCTATTAATACTTGTCTCTCCCTCTAGACCGTAAGCTCAATGTGTGCAGGGAATGTGCCTACCAAATCTGATATAGCATACTCTCCCAAGAACTTAGTACAGTGCTCTGCACCCCGCAATACTCAATTTGATCGATCGATTGATTGCGTGGTAGATTACTCTCATTTTTATGTTATTTGTTAAAAACTTACTATGTGCCAGGCACTGTACTAAAGTCTGGGGTAAGATACACATAATTCAGGTTGGACATGGTCCATGTCCTATATGGGGCTCACAGTCTTAATCATCATTTTACAGATGAGGAAACTGAGGCATAGAGAAGTTAAGTGACTTATTCAAGGTCACCCAGCAGAAAGGTGGCAGACCCAACTCTGTCCTCTGTCCTCTGTCTCCCAGACACAGTCTGTTTCCACTTGGCCATGCTGCTTCTCATCTCCCTATCCTGTTTTTTCTTTTTATCACATCATCCATGTACTTGAGTCCAAACCCCCTAAACACTTAGATACTATTCCCACATCAACTGTGAGCATATGTTAGTATTTGGTTACTTCCCCTACCAGCAAACTTGTCTTAATATCAATCTCCCCTGCTAGAATATAAATTCTTTGGGGGCAGCAAATGTGTCTACTTACCCTACTGTAGTCTACCAAACACTTAATATATTTATCTGCACACAATCAGTGTTCAGTAAATTCCACTAATAATAACTAGGGTACTGGTTAAGCACTTACTGTATGTCAATCACTTTTCTAAGTACTGGAGTAGAAATAAAATAGCCCCCTTAGTCTAAGGGCCATTGAGAATAGATATTTAATCCCCATTTTTCAGATGAGTAAACTGAGGCACAGATAAGTTAAGTAACTTGCCCAATGTCACACATCAGGTACGTGACAGAATCAGGACTCAAACTTAGATACCCTGACTCCCAGGTCCAAGATCTTTCCACTAGGCCACATTATTGCTCCCATTAAGTGATTGATAGATTACTTGTGAGAATAGTATTTTAATAAATAAGATCTGTGAAATCAAGTGCAGATATCCCCTAATATATTCATTGAATTTAATAAGGAAAATTCTAAAGTATATAAAGTATAAAGTAAAGCACAGGCCTAGGACTCAGACGGTCATGGGTTCTAATCCTAGTTCCACCACGTATCTGGTCTGTGACCTGGGGCAAATCACTTCTCTGTGCCGGTTATCTCATGTGCAAAATGGGGATTGAGACTGTGAGCCCCACATGGGACAGGGATTGGATCCGACCTGATTTGCTTGTATCCAACCCAGGGTTTAGTACACTGACCGGCACATAGTAAGTGCTTAACGAATTCCATAATTATTATTATTATATTCTAATGAATTTCAAAAGATGCAAATGTCATAAAGAAAGAGGCAACATTTGTTTTTTTTTAGCATAGTGAATAGAGAATGGACCTGGGAGTCAGAAGGTCCTGGGTTCTAATCCCAGCTCTGCCACTTGTCTGCTGTGTGACCTTAGGTAAATCATTTCAGTTACCTGGGCATAAATTAGCTCATCTGTAAAATTGGGATTGAGAGCATGAGCCCAGTGTGGGGCAGGGACTTTGTCCAACCTGATGTGCTTATATTTCCCCCCGACCCCAGCGCTTAGTACACTGCTTGGTACATAGTAAGCAGTTAACATATATCATAATTATTATTATAATAATTATTGTGGGTAATTTCCAAGTGAAAATGCATAAAAATCTCATTCAGTTCTAAAATCACCAATGGCAATTTTACAAATGAACTGATGAATAAAATTTAGGAGAGTAATGTTGGATAAATATGATTCATTGAAGTAATTTTTCAGAACCAAATTAACGGGTTAAGTCTGAATGGAGACATTTTTCCACCCTTTATGTCAAATTGGTAGTTCATTCATGTAAAGTGATCAAAATCTGTAGATAAAATGGAATTTTTTTATTAATTTACAAAGGTGTCATTCAAATTAGCAAAATTACACCAAAAATATTTTCATAGCTAGTTTACCTTTTGATTGCAGCCAGTTCTACCATCATCCAGCATGGCCTACCTAGTAGATAGAGCCTGGGCCTGGGAGTCATAGGGACCTGGGTTCTAATCCCAGCTCTGCCATTTGTTGGCTTTGTGACCTGAGGCGCTTAACTTCTCTTTGCCTCGGTTACCTCATCTGTAAAATGGGGATTATTGCTGTGAAGCCCATGTGAGACATGGATTGTGTCCAACCTGATTACCTTGTATCTCCCCCAGCATTTAGAAAAATGCTTGGCATATAGTAAGTGTTTAACAAATACCATCATTATTATTATTCTGATTATTATAAGTTTAGGCTAGAATGCTATTAGGAAATAGGGAACCTACGACTGACAACATGAGCCATTTGGATTTGGTGCACCACAGTGTCAATAGAAAAAGTTTTGGGGCTTGAAGTATGGGTTTTCCTTAATATGGGCTTTGCAATAATGTGACCCTTACATTACATGAGAATGGGGTGCATTTTTATAAATAGGATTAGTTTGGGAGGAAGTTGTGTCATAAATTGAGTTCTCTGCACTTAGGTGGTGTGGCTTTCAATCTTGTTACAGATTCATGCTTGTACCATTTCCTTGATTGTGTCTTTTAATTTCTTTGCACTTCAGTGTCTCCACTTGTGAAAAAGGAGAAAATAAAACTCTTCAGGGGACCAAGCAATCAATTACATTTATTTAAGTGACTCTTGATTTAGTATTTCTTAACATTACAATAATTCAGTTAAATTAATAGATTAAATTCTTCTATTTATTTAATAGATTATTCAATTGACTCTATTTACTATTTTACATGGCATGGAGCCCTCACAGATGGGGCATGAAGGTCCTCAAATGCTTATGGAAGATGATGGAAAGAGGGTGGGATGATGTAGAATCGATCACTCAATCAATAGTATTTATTAAGTGTATACTGTGTGCAGAGCACTGTACTAAGCACTTAGGACACTGCAATACAACAAGGTTGGTAGACATAATCCCTGCCCTCAAGGAGCTTACAGTCTAGAGGGGATAATAATTGTAGTATTTCACCACTTACTATGTGCAAAGCACTAGGGTCTTGTCTTATGTTGTTGAGTCATTTCCAACCCATAGTGACTCCATGGACAAATCTCCCCCGGAACGCCCCACTCTCCATCTGCAATTGTTTTGGTAGTGGATCCACAGAGTTTTCATGGTAAAAGTACAGAAGCAGTTTATCACTGCCTTCTTCCGCAAGTAAACTTGAATCTCTGCCCTTGACTCTCTCCCCTGCCACTGTTGCCCAGCATAGGTGAGTTTTGTCTTGTAGCAGATTGCCTTCCACTTGCTAGCCACTGCCCAAGCTAGGAATTGAATGGGTAGGCCTCTGCTTCAATCTTCCTACTGTAGACGAGACTGGTAGAGTACTGGATACTCTCCAGGTGTGATCCTGAGAGGGGAAGCACTATGGTAGATATAATTGGGTTGGACAAGGTCCCTGTCCCACATGAGGCTCAAACTCTTAAGAAAAAGAGAGAACAAGTACTGAATCTCCATTATACGGATAAGGAACTGAGGCCGAGAGAAGCTAAGAAATTTGCCCAAGTTGACACAGCAGGGAAGTAATGGAGCTGGGATAAGAACCCAAGTGCTTTGACTCCCAGAGTCTGTCCATTAGTCCATGATCACTAATACTAATGATGGTACTTGGTAAGCACTTGCTATGTGCCAAGCACTGTTCTACACGTTGGGATAGATATAAATTAATCAGATTGGACAAAGTCCCTTTCCTACGTGGGGATCACATTCTTAAACCCCATTTTACTGATGAGGTAACTGAGGCCCAGAGACCCAAGATCACACAGCAGACATGTGGCAGAGCCGGGTTCTAATCTAGATCCTTCTGACTCCCAAGCCTGTTCTTGGTGGATACCAAGTCATGCTGCTTCTACAAATGTCCTTTCTTCTCTGCTCTCCTCAATCCTTTCCCAACCACCCGTCTCTGATGGGCAACATTGTGTGCAGGAAACTGATTTTTCAGTTGCCTCCTCTTAGGTTCAGGAGGCCCAGTATGACACTCTTCTGAAGGTTTACACCAACCTACTGAGTCCTTCAGATTATTTGTGAAGCTCTTGACTATTCTCCAGTGAAAAAGGCTACAAAGAGCAATTTTTACTTTTCCTCCCATTCACATTTGGAAGGGAAAAAGATCATTTCCTGAGAGAACCAAAACTGCTTGACTTTCAAAAAATGGGCCCACATTCCCATAAATTGGATGGCAGTTTGTAAACTCTTTGTAAGTTTCTATTAAAATGTAAATTTTTTGACAAATGTAAACCAAGACAGCTGAATTGCAAAATTTTTATGTTAACACACTCTTAAGTATATGCAAACATCTTAATTATATGTAAACATAATAAAGCTGTAAATATTTTGTATGGTTGGAGAGCTTTTTCTCATTAAAAATAAACACATTTAAACTGTTTTGCAACTGGGTCTGAATTAGACCAAGTTTAAAGGCTGCCAGAGCCAAGTTTATGTTTAGTACATTAAATCCAATTAAATTTAGCACTTCTGTGGACAGATTCATTACATTTGGATCTTTGCCCATTTCATACATATGGACAGCTTTAGCAGTATTTTCACATTCTAACATTTGTGTTATTAACAAACTAAAGCTAGTGAAACACTTTATCATAATTTTATAGTTTAAAAAGACCCATGATCAATTTTCCTGCCTTCCTCATTATAGTTTAAATTTGCAGAATTTTTCAGAAATTGTTTTTTGGCCTCTGCACCCATCATTATAAATATTCCTTTCTTTTAGTGTTTGTGAGTGCAGTAACTCTTCAGAATAGTCACTTTAAATACTCTACCTCTGCCCCCAACAATGTGTAGCCACTTTTGCCTCCAGGTTTTCAAGATCATCTTTCAGTCTTGAATTATTTCTCTTTTCTTTCACTGATGGTCCTTTTTTATAAAGTGTTGTTCAATAAGGATGGCTCTTTAATGGTTAAGAGAAGGTGCTCTCTGGATTTGGTTTCTCTTTAGATTCAAACAGCATTAGTTTTTGGTGTTGCAGAACACGAATCCTGTGTAATTTCAGGCATTTCCTTAGACATATAGGAGCTTCTGGCTCATTCTGCTTAGTAGAGTGTTCTGCCTACAGTAAGCTCTCAAGAAATATCACTGATTGGTTGAGATTCCACTCACTTCCCTCAGTGACACATTCATTTGGCTAGAACATTCCAATCAAATGAAAATCATATCTTTTTCACCTTTACATAATGTAATTCTTCAGTGTCCTTAACCCAGATACCCGTATTCAACCCAAATGCTTCATGCTGTCGTTTGAATCCACTGATACTTGTTCTTTACTCTGAGGAGATGGACAATAGCAGGTGACCATTGTCAGTGTAAGAAAACTTTTTTTCTGTTGAAGATGTCCTTTTCCACATCAGGCTGAATACTCCAAGTTTCTTTAACAAATTATTAAAGACTCATATATGTCTTATTTTTCACCTCATAGAAGCTAGGTTACTCAGGTAGGTTTTGTGGAAATATCTGGAATGATTTTAACATATCCGTTCATCGAGAAGCAGCAGGGCCCAGTGGAAAGAGTAGGGGCCTTGTACTCAGGTGCCTTGTTCTAATCCCATTTATGCCCCTTGTCTGCTGTGTAAACTTGCGTAAATAATTCATTCATTCATTCATTCAATAGTACTTATTGAGCGCTTACTATGTGCAGAGCACTGTACTAAGCGCTTGGGATGAACAAGTCGGCAACAGATAGAGACAGTCCCTGCCGTTTGACGGGCTTACAGTCTAATCGGGGGAGACAGACAGACAAGAACAATGGCAATAAACAGCGTCAAGGGGAAGAACATCTCGTAAAAACAATGGCAACTAAATAGAATCGAGGCGATGTACAATTCATTAACAAAATAAATAGGGTAACGAAAATATATATAGTTGAGCGGACGAGTACAGTGCTGTGGGGATGGGAAGGGAGAGGTGGAGGAGCAGAGGGAAAAGGGGAAAATGAGGCTTTAGCTGCGGAGAGGTAAAGGGGGGATGGCAGAGGGAGTAGAGGGGGAAGAGGAGCTCAGTCTGGGAACTGAGCCATGCTGCTTCCCATTACTTCACTTCTCTCTGCCTTAGTTCCCTCATCAGTAAAATAGGGAGTAAATCCTACTTAGAGAAGTAGCGTGGCTTAGAGAAGTAGCGTAGCTCAGTGGAAAGAGCATGGGCTTGAGAGTCAGAGGTCATGGGTTCAAATCCCAGCTCTGGCACTTGTCAGCTGTGTGACTGTGAGCAAGTCACTTAACTTCTCTGTGCCTCAGTTACCTCATCTGTCAAATGGGGATTAAGACTGAGAGCCTCACGAGGAACAACCTGATTACCCTGTATCTACTCCAGCGCTTAGAGCAGTGATCTGCACATAGTAAGCGCTTAACAAATACCAACATTATTATTATCATTACTCCCTTTTTTGATCGTATTTGTTAGGCTCTTATTTTGTGCCAAATATTGTTCTAAGTGCGTGGGTAGATACAAGTTGATTCATTTGGACACAGTCCTTGTCCTGCAAGGGGCTCACAGCCTAAGTAGGATGGAGAACAGGAGAACTGAGACATGGAGAAGCTAAGTGACTTGCCCAAGGACATTCAGAAAGCATTTGACAGAGCTGAATTTAGTGCCCAGTTCCTCTGACTCTCAGGCACATGATCTTTCCACTAGCCCATGTCACTTCTCCCTCCCTCCTACTTATACTGTGAACCCCATGTGGGACATGGACTGTGTCCAACCTGATGAGGATGTATCTAACCCAGTGGTTAGTTCAGTGCTTAGCATACAGTAAGCACTTAACAAATACTGTAATTATAATTATCTCCCTCTAGACTATAGACTGTACATATGTACAGCTTTAGCATTATTTTCACATTCTAACATTTGTGTTATTAACCAACTAAAGCTAGAGAAACACTTCTTCATAATTTTATAGTTTAAAAATACCCATGATCAAATTTTACTAACTCTACTACCAGTTATATTGCACTCTCCTAGTGCTTAGTACAGTGCTCTGCATCCAGTAAGTGCTCAATAAATGTGATTAATTAGTTGACTGATAAAAATAGACCAGCTGAAGAATTCTCCAAGACTTTTGAGACGTAACAAAGGAGACTCATTACACAGATGTTTTCAGCACAACCCCAAGAATTAGCATGTAATCTGAAACAGAATTAGTATTTAATCTGATGTTTAACAATTTTCAATCCATTTTACCCATATTCAACCCAAATGCTTCATGCTGTCGTTTGAATCCACTGATATTGTTCTTTACTCTGAGGAAATGTTCAGAGATTGTGTTGCCCTTATGCAGAGAATCCTTACCATCAAGGGCTTATTTATGAGAGAGTGAGCCTGTGTTTGCTAGCCCTTGAAAATAACACACTCAAGACTGGAAGCTCCTTGTGGGCGGGGAACATGATTACAAACTCTGTTGAACTGTATACTCCCAAGCACTTAGTACAGTCCTCTGCCTACAGTGAGCACTCAATATCACTGATAGATTGATTTAATTTTGTAGACTTGTGTTAAGCAGATGTGAAAGTAAGCATTGACAGACATGCCAACGGGCTAAAAAAATCCAAGAAGTCAATGAGAAGCAGTATGGCCTAGTAGATAGAGCACCAGAATGGAAGTCAGAAGGACCTGAGGTCTTATCCCGGCATTGCCACTTGTCTGCTGTGTGACCTTGGACAAGTCACTTCACTTCTCTGTGCTTCAGTTACCACATCTGCAGATAGAGGATTAAGACTGTGAGCCTTCTGTGGCACAGGTACTCAGTCCAATCTGATTAATTTGCATCTACCCCAGCACTTAGTAAGGGCACATAGTAAGCCCTTAGCAAATAAAAGAAAAAATAAGCCAACATGAGTGAGACAAAAGACCTAATGAGAAATTGAATATACGCATTCTTTCCTTTGTGTCTTTTTTTTTTTTTAGTTTTTATGGAAGTTTGTAGAGGAGCTCATAAAACAATGCAGGAAGACAATTGTGTTCTCTTCATACAATGCCTTGTGGAGCATTGGAGAGTTGAGAGGGAAAGGGGTAGCACTGATGATGGCCAATTCACAAAGTATGGACCAAATGGAGTTTCTGTAACTTAAGGAATTTTAGAAAACTCTTCAGAATGACATGAAAATGTACACTACATATAAGAGGTGACATTGGGAAACTGAAAGCAAAGAGTGTAAAGTGTTAGTTTTAAAGATAAGACTGTGTCCAGGTGAATATGGGAGTCAGTTTCTGTTGACAGACCACACCAAGCAGTGCCATCAAGAAGCGAGTGACACTCTTTCAGTTAAAACTTTGCATGGAAATCTCCCCTGCTCCACCCCAGTCCCTCCCCCATCTTGCCCCATTATCAACTCTCCCATCTTTCCCAGCAGAATCTCAAGAGGAGATCTGCCTCCTCTCAAAATCAACTCCTCGTACAGTGCTCTGCACACAGTAAGCACTCAAGTAAATACGATTGAATGAATGAATGAATGAATTAATGAACTCCTTTCACCTGAACCTCTGACCCTATCCTTTTGACCTTTATAAAAGCACTTGCCTCCCTTTTTTCTATCATCTTCAGCTATACATTCTTCAATGGCTTTTCCCCCACTGCTTTCACACATACTCATATCTTTCTTATCCTAAAAAAAAAACACTCCTTCCTTGAACTGACCACTACCTCCAGTTATCACCCCATTTCCCTCCTATAACCCTAACTCTAACCCCCTCCAAACGCCTTGAATGAGTTGTTTATACCCGCTATCTCCACTTCCTTTCCTCCAGTTCTCTATTTAACTCCTTCCAATCTGTCTTCCATCCCCTTCTCTCCACTGCAACTGCCCTCTCAAAGGCCACCAATGATCTCCTTCTTGTCAACTCCAGTGGCCTCTATTCCTTTCTAATCCTCCTGGACCTCTCAACTGCCTTCAACACTGCCAATCACCTTTTTCTCCTGGAATCATCATCTAAATTTGGCTTCACTGACACTGTTTTTTCCTGGTTCTCCTCCTTTCTCTCTTGCCATTCATTCACAGTTTCTTTTTCCTGCCCCACCTCTACCTCCCATCCCTCTAACTATAGGAGTCCCTGAAAGCTCAGTTCTGGGACTCATATTCTCCAGCTATACCCACTCCCTTGGAGAAGTGAATCGCTTCTATGGCTTCAGTACCAATTCTATGAGGTTGATTCGCAAATCTACATCTTCAGCCCTGATCTTTCTCATTCTCTGCAGTCTCACTTTTCTTCTGGCCTTCCAGACATCCCTACTTGAATATCCTGCTGATGCCGCAAACTTCACATGATCAAAACAGAACTTCTTATCTTCCCACCTAAACCATGTCTTCCCCCTGACTTTCCCATCACTCTAGAGAGCACCTCCATCTTCTCCATCTCACAGCCCCTAACTGTGGCATCCTCAACTCCTCTCTCTATTTAAACCACGTATTCAATCTGTCATTAAATTCTGTTGGTTCAACCTTCATGACATTGCTAAAATCCACCTTTTCCTCTGCATCTAAACAACTACCACATTAATCCAAGCACTTATCCTAGTCCACCTTGATTACTGCCTCAGCCCCACTGCTGACTTCCCTGCTTCCTGTCTCTCCCCACCCTAGTCTATACTTCTCTCTTCTGCCTTGATCATTTTTCTACAAAACCGTTCAGTCTGTTTTACCATTCCTCAAGAATCTTTCCACCTCAGCATCAAACAGAAACTCCTTACCATTGGCTATAAAGCACTCAATCATCTTCCTGCATCCTATCTAACCTCCCAGATTTCCTGCTACACCCACCTCACACATTTCACTCCTCTATTTCCAATCTACTCACTGAACCTTGATCTTTTCTGTCTTGCCACCAACCTCTCACCTATATCCTGCTTCTAGTCTGGAACAACTTCCCTTTTCATATCTCATAGAGAATCACTCTCCCCACCTTCAAAGCCATATTAAAGCCACATAACCTTCAAGAGGTCTTCCCCAACTAAGTTCTCATTTTCTTGTCTCCTACCCCTTTCTGTGTCCCCTTGTACTTTGATTTGCACCCTGTATTCACATCATCCTCAGCCTCACAGTAATTTGTACATATCCACACTTCATTTATATTAATCTCTGTATCCCCCTTAGACTGTAAGCTTGCTGTGGGCAGGAAACATGTCTAACTGACTTTGTAATATTGTACTCCTCAAATGCTTAGCACAGGGCGCTGCATGTAATGTGCTCGGTAAATATGTCTGGTTGATGGAAAGACAGAAAAAGAGAGAAAGGAATAAAGGAACCATGGGCTGCAAACAGTTACTGCAACAACACAACAAGGGGTAATAATTAATAATTATGGTATTTGTTAAACACTTACTATGTACAAAGCACTGTTCTAAGCACTGGGGTAGATCCAGGGTGATCAGGTTGTCCCACATCGGGCCCACACTTTTATTCCCCATTTTACAGATGAGGTAACTGAGGCACAGAAAAGTTAAGGGATGTGCTTTCTGGATACCCAGTGCGGCCAGTACTTTAGATTCTACATTGACTTTTTCACTTATAGATGAACTTCACCATCAGTGGTGTTTTCTTCTAGAATAAAAAGACTACCATGTATATGAGGTGTTAAACAAATAAAAATGTGGCTGCCTCCACATCACACTTTTCCCCAAAGTTCACATTAAAAAAAAATGTAGGTTTTAGTTCACAGGAAATTTCTCTCCTCAACCTTTAGGTGCACATGTAGGTATTTATTTGGATTTTCATGTGTATATTTATCCAAAGTCCTCTACTGGCAAAGGGGAAACTGAAAGCTGGAAACTTGTTTAATGATGCATATAACAAAAGTAACAGATCTAATTAAAAAGGTCAGCTGGACCAGAGATTGGTGATAATGTGACATCAACCTCCAGACCAAACTGAAGATCTGTCTCCCTACTCAATAATAATAATAATAATAAATCCTGCAGAAACGCTCTGACCTGTCTCTCCCCTCCTTAAAATCCTTCAGTGGTTGCCTATCAACCTCCGCATGAAACAAAAACTTCTCACTCTGGGCTTCAAGGCTCTCCATCCCTCCTACCTCCTCCTCTCTTCTCTCTTTCTACTGCGCACTCCGCACGCTCGGCTCCTCTACTGCTCACCTCCTCACCGTCCCCCGTTCTTGCCTATCCTGCCGTCAACCCTTAGGCCACGTCCTCCTGCTGTCCTGGAATGCCTTCCCTCCTCACCTCCACCAAACTAACTCTTACCCACTTCAAAGCCCTACTGAGAGCTCACCTCTTCCAAGAGGCCTTCCCAGACTGAGCTTCCCCTTTCCCTCTGCTCCCTCTCTGCCACCCCTTCACCTCCCCCCAGCTAATTCCCTTTTCCCCCCTTTCCCTCTGCTCCTCCCCCTCTCCTTTCCCCTCCCCTCAGCACTTTGCTCATTTGCATATATTTTTATTATCTTATTTATTTTGTTAATGAGGTGTACATCCCCTTGATCCTATTTATCGTGATTCAGTTGTCTTGTTTTTGTCCATCAGTCTCCCCCGATTAGACTGTAAACTTGTCAATGGGCAGGGATTGTCTCTGTCTGTTGCCGAATTATACATTCCAAGCACTTAGTACAGTGCTCTACACATAGTAAGCACTCAATAAATACTGTTGAATGAATGAATAATAGTAATGGTATTTATTGAGCACTTACTATGTGCCAGACATTGTTCTAAGTGCTGGGGTAGATACAAGATAATCAGGTTGGACAGTCCCTTTCCCACGAGGGGCTCACAGTCTTAATCTCCATTTTACAGATGAGAGAACTGAGGTATAGAGAAGTGAAGTGATTTGCCCAAGGTCACAGAGCAGACAAGTTGTGGGCACGGATTGTCTCTATAGCTGAATTGTAATTTCCAAGTACTTAGTACAGTCTCTGCACACAGTAAGTGCTCAATAATCTTGATTTGATTGTATCCACCCCATACTTAATACAATGCCTGTCTCATAGTAAGCACTTAACAGATACCACCATTAGCATTATTATTAGGCTGGGAAGAGGAGAGTTTAGTCAGGGAAGGGATACTGGATGAGGTTTTTCAAACAGTGATATGATTGAGGGCTTACTGAATACAGAGTACTGGTGTGCCTTTGGGAGAGCACAACACAACAAATTTGGGAGACAAGTTCACTGCTCACAGAAGGTTACACCCTAGAGGGAGAGACAGACATTGAAATGAATTACGGGCATGTTTGTAAGTGCTGTGGGATTGAAGGTGGGGTGAATATCTAGGGATTAAAGTGTATACTTCCAAGGGAGACACAGAAGGGAGAAGAAGTAAGGGAAATGAGGACTTAGTCAGGGAGTAATCATGGTAGTTGTTAAGGACTTACCGTGTACCAGGCACTGTAGTAAGCATTGGGGTGATATAAGGAAATCACATTGGACACAGTCTCTGTCCCACATGAAGCTCACAGTCTCAAACCCCATATTCCAGATGTGGTAACTGAGGCACAGAGAAGTGAAGTGGCTCCCAAGATCACACAACAGACAAGAGGCAGTGCCAGAATTAGAACCCATGACCTTCTGACTACCAGACCCTTGCTCTATCCACTACGCCATGCTGCTTCCAAAAGACTGAGAGGGGTTGAAATAAAGATAATGATAATAATAATGGTATTTGTTAAGTGCATACTATTTGCCAGGTACTGTATTAAGTGCCGGAGTGCGGGCTTGGGAGTCAGAGGTCATGGGTTCAAATCCCGACTCCACCACCTATCAGCTGTGTGACTGAGGGGAAATCACTTAACTTCTCTGTGCCTCAGTTACCTCATCTGTAAACTGGGGATGAAGATTGGGAGCCTCACGCTGGACAACCTGATTACCCTGTGTCTACCCCAGCATTTAGAACAGTGCTCGGCACATAGTAAGTGCTTAACAAATACCAACATTATTATTATTATAAGCAAATCAAGTTCGACATAGTCCCTGTCCCGCAAAGGGCTCACACTCTTCATCTCCATTTTACAGGTGATGTAACTGATGCACAGAGAAGTAAAGTGGCTTGCCCAAGGCCACACAGCAGACAAATGACAGAGCCAGAATTAGAACTCCTGACTTTCTGACTCCCATGCCCGTGCTCTATCCATTACATCAGTATTTTGTTTTTTTTTTGTTTTATGGTACTTGGAAAGCTCTTTCTAGGTGTCAAACACTGTTCTAAGCACTAGGGTAGGTATAAGTAGCACGAAGCACCACAAAGCACCACAAAGCACCACGAAGCACCACAAAGTACCACGAAGCAGCGTGGCTCAGTGGAAAGAGCACAGGCTTTGGAGTCAGAACTCATGAGTTCGAATCCTGGCTCTGCCACTTGTCAGCTGTGTGACTGTGGGCAAGTCACTTAACTTCTCTGTGCCTCAGTTACCTCATCTGTAAAATGGGGATTAAGACTGTGAGCCCCACGTGGGACATCCTGATACCCCTGTGTCTACCCCAGTGCTTAGAACAGTGCTCGGCACATAGTAAGCGCTTAACAAATACCAACATTATTATTATTATAAGTGAATTAGGTCAGACAGAGTCTCTGTCCCACATAGGGGCTCACAGTCTTAAGTAGGAGGAAGAACAGGTATTCAATCCCCATTTTACAGTGGAGGAAACTGGCATAGAGAAGTTAAGTGACTTGCACAAAGTCACACAGCAAGCAATTGACAGAGCAATTGTCAGAATCGGGATTAGAACCCAGGTCCTCTGACTCCCAGACCCGTGCTCTTTCCACTAGGCCATGCTGCTTCTCAAACATTCTAGGTCCCTAGGAGGAAGATTGGGTTTAATATGAGCATATGTTCTGTAACTGAAAAACTAAAAAAAAACACATGAAGATGTGTGCAAATTAATACCTAATTTCAGACATTACTTTTACAAACAGATGGTTTAAATCACTAGGAAACTAATTTAACACCCTTGCCAAAGTTAAAGATGATCAAAATGTCATTTTACTGTTCCTCCGATAATCATATTTCTCCACATAAAGAATTGCAAGGATGCTATATACTATTTGTGCTCATATTTGTATTTTCCTCTTCACTTAGTTTGAACAATGAAACCATGTTCATCAGTTACACATTCCACTTAATGAGCTTCAGGTTCTGATTTTTAGGCCTGAAGAGCACAATGCCATAGTGACTTTCCTGAACAGCAATTGAATGTTAAAATGAAATCAAAATTTTTCTCTGGAATACAATTTCCATGGGAACAGTTCTGTTTGTGTGATTAATCTGTGGAAAAATGTTTCTTTTCCAATCTTAAAATATTCATAAATGCAATTTCATCACAGTCTGCCATTTTGGGATCCACTCCATTTTACCATTGCCAGAAATGCCAGTCATTCACCTTTTTACAATTTGCTAAATTGTTCCTTTATTAGACTAGTGAGAATGTTTTTCCTCTCCAGGTACCCTAAGATTTTTCATGTCTTTAGCATCCTATTGATCTAAGCATTTTTGTAGTGATGGCCATTTGAATTAGTACTGACTCATGATTAATGACATGTATTTTTTTTAGAGTAAGACAGATAATTATTGGTACTGTGAC
Source organism: Ornithorhynchus anatinus (assembly GCF_004115215.2). Lineage (NCBI taxonomy): Eukaryota > Metazoa > Chordata > Mammalia > Monotremata > Ornithorhynchidae > Ornithorhynchus > Ornithorhynchus anatinus. Next base: position 121,781,558 of record NC_041728.1, read on the forward strand.
AGAATTCAAAATAATAGACTTGATTCTATTATGCATATCTGGCAAGTTGTAGACATGCCCTTTGATAGGCAATGGGTAGAGAAAATCTCCCCCTTTTTCCTTTTTCTCTTCATTTTCGACTAGCAGATAGCCCACATGAAGGGAAATTAGGGAGTACAACAAAGCCATTCAGCAATTCCACTTCCCTTCTGGGTGGAAGTTAAGGGAATTAGCCTTTGTTCCCATCTTAAAAGAGCCTAAGGGAGATGCTTTTGGCATGTCTCCTTCCAGCTTTTTTGATAGTCTTCTTTGCCCCTTGACTGTCAGGGGGATGGGACAGAACTGGGTTACATAACAGGTTTGTTTAATCCCTACAGTCATCCTTCTTTATCTTATCTGTAGAGAAGCAGCATGGCCAAGTGGATAAAACATGGACCTGGGAGTAGAAGGATCTGGGTTCTAATTCCTACTCCAACACATGTCTGCTGTGTAATCTTGGGCAAATCATTTCATTTTTCTGGCCCACAGTTAATTAATCTGTAAAATGGTAATTGAGAGTCTGAGCTCCATGTGGGACAGGGACTGTGTCCAATCTGATTGACTTGCATTTAGCCCAGTTCTTAGAACAGTGTTGGCACATAGTAAACACTTAAAAAGTACCATTATTATTATTAGGCACCATGCTAATGATAATAATTCTAGTATTTGCTAAGCGCTTACTGTGTACCTGACACAGGCAGCAGCATTGACCAAGTACTAAGCACTGGGATGGATACAAGCAAATCTTCTTGGACATGGGGCTCACAGTCTCAATACCCATTTTACAGATGAGGAAACTGAGGCCCAGAGACGTTAAGTGATTTGCCCAAAATCACACAGCAGGCAAGTGGCAGAGTCAAGATTAGAACCCACAACCTTTTGACTCCCAGGCCTGCGTACTTTCCACTACACCATGTTGAGGCAAAGAGAAGTTAAGTGACTTGCCAAAGGCCAGACAGCAGACAAGTGATGGAGCTGGGATTAAAACTCAGGTTCTTATGACTCCCAGGCTTGTGCTCTATCCACTAGCCCACACTACCTCTCCAGTTGCTCCTTCGTCACCAGAATATGGAGGGACCTTGAAATTTTCACTGGGGAAGCTGGTGTGATAGCCCCATGGCCTGCAGTTTAGAAAACTCTTTCCAGTTTGTCTCCCATCTCCTAAACTCTAGCAGATTTGGCCATGATTGCCTAGGATCTCTGAAGCTGCTTTGGATGTGGAAAAGTTTCTGAGTCTTCTGGGATGTGATTTGGAACTTGGAGCCAGGGTAGTAATAATTGAACAAAATCATATTTAAGCATTTGTAATATGCAAAGCACTGTAATAAGTTCCAGAGTGAATAATGATCATTAATTCAAACATGACTCCTGGCTCATAATAATGTTGGTATTTGTTAAGCGCTTACTATGTGCAGAGCACTGTTCTAAGCGCTGGAGTAAACACAGGGGAATCAGGTTCTCCCACGTGGGGCTCACAGTCTTAATCCCCATTTTACAGATGAGGGAACTGAGGCCCAGAGAAGTTAAGTGACTTGCCCACAGTCACACAGCTGACAAGTGGCAGAGCTGGGATTCGAACTCATGAGCCCTGACTCATAAAGGAATTATAATCTAAAGGAAGGGGTGAATGCACACAATAAGAAAAGAGAAAGAAAGAAAGATAAAATAGAAAACAAGATAAAACAAATTTAAAAGTATTAACAGTGAAATTCAGTTCATTACTGCAGGAGGAGATCCTCTCCTGTCTTGGCTTCTTGTGGCTCCAGCCACTGCCATAACCTCCACAGCTCTCCTAGTGTTGTTCATACAGAATCTCCCGTCTGCCCTCGGGGTCTTGTTTCAGGTGGGGACTCAGGGGGCCTTCAGGCAGATCCTAGAGCTTTATAAGGTCCTGAGTTCTAATCTTAGCTCTGCCACATGTCTGTTGTGTGACCTTGGGCAAGTCACTTTACTTTTCTGGGCTTCAGTTACTTCCTCTGCAAAATGGTGATTAAGGCTATGAGCCCCACATAGGATAGGGATTGTGTTCTACTCAATTCGCTGGTATCCCCCCCAAATCTTAGTACAGTACCATTATTATTATTGTTACCATTATTATTTAGAGCTGGGGATTTCAAGGCCACAGTCTGCTCTCTGCCCTCTGATTTTGCCCCACAGGGGCTGGGCTTCTGTTAGGATTGGCATTCATTCATTCATTCATTCATTCATTCAATAGTATTTATCGAGGGCTTACTACATGTAAAGCACTCTACTAAGTGCTTGGTAAAGTACAACAACAAAGGGTGGAGGTGGTTCTGTCCTGAAGACCAGCCCTATGAAGATCCTAAAGCTCCAGTATCTCTCAGTCTGAATGCCCTGTGTTCCCAAGCTACCCCTCCTCCTCCACTGCCTGATTCTATGATTGTGACAACATGAATAATGATGCCACTTTATTCCACCATTGCCCACCCTACACAGAGGATTCCTTGAACCTCAGAATAGCTCACTTCTGTGGGGAATGATCTGCTTTTGAATCTGAAACAAACCACAAATGAGTGACCTTTGAGCTTTCGAGGAAAACAAAATATAATTTGTGTATGGTTGTGTTGACAACAATGAAGAAAAAATTAACCACAGTTTAACCTGCTAGAATCTGTGGAATAATGTAAACATACAAGTTACAATTGGCCATTGCTTTTATGCAGAGATTTATTGCATTCATGTAGACAGTGCTGGGAGGGCCATTAACATTGCTGCAAATGCACTGAAGAGTTCCTTAACTTGAGTGAATACAAAGACCAACAGACAATTGACACTCAATGTGTGAGAATTCTGAGAGCAGGCAATTGAAAACAAATGAGGTGGAAACCCTTCTATTAATCTGAACCTATGCTGATTAACTGACAAGAATAACCCACTTAACATAAAAAAAAAAAACAGTGGAACTAACGGTGCAGTTTCTGGTAAGGGCAGTATGTTTTAAGCAACACATTTTAATTACTTTCATTCTCTAGCTACTAGTTTCCCAATACTGTATCTTTAGGAGTTTAAAACTCTGTCAACGAAGGAAGTTTCAGAAGAAACAAATCATAGGTAGGAACATGAATGCTGCTGTAGCCTGAAAAGCACAAGGAGAGGTAAGTTGCCTTCCCACGAAGTTAAACTAAAGTAAATAAAATACACTATGAGAGGATCATTGTTGGCTGCTAAGTGGATGTCACTTGAAAGGTTTCAATTCACTCTTTTCTGATAGAAGTTAAAACAGTCACTTTGTGCCTTATACAGTTAGTGTTTTGCAGCCTAAGTAAACTAGCTTGCTCGTCATATGACTTGGTCCCTCTCCCCTCCCCCCTCCCCACCTCAACACATACACCCCTCCCCACCTTCCCCATCTCTTGCACCATGATCTGGCCAAAGTTCATTATTGAGAAAATTGAAATCATCAGATGTGTTCTCCCCTGCTCCTCTCCAGTCCGTACCTCCTCCTGCCCCTTTTTCAACTCTCCCATCTTTCCCAACAGTATCTCAAGAGATTTTCTGCTTCCTCTCAAAATCCACCCTCTCCACCGGCACATCTGACCCCATTCTTTTGCACTTAGCGCAAATTACTTGCCCCTTCCCTTCATCCCTCTCTGATAGCCATCTTTAAATGTCCCCATTAATTCTCTACTGCTTTCAAACATGTTCTTGTCTCCCTTGACCTCCTGGTTCCCTACAGGTACTGCCCCATCCCCCTCCTATTATTCCTCTTCATAATCCTTGAGCCAGTTGTATATACCTTCTGCCTCCACTTCCTCTCTTCGAATTCTCTCCTTGACCTCCTCTAATCTGGTTTCCGCCCCTTTCACTCCACTCAAACTATTCTCTCATAGGCCACGAATGATCTACTTATTGCCAAATCCAAAGGCCTCTACTCCATCTTAATCCTCCTCAACCGCTCAGATGCCTTCGACACTGTTGACCATCCCCCAAGGCATCTAACCTTGGCTTCACCAACACTCCTGGTTCTCCTCTTATCTTTCTGGCCACTCACTCTCTATCTCCTATATGGATTCCTCCTCTGTCTCTACCCCCTAACTCTGGGAGTCCCTCAAGTCTCAATTCTAGGTACCCATCTATTCTCCAACTACAATGACTCCTTTGGAGAACTCCTTTGCTGCCATGGCTTCAACTACCCTCTCAGAGGATGATTCCTAAATTTGGTTGGTATTTGTATTTGTTAAGCGCTTACTATGTGCAGAGCACTGTTCTAAGCGCTGGGGTAGACACAGGGGAATCAGGTTGTCCCACGTGGGGCTCACAGTCTTAATCCCCATTTTACAGATGAGGGAACTGAGGCACAGAGAAGTGAAGTGACTTGCCCACAGTCACACAGCTGACAAGTGGCAGAGCTGGGATTCGAACTCATGAGCCCTGACTCCAAAGCCCGTGCTCTTTCCACTGAGCCACGCTGCTTCTCAGCCACACTGCTTCTCTGCTTCTAAATTTGCATCTCAGACCCTGATCCCTCTCCTTCTCTGTAGTCTTGTATTTCCTCCTGCCTTTAGGATATTTCTACTTGGATGTCCTGCCTCAAACAAAATATTTCTAAAACAGAGATCTTATTTTCCCACCCCTTCCCTCTCCTCCTCCTGATTTTTCCATCACTGTAGACTACACCACCATCCTCCCTGTCTCACAACTCCATAATCTTGATGTTAAACATGACTCATCTCTCTTATTCAACCCCATAGTCAATTTGTCACCAAATCTTGTCTGTTCAACCTTCACACCACTGCTAAAATCTGTCCTGTCCTCTCCATTCAAATGGTTACTACACTGATTCAGGCACTTATTCTCAATCTTAGATTACTACATCGACCTCCTTGCTGACCTCCCTTTCTCCTCTCCCTCCACCCTGTTACCCAAATCATTTTTCTATAAAACCATTCAGTTCATGTTCCCCCACTCCTCAAGAACCTCTAGTGGTTGGCCATCTCCCTCTATCAAACAGAAACACCTTGCCATCCACTTTAAAACATTCAATCAGCTTGTCCCATCATACTTCACCTCACTAATCTCTTACTACAGACCAGCCTGAGAAGCAGCATAGCTCAGTGGAAAAGCATAGACTTGGGAGTCAGAGGTCATGGGTTCAAATCCCAGCTCTGCCACTTGTCAGCTCTATGACCGTGGGCAAGTCACTTAACTTCTCTGTGCCTCAGTTACCTTATCTGTAAAATGGGGATTAAGACTGTAAACCTCACGTAGGACAATCTGATTACCCTGTGTCTCCTCCAGCACTTAGAACAGTGCTCTGCACATAGTGTTTAATAATTAAATACCAACATTATTATTATTATTACACTCGGCTTTTCTAGTGCCACCTTATTCACTGTGCCCTAATCTCATCTATCTTGCTGCCAACCCCTTTCCTACATCCTCCCCCTAGCTTAAACAGTCTCCTGCCTCCATCCATGCTAGACCATCACTCTTCTCACTTTTAAGGCATTTTTAAGGTCATATCTCTTCTAAGAGGCCTTCACCAATTAAGCCTGGCTCGAGCTCCTTTCTGTTTTGTCTATGCACTTGGATCTGTGACCTTAGGGCTTTTGCTATTCATTCCATTCTCAACCCCAAAGCACTTATGGTGCATATCTTTAAATTATGTATTATGAATTTTTAATTTACACTAGTGTCTGTCTCCCCATCTAGACTATAATCTCATTATGGGCAGGAAACGTGCCTGCCAATTCTATTATTCATTCAATCATTCATTCATTCCATAGCATTAATTGAGTGCTTACTGTGTGCAGAGCACTGACTAAGGGCTTGTAATGTACAATTCAGCAACGGATAGAGGCAATCCCTGCCCAATAATGGGCTCACAGTCTAAATGGGGGACACAGACAGCAAAGCAAAACAGGACAAAACAAGACAAGACAAAATCATCAAGATAAATAGAATCATGGAGATATACACCTCATTAACAAAATAAATAGGGTAATAAATAATATATACAAATAAGCATAGTGCCGAGGGGAGGGGAAGTGGGGAGAGCAGAGGGCAGGAGAGGGAGCAAAGGGGAGGGGAGGAAGAGTGGAGGGAAGGGGGAGCTCAGTCTGGGAAGGACTGCTGGAGGAAGTGTGCTCTCAGTAGGGCTTTGAAAAGGGCAAGAGAGCTAGTTTGGTGGAGGTGAGGAGGGAGGGCATTTCAGGACAGTGGTAGGATGTGGGCCGGGGTAAATGGCGGAACAGGCGTGAACGAGGACCCATGAGGAGGTGAGCGGCAGAGGAATGGAGTGCACAGGGTGAGCAGTAGAAAGAGAGAAGGGAGGAGAGTTAGGAGGGGGCAAGGTGATGGAGAGCTTTGAAGCCAAGAGTGAGGAGTTTTTGTTTCTTGCGAAGGTTGATAGGCAACCACTGGAGGTTTTTGAGGAGGGGAGTGACATGTCCAGAGCATTTCTACAGGAAGATGATCTGGGCAGCGGAATGAAGAATATACTGGAGTAGGAAGAGACAGGAGGAAGGGATATCAGAGAGAAGGTTGACACAATAATCCAGTCGGGATATTATGAGAGCCTGTACCAGCACGATAGCTGTTTAGATGGAGAGGAAAGGGTGGATCTTGGCAATATTGTGAAGGTGAGACAAGGAGGTGTTGGTGACAGATTGGATGTGTGGGGTGAATGAGAGAGCAGAGTCAAGGATGACACCAAAGTTGCGGGCCTGTGAGACAGGAAGAATGGTCATGCTGCCCACAGTGACAGGGAAGTCAGGGAGAGGACAGGGTTTGGGAGGGAAAATAAGGAGCTCAGTTTTAGACATGTTGAGTTTTAGGTGGTGGGCAGACAATCAGGTGGAGATGTCCTGGAGGCAGGAGGAGATATGAGCGTAGAGGGAGAGGGAGAGGACGGGAGGAGATGTAGATTGGGGTATCATCTGCGTAGAGATGGTAGTTGAAGCCATGGGAGTGAATGAGTTCACCAAGGGAGTGACTATAGATGGAGAACAGAAGAGGGCCAAGAAATGATCCTTGAGGAACTCCAACAGTTAGAGGATGGGAGGGGGAGGAGGAGCCTGCGAAGGAGACCGAGAATGACCGGCCAGAGAGATAAGAGGAGAAACAGGAGAGGATGGAGTCTGTGAAGCCAAGATGAGATAAGGTGTGGAGGAGAAGGGGATGGTCGACAGTGTCAAAGGCAACTGAAAGGTCGAGGAGGATTAGGATAGAGTAGGAGCCATTGGATTTGACCTTTGAGAGAGCAATCTTGGTAGAGTGGAGGGGATGGAAGCCAGATTGGAGAGCGTTCAGGAGAGAGTTGGAGTTGAAGAATTCAAGGCAGCGGGTGTAGATGACTTGTTCTAGGAGTTTGGAAAGGAAGGGTAGGAGGGAGATAGGGTGATAATTGGAAGGGGAAGTGGGGTCGAGAGAGGCTTTTTTTAGGATGGGGGATACATGGGCATGTTTGAAGGCAGTGGGGAAGAAGCCATTGGAGAGTGAATGGTTAAAGATAGAAGTTAAGGAGGGGAGGAGGGAAGGGGTGATGGTTTTTATAAGGTGAACAGGAATAGGGTCCGAAGCACAGGTGGAAGGGGTGGCACTTGCGAGGAGGGAGGAGATCTCCTCTGATGATACTGCAGGGAAGGATGGGAAAGTAGGGGAGAGGGTTGGAGCCGGGAGGATGGAGTAGCCTTCCAAGCACTTCATACAGGACTCTGCACTCAGTAAATCCTCAAAAAATATGATCTATTGATTGATTGATTTTCATTATTTAATCAATTATTTGATGGTATTTTTGAGCATTTATTTATACCTCTGAAGAAGTTTTCTGTTGCGAGATAATTTGCACGTATGTATGAATGTATGCAATCTAATGTATCTAATCCCCTCTAACCTGAAAGTTCATTGTGGGCAGGGAACATGTCTACCAACTCTTTTGTACTGTACTCTCTCAAGCACTTAGTTCTCTGCACACAGTAAGCACTTAATAATTACAACTGATTGATCGATTGATTGACATAAAAAATGATGTTTCCATGGAGAAGGAAGATGGAGAGAAGTAATCTGTAAATCCAGTTTCCATGTTGCTCAGTTGTTTTTTCAATTTCAGAAAGATATTTAACCCATTTCACTTGCAGGTGACTCCTAACGATTCAGAAGCTAACTGGGGTTTGAAGGAGAGGAAGGGAGCTACTCTTGAGATTCTTAACATCGTTGCACTCCTTCTCAAATTCTGTAAGAAAAACAAGAAACAAGGGAAGCACTGTGGCCTAGTGGAAAGAGAGTCAACAACTGTGACTCTGTGGCCTGGGAGTCAACAACTTCAGTTGTGTTCCTGGTTCCACCACTTGTTTGCTGTGTGACCTTGGGCAAGTCACTTAGCTTCTCTGTGCCTCAGCTCATCTGTAAAAAGGGGATTGAGATTGTGAGACCCATGTGGGACAGGGACTGTGTCCAAACCGCTTTTCCTGTATCTATGCAAGCTCTTAGTGCAGTGCCTGGCACATAGTAAGCACTTAACAAATACCACAATTATTATTATTAAAATTGGGATTAAGATTGTGAGCCCCATGTGGGATATGGACTTTGTCCAGCATGATTTTCTTATAATGTTAGTATTTGTTAAGCGCTTACTATGTGCAAAGCTCTGTTCTAAGCGCTGGGGTAGATACAGGGTGATCAGGTTGTCCCACGTGAGGCTCACAGTTAATCCCCATTTACAGTGCTTAGTACAATGCCTGGTATGTAGTAAGTACTTCGAATTACCATTATGAAAAGATTCTGCCTGGGAACAGAGAGCTCTGGATTGGAACTATCAGTTTAGGGATATTCTGTGAAATTAGAAAGGATCTTGGACAACTGTGTTTCCTTCTTATTACCAGGTCTCAGCTGTGGGGTACGGGAGAGGCTCTCAAATGGAGGCATCTCCCTTGACCCTTCAAATCTCATCAGGGAGTGAGGAGAGAGGAGCCCTCAGATGGAGGCAGGCTCCCTGAGACATTCTGGAGAGTTCTAAGATGATCAAATGATCAATGGTATTTGATTATGGTATCAATCAATCAAACTACCTGGAGCTCGATGACTTCCATGGGAACCCTCTGGTAGGGGCGTAACCTCAGTGGCTGATGGGTTGAGGCAGGCTTACTGCCGACATGTGTCAAATGTGCAGACCCATTCCCAGATGGTCTTAAGACCTATTTAACTAATAATAATAATGGTATTTGTTAAGCACTTACTATGTGCAGAGCACTGTTCTAACCACTGGGGTAGATGCAGGGCAATCAGATTGTCCAAAGTGAGGCTCACAGTTTTAATCCCCATTTTACAGATGTGGTAACTGAGGCACAGGGAGGTGAAGTGATTTGCCCACAGTCAACAGCTGACAAGTGGCAGAGCCGGAATTCAAACCCATGACCTCTGTCTCCCAAGCCCATGTTCTTTCCACTGAGCCACACTATAATAACCACGATAATTGTGGTATTTGTTAAGCACTTCTATGTGCCAGACCCTGTACTAAACTCTGAGGTAGACATAAAGTAATCAGGTTGGACACAGTCGCTGTCCCACAAGGGACTCAGAATCTTAATTCCCACTTTAAAAGAGGAGGTAACAGAGGCACAGAGAAGTAAAATGACTTGCTCAAGGTCACACAGCAGCAGACAAGTGGCAGAGCTGGCTTTAGAATAAGAATACCAAGTATCTTTGCTAGTAAAATGGACACTTTTTCGTGTCACACTGGAAACAGATAACTGCTAGAATGTGAAAACACACACAAAGCTTAGGGGTATAAATATACAGTCCCTTTAAAAATATAAAATGTCTTAATAAAACTCCAAAAGTATTGATATGGGTCACTGCTATCTTAAATTGTGGAACAGCATTTCAGTAAAAACTAGAGGTACTTAGTATAACATACTTAAACTAGACATTTATCATTTATCCAAATGTCTGCAAGTGAAATAATGGTGAATACTCATCAAAATCAATTGGTATCTAAAGCAATTTTTGTGTATATGTGCCTGTTTAGAGTCCGTACCTTCTGCTTTCTGATAATTCTTGTTGATTAATGCTTCCTACTAAAATCATTCATTTTTTTGAATATGAATGGGGTTTAAATTTAAAAAAACCCGATTTTTTTTATAATTTATGAACCTCATATATTTTGTGTTAGGTCACTAGAAAGCCACATTAATGAAATATATCCCCTTCAGGAATAAGATTATATATGAACAATTGAATTAGAAGGGAATGCAGCCTGTAAATCAGTGAGTGAGGAATATTTGTGGATGTAGACTCTTTCAGTTGATCTTTCTAGTACCGTAAAATCCTACAGTTGTAAAATTCATTTGGCGAGGGTAGAAGAGTACAATAATAATGTTGATATTTGTTAAGTGCTTACTACGTGCAGAGCACTGTTCTAAGGGCTGGGGTAGATACAGGGTAATCAGGTTGTCCCACATGAGGCTCACAGTTAATCCCCATTTTACGGATGAGTTAACTAAGGCACCGAGAAGTTAAGTGATTTGCCCACAATCACACAGCTGACAAGTGGCAGAGCCGGGATTTGAACCCATGACCTCTGACTCTAAAGCCCGGGCTCTTTCCACTAAGCCAAGCTGCTTCCACATGTGGGACAACCTGATGACCCTGTATCTCCCCCAGCACTTAGAACAGTGCTCTGCACATAGTAAGTGCTTAATAATAATGTTGGTATTTGGTAATCAGGTTGTCCCATGTGAGGCTCACAGTCTTCATCCCCATTTTTTTAGTACAAGGTACTATGTGGTAATCAAAATGGTAATCAAAAGCTTGGGGGGGCGCCTAGTGTGTTTCTGCTCTGCTCTATAGGAGAGGATCCTGGCCCTGCATGGTTAGTTTCTTCTAACTACCACCACCCCACCAGTCAGTCAGTCACTTGTATTTATTGAGCACTTACTGTATGCAGAACACTGTACTAAGCGCTTGGTAGAGTACAGTACAACAATATAACAAACACATTCTCTGCCCATAATGATCTTACAGTCTAGGAGGGGAAACAAGTTAATATAAACAAATAAATTACAGGTCTGTACATAAGTGTGAATAATGAGAGAAAGTGAGAGCGATGCAGAAGGGAGTGGGGAAAAAAGGAAAGGACAGTTTAATCAGGGAAAGACACTTGGAGGAGGATGAGCCTTCAATAAGGCTTTAAAAGCAGGAGAGAGTAATTGCCGGTCAGATATGAGGAGGGAGAGTATTCCAGGCCAGAGGCAGGGCGTGGGTGAGAGATTAGTGGTGAGATACATAAGATAAAGGAACAGTGAGAAGGTTAACATTAGAGGAATGAAGTGTGCAGGCTGGGTCGTAGTAGGAGGTTAGTGAGGTGAGATAGGACCGGACAAGGTGATTGAGTATTTTAAAGGTAAAACACTGTCCACACATCTCTCCCCTTTCAATTCTGCCAGACCACCGCTCCCCTTATAGTCCAAACCCTTATGAAATCCCACTTCTTCCGGGAGGCTTTCTTTAATTTTTGCAAATAGTATTTAAGTGCTTACTAACTGTTGAGTACTGTTTGAAGTGTTGGAGTAGATACATGTTAATCAAGTGGGACACAGTCTTTGTCCACATGGGGTTCACAGTTACATAGGAGGGAGAACAGTGAAATACCCATTTTACTGTGCCTGTGCTTTATCCATCCTCTGGTTCCCAGGCCCATGTTTCATCCACTATGCCACACTTTTTCTGCTCCTCAGATCATGTGCTTCTACTTAACACCTCAGTGCTTTTGCGCCAAATCACTCTCGCCTGTAGCCCTTCTATATATATTGATTTGCCCACTCTTTTATTCAATAGTATTTATTGAGCGCTTACTATGTGCAGAGCACTGTACTAAGTGCTTGGGATGAACAAGTCGGCAACAGATAGAGACAGTCCCTGCCGTTTAACGGGCTTAGAGTCTAATCGGGGGACACAGACAGACAAGAACAATGGCAATAAAGGCCATTGCCAAATAAATGGCAAAAACTCTGCTTTTTAAGCACTTATTTTCATATCCACCTTTTCATTCTTTTCTTTCTCCTATCTGAAATGCATTTGTATTTGTCTCCCCTGCTAGATTGTAAGTTTCTTGAGGGGACAGATCATGTATTCTAACTGTACTGCATGTTAATAAGTGTTCTGTGCAATATTCTCCACATAGTTAAGGGTCAATAAATATTACTGATTAATTGAAGAAAAGGGAGGGAATATCAAAAGTAGGGGCTATGGTGTTGGAAGGGACCTAGGGTGATCTCTTCTAGGCTAATGTCCCCAAGAACAAGCCTACTTTCCCCTGCTCAATACAGTACTCTTGGAACTCATCAGTTTTCTAAATGTAACAGTGGGAGCCAGAGCCTGGTGAATGAGGTCTTGTTCTGTAGGGTGGATAATAATACTAATAATAATAAATATGGTATTTTTAAGTGCTATGTGCCAGGCACTGTACTAAGCTCTGGGTGGATACAAGCAAATCAGGTTGGTCACAATTCCCATCCCCTGTGGGGCTCACAGTCTCAATCCCCATTTTACAGATGAGGTAACCAAGGCACAGATAAGTGAAGTGACTTTCCCAAGGTCACACAGCAAACATGTGGCAGAGATGGGAGGATTGTCAGTTACATCAGGAGAGTGCCAAAAAAAGGACCCTGCAGGGTGGAGTTTATTATAACTATTAGTAATAATAATTATCTTTATTATCAATATTAATGGTATTTGTTAAAGTACTTATAATGAGTTAAGCACTGTTCTAAGTGCTGGGCTAGATACAAGGTAATCATATAGGACACCGTCCCTGCTCTAAATGTTCACAAGTCTAAACACGAGGGAGAACAGAGATTGAATCCTCATTTTCCAGATGAGGAAAGTGAGACACAGAGAAGTTGAATGACTTGTCCAGGGTCACACAGCAGACAAATGGTAGAGTGGAATTAGAATCCAGGTCCTCTGACTCCAAGGCCTGTTCTCTTTCTAGACCAAGCTGTTCCTGTTTAAGAAACAGAAAAGGCTCCTGGGGCAGCAATGGGGTAGGCCATTAACCAGGAAGCTGAAGTCTTTATCTGGGGATGGGAGAAGTATCTAGACAGCTGTTAACAGACTGACCAATCTGAATGTTCATGAAAGAAGGACAAGTGTTTCTGTCATAGCAGCGGTTCCAGGTGAGATGAAGATCCCAGAGGCTATCCAATAGGAGAGGGAGAAGACCTTGGTGGCAGTGGGCAGTAAGAACAGGACTATTTTCCTTTGGTAGCTTGCCTGAGTACTCATTTAAATGAGCAAGTTGTCCATGCAATGACTACTTCTTTAGTGCCATGAAAGTCTTTCTCTGAAGTTTGAAAAGCAGCTCCAGAAACGCAAGATGAAAACTTAATACTCTGGAAAATGCTTCCTCACTAATAATATTAAAAGACCATATGTGAGACAGGCTATTTTCAGAAAATGCTATCAATTCTAAAATTCAAATCTCATGGACTTGTTTTTAGACCCATTATCTTGAATATGGATTAGATATTAAAAACACAATGCTATCTGAAGTGTAACTCATGAATTCTTTTACTTTATATGGTTATCTGTCAAAGGGCGACTTCTTTATAGCCTGTCAGAACTATTCTCATATTTCCAGTGAATTTTTCTTTGCAAAAATCAAAACCCCAATCCTCCCCACTCCACTGTTTGACATCTTCAATTAGCCGTTAGCTACATTTTGAGGCATCAGCTGTGCTAGAGGAGGAAATGTTGGCAGCATCAGATTGGGGGAGTAATCCTCTCTGAGCTCAACCACAGCTCATATGATAATTCCAAATGCTATAGCAGCCAAGGGAAATCATCCAGTTGCAGTGGTCGTGGAGCAGAATTTTGGCTTTGCTTTTCCTGAGCTTTAGAGTATTGCAGGCTTCTGTTTGAAACTCTTTTATAGTACAAGGAAGCTAAACTTTGGATGCATTTGAAATTTTGAAGTTGAGTGGTTTATAGATTGAACAGACTGCTTTCCAGTAGTATATTTTAAAAGGAATATATTATCTCTTTATTCAACAAAAAGTGATGTGTTGGGAACCACTGAACCATTTGTTAATATGATCGGATAAGAAGCCATTGTTGTCTGAACCTGTGTCTGTGAAAAATGAAATTGAAAAGGTCACCTCACATTACTAGGGCTTTTTTATAGAATAAAATCTCCACTATTCACTATTAAAAATTAGAAGATTATATCTGAAATGGAGACCAGTAAAATATATAAGTTAAGGTACTTTACTGTATCCTATCACATAACAATAATTGTCTCTGCCAGTTTTAACAATGTTTTCTGTTTGTTGAATATGTGAGTCAACCCCGTATTTGTGGCTATAGCAGCTGCCTAAGTCTCATTAGGCTCCTGTTGCCTGCTTTCTTTAACTTCTGTTAGCTCTTATTTTGACGGCTATCCAAGAGTTTTTTGTACTTGTAATTCAGCAGCTAATATGCTCTGTGGTTTCAAATTTCTCCAGTCGTCAGATTCCATAGTGGTTAGGCCCTTTTTCTCCGCAGTCTTCTTTCTCCTGGGAAGACAAGTTGTTATTAAAATTGTGGGGGAGACGGTAGGGCCAACAGCCACATAAACATCACTGAGGGAATCAGCTATGTCAGCCATTATTAGGAAGAGGGAAAAGGAGATGGTCTCTCTATTGTATGACTTTGGCTCTAAGATTCTTCCCCACTCCACATTTCCAAAGCTTCAGGGAAGGATCTGTGATATTGGGAATTGTGAGTTCAGAAAAAAAAAAGGAGTAGGGTCTTGTACTTTCCCAAGTGTTTAGGATAGTGGTCTGCACATAGCTCTTGATAAATATGATTGATTAATTGATTGATAACACTGGGAAAAGAGAGAATTGGGGGAAACAAAGAGAGAGGAACTTTGGAATGAGAAGAATGGGAGCTGGAGAGATTGGACTATGGTGAAGAGGAACTGAGACTTCTTGACTTGGCATTTTTTTGACTCTTTAGGCCACCCCTCTCTCCTAGGAACATGTTTTAACCTTTGGTTTCTCTGACACAGTCCTCTCTTGGAACTGCTATTCCCACTCTAGTTGTTCCTTCCCATTTTGTTTTCCTGGCTCTTCTGATGTCTCCCATCCCCTGACTGTAGGGGACCATCAAGCCTAATGTTCACCAGTTTAAGGCTCTGTTCTGGGTTCCTTTCTATTCTATTCTACCCTCATTCCCTTGGAGAACTCACCAGCTGTCATAGGTTCAACTTCCACCTTTTTTAATGGTATTTGTCAAGTTGTTACTGTGTGCCAGGCACTGCGCTAATAACTGGAATGATTCAAGATAATCAGATTAGACACAGTGCCCCTCCCACATAGGGCTCACAGTCTTAATCTTCATTTTACAGATGAGGTAACTGAGACACAGAGAAGTTAAGTTGTTTGCCCAAGGTTACAGAGCATTTGAATAGTGGAGATGGGATTAAAACTCAGATCCACTAGGTGACACTGCTTTTATTTGGATGACTTCTAAAACTATCTCACTGGTCCCAAACTCTCTTGTCTGTAACTTTGCATCTCCTCCTGCCTCCAGGACATCTTTACTTGCATGTCTCACTAGCACCTCAAGCTCAACATGTCCAAAACTGAACTCTTCATCTTCTCATCCAAATCTTTTCTTCCTAACATTTCCATCACTGTGGAGAACCCTAATATCCTCTCCATCTCACAAATCCCCAATTTTGGCATTATCCTCATTTACCTCATTTGTAAAATAAGGATTAAGACTTAAAAGGGGGTTAAAATGGGGATTAAGATACATGGGACAACCTGATTACCTTGTATATACCTCAGCAGTGCTTGGCACATAGTAAGTACTTTACAAATGCCATCATTATTTTTATTATTATCCTTGATTCTCTCCTCCCTTTCAACTCTCATATTCATTGTTACCAAATATTGCTGATTCTTTCTTCGTGACTTCTCCACAATCTGTCACTTCAGTTTTACCATATCATCTAAACTCTCAGGGACTTACTTCTCTACACTAGAGAAGCAGCATAGCTTAGTGGAAAGAGCACGGGCTTGGGAGTCAGATGTCATGGGTTCTAATCCCTCTCCACCGCTTGTCAGCTGTGTGACCTTGGGCAAGACACTTAACTTCTCTATGCCTCGGTTACCTCATGTTTAAATGGGGATTAAGACTGTGAGCCCAATGGGGGACAACCTGATTACCTTGCATATACCCCAGTGCTTAGGACAGTGCTTGGCACATAGCACTCAACAAATACCAACATTATTATTAGTAGTAGTAGTAGTAGTAGCACTTATGTACATTTTTTATGGTACTAATTAACTGGTTACTCTGTGCCAGGCACTGTAATAAGTGCTGGGGTAGATACAAGACAATCATATTGAACATAGTCCCTGTTCCACATGGAGATCACAGCATAAGTAGGAGGGAGGATGATTTAATCCCCATTTTACAGATGAGATAATTGAGGCACAGGGAATTTAAATGACTTAGTACAGTGGTCTGCACATAGCACCTGATAAACATGATTAATTGATTGATTGGTAACATTGGAAAAGGTGGGAATTGGTGGAAATGAAGAGAGAGGAACTTTGGAATGAGAAGAATGGGAGCTGGAGAGATTGGACTAGGCTGAAGATCCCCCGATTTGACTGTAAGCCCATCACTGGGCAGGGATTGTCTCTATCTGTTGCTGAATTGTACATTCCAAATGCTTAGTACAGTGCTCTGCATATAGTAAGCGCTCAATAAATACTATTGAATGAATTGAATGCATGAATGAATGAAGGAACTGAGACTTCTTGACTTGGCATTCTTTGACTCTTTAGACCAGCCATCTCTCCTGGGAACATGTTTTAACCTTTAGTTTATCTGACACAGTCCCCTCCTGGAACTGCTATTCTCACTCTAGTTGCCCCTTCCCATTTTGTTTTCCTGGCTCTTCTGATGTCTCCCATCCCCTAACTGTGGGGGTCCCTCAAGCCTAGTGTTCACCAATTTAAGGCTTTGTTCTGGGTTCCCTTCTATTCTATGCTGCCCTTATTCCCTCGGAGAACTCACCAGCTGTCATAGATTCAACTACCACCTTTTTTAATGGTATTTGTCAGGTGTTACTCTGTGCCAGGTACTGCACTAATCACTGGAAATGATTCAAGATCATCAGATTAGATTTGTTCATAGTCACAAAGAAAGGTACATCCCTTTGAATTCTGTTGCTTCCCTGTACCTGTAATTTATGTTAATGTCTGTCTTCCCCAATCAGTAAATCAGTCAATCAGTGGTATTTTTTGAGCACTTTGTGAAAAGCACTGAACTAGCATGTGAAGAGTACAATATAATGGAATTAGCAGAGATGTTACCTGCCCATAATGAGTTTACACTCTAGAGGGGCAGACTGACCTAAATTTTTTAAAAAAGGAATTTATAATATATATTATAAAAATATGTACATAAGTGCTGTGGGGGTGGAGGTAGGACAAATATCAAATGTCCAAAGGTCACAGATACAAGTTCATAGACAACATTCATTCATTCAATTCATTTAATAGTATTTATTGAGCACTTGCTGTGAGCAGAGCGCTGTACTAAGCATTTGGGAGAGTATAATGCAACAACGAACAGACACATTCCCTACCCACAGTGAGCCTGCAGTCTATCAATGGGGGAGACACACATCACTACATATAAATAAATTACAGATATGTACATAAGTCCTGTGGGGCTGGGAGGGGAGAAGAACCAAGGGAGGAAGTCAGGGCAATACAGAAGGGAGAGGGAAAGACAAAAGGGGGGGCTTAGTCAGGGAAGGCCTCTTGGAGGAGATATGCATTCAATAAGACTTTGTAAGGGGTGAAAGTAATTGTCTGTTGGATATGAGGAGGGAGAAGAAGGGAGAGGGGAAAAGAGAGCTTGGATGTCCTGCTGTCACTTCAAACTTAACATTTCAAACACAAACACAAACTCCTTATTTTCCCACCTTCCCCCATCTTTCCCATCACTGTAGACAGCACTACCATCCTTCCTGTCTCACAAGCCCATGACCTTAGCATTATCCTATCTCACCGTAATTATTGGATCAGCCTTCTTTCTTACCTCCTTACCTCTTCTCTCTCCCCACTCCAGTCCATAATTCATTCTGCTGCCCGAATATTTTTTCTACAAAAACGTTCAGTACATGTTCCCCCACTCCTCAGAAACCTTCAGTGGTTGCACATCCACCTCCACATCAAGCACAAACTCCTTACCATAGACTTTAAAGCAGTCCATCACCTTGCCCCGCCTATCACACCTGGTACTCTTCTACTACAACCCAGCCCACACACTTTACTCATTTAATGCCAATCTACCCACTATACCTTGATCCCATCTATCTCATTCATTCATTCAATAGAATTTATTGAGTGCTTTCTATGTGCAGAGCACTATACTAAGCACTTGGAATGTACAATTCGGCAACAGATAGAGACAATCCAATGACGGGCTCATAGTCTAATCAGGGGAGACGGACAAAAACAAGACAACATAATCATGATAAATAGAGTCAAGGGGATGTACACCTCATTAGCAAAATAAATAGGGTAATAAAAATATATATAAATGAGCACAGTGCTGGGGGTGTGGGAAGGGAAGGAGAGGAGCGGAGGGAAAGGGGGGTTAGCTGAGGGGAGGGGAAGGGGGAGGGGCAGAGGGCAAAGGGGGAGCAGAGAGGGAGCAGAGGGAAAAGGAGTAGCTCAGTCTGGGAAGGCCTCTCGGAGGAGGTGAGTTCTCAGAAGGGTTTTTGAAGAGGGAAGAGAGTTTGGTGGAGATGAGGAGGAAGGGCATTCCAGGACAGCGATAGGACATGGGCCAGAGGTTGACGGCGGGATAGGCTGAACGGGGGACAGTGAGGAGGTGAGCGGCAGAGGAGCGGAGCATGTGGGGTGGGCAGTAGAAAGAGAGAAGGAAGGACAGGTAGGAGGGAGCAAGGTGATGGAGAGCTTTGAACTCAAGAATGAGGAGTTTTTGTTTCTTGTGGAGATTGATAGTCAACCACTGAAGGTTTTTGAAGATGGGAGTGACATGCCCAGAGCCTTTCTGCAGGAAGATGATCCGGGCAGCAGAATGAAGAATAGACTGGATTGGGAAGAGACAGGAGGGAGATCAGAGAGAAGGCTGACACAATAATCCAGCCGGGATATTATGAGAGCCTGTACCAGCACGATACCCATTTGGACTGAGAGGAAAGGGCAGACCTTGGCAATATTTGTAAAGGTGAGACTGGCAGACTTTGGAGGCGGATTGGATGTGTGGGGTGAATGAGAGAGCTGAGTCACGGATGACGCCAAGGCTGCGGGCCTATGAGATGGGAGAGGATGGTCGTGCCATTCACAGTGACAGGGAAGTCAGGGAGAGAACAGGGTTTGGGAGGAAAGACAAGGAGCTCAGTTTTGGACATGTTGAGTTTTAGGTGGCGGGCAGACATCCAGGTGGAGACGTGCTGGAGGCAGGAGGAGGTACAAGCCTGGAGGGAGGAGGAGAGAACAGGGGAGGAGATGTAGATTTGGGTGTCATCAGCATAGAGATGATAGTTGAAGCCGTGGCAGCGAATGAGTTCACCGAGGGAGTGAGCATAGATGGAGAACAGAAGAGGGCCAAGAACTGACCCTTGAGGAAGCCCCTACAGTTAGTGGATGGGAGGGGGAGAAGGAGCCCATGAAGGAGACCTAGAACTAATGGCCAGAAAGATAAGAGGAGAACCAGGAGAGGACGGAGTCCGTGAAGCCAAGGTGGCATAAGGTGTGGAGGAGAAGGGGATGGTCGACAGTGTCGAAGGCAGCTGAGAGTTCGAGGAGGATTAGGATAGAGTAGGAGCCATTGGATTTGGCCAGAAGGAGGTCATGGGTGACCTCTGAGAGAGCAGTCTCGGTAGAGTGGAAGGGACAGAAGCCAGATTGGAGGGGGTTGGAGAGAGAGTTGGAGTTGAGGAATTTAAGACATCGAGTGTAGACGGCTCATTCTAGGAGTCTCAATGCCTGTGAGATCTCAATGCCTGCCTCTTGCCTACATCCTGCCTCTGTCCTGGATCACCCTCCCTCTTCATATCTGACAGAAAATTTCTCTCCACCTCTTCAAAGACTTACTGAAGTCACATCTCCTCCAAGAGACCTTCCCTTACTTGCTCTCTTGATTACTCCCCCTCGCAGTCCCACAGAACTTATGTACATATCTGTAGTTTATATTAATGTCCGTCTTCCCCTTTAAACTGTATGCTGGTTGTGGGCAGGGAATGTGCCTGTTTACTTATTATATTGTGCTCTCCCAGGTGCTTAGTACAGTGCCATTCACCCAGTAGGCACTCAATAAATACAATTGATTAATTGATAATTACTGAATCAAGATTATTCTAGGGACCATACAGTTGATTTGGTAGACATGATCCTTGGCCACAATTTAGTTGGATAATTTTGTAAATTGTGGGAAGGCTAGTAAAAGTTTCTTTGGGTTGACTTTCTAAAATTATTATTATTTAAAATGGATCTTGAGACAGAGCAATGGTTTTCAAAGTGGGAAATGCAAAAGAATTCTATTCTCCATTGACTTCCTACTCCCAAAGTGGTCACAGGACTATTACAATAGTCATTAGAGAAGTAGCTTGGTTTAGTGGAAAGAGCATGGGCTTGGGAGTTAGAGGACAAGGTGCTAATCACAGCTCCTCCACTTAGCTGTCTGACTTTGGACAAGTCACTTCTCTTCTCTGTGCCTCAGATACCTCATCTGCAAAATGGCGATTGAGACTGCGAGCCCCACATGGGACAATCTGATTACCTTGTATCTACCCCAGTGCTTAGAACAGTGCTTGGCACATAGTAAGTGCTTAACAAATACCATCATCATCATTAGCCTCCTTAGTATTTCCCTAATTTCTCGAGTGAGGAGTGCTTCACTCTAATACTCTGCTTCTGGGAACATATTCCTTAAGGCCAATTCAGAATGCATCACTGCCCTCTTTATAAAGCTCCAGTGACTTCCCCTTTCAGCATGTTCAGAAATTCCTGCCCACTGAATTCAAGATTTTTCACCATCTGTTTCCTCCTAACCTTTCTACCCTTTTTCTCCCATAACATCTCAGTTCACATTCTTTGTTCTTCCCAAGCTGGTTTCTAAACCATCTCCTACTATCTCCTCAAAGAGGCATTTTTCAAATGATCCTCTTCTTCCTGGTCATTTCATCTCATCAGCCCCTCTGAGTACTTAGGTGTCAACTGTCTTTCCATAATCCATAGATTTATATGAATGTCTGTTTCCCCCTCTAGACTGTAGCTCATTATGGGCAGGGAACATGTCTACCAATTATTTTGTACTTTCCCAAATGTTTAGTACAGTGCTCTGAACAAACTAACTCTCAATAAATATGATTAATTTATGTCTTCATTTATTCCATATATTTATTTTCATATTCATTCATTTTTGCTTGCTTCATTATCCTTTTTACATTTTTTTCCTTTTTTTCCATGACTGCCTGAATTGCTTATTACATTATAAATTCCTCAAACATAGGGACCTGTGTTCCTCAAACTAAGCACTTGTACATTTCCAAGTGCTTAGTACTGTGCCTTACAGACAATAGGATCTCAATACAGATGATACAAAGTCTTATGCTCCTTTCTAAAGTTTATGGGATTCTGTGAACACTACAGTTTTGCAGGACAGAAAGCTCAATAAAAATTTGTGTCTGCAAATATATTCACTTACTGTAGCAGTACCTGTCTAAGATTTATAAAATATGTGCCCTATGGAAAAAGTCATTCACACTAGGTAGCTTTGAAATAAATGTGTCTTTTTGGTACTGTAATAGCATGAGACAGATTCATAATGTTGTTGTCTACCTCCTAAATCTCTCTGAAAGGAAAATATAAAAAGCATACTTAACTTGTCTTTCATAGAAGAATATTTGGTCCATAGTCCATATAAATCAGGGTTTAAACTTCCCTTTGGCTTTAATTTTGAATCATTTGTAAACAATGTACTCTCTAATTACCAGACTACAGAAGAATGCTTGCCTGCCTTTGGAGTCAGTTATAACCTCTGAAAAAGCAGCACATATATTTTAATGCCTAAAATCAAAACTAGAAGGCATTAAAACTTCAGATTAGTTTTTTTTTTAATCTTTCAAAAGACCCATTAGAAAGCATAAGAAATGATGTCCTCATACACTTATTATTTTCAGCTCATTTCTTTACTTATGTCCTGAAACAAGTCTGAGTCACACTTTGAGGAGAAACTCACTTCCCAGTAACTACTGCATCAGCCTCTTTGCTGAACTCCCTGCTTTCAACCTCTGCCCTCTCAATACATAACTTCATTCTGTTGCTTGTATTATTTTTCTGGAACATGGTTTGATGCACGCCTCCACACTATTTTTCTGGAACATGGTTTGATGCACTCCTCCACACTTCTCAAAACCTCCAATGATTGCCCATCTGTCCTGATTACCCCAGTGTTTAGGATCTAGTAAGTGATTAACAGTTATTATTATTATCAATATTTTACACCAAGCAGAGACTCCTCACCATTGGCTTTAAGCACTCAAACACCTCTCTTGCTCCTACCTATCCATGGTCCTCTCCCACTATAACTTGGTCTGCACACTTCACTCTAAAACTAACCTCCTTGATTAAATCTCATCTTTTACACTTCCCTCTCCTTGCTCACACCTGCCTGGAATTCTCTCCCTCTTCCTATCCAACAGACTACCACTCTCCCCATCTTCCAAGCCTTGCTAAATCATATATCCTTCAGGTAGGCTTCCCCGACTAATCTCTTTTCCCTCCACCCTATTCATCCTCCCTTGTGTGTGTCACCTATATACACTTAAGTTCCCTGATTAAACCCTCTTTTCCCTGGCTCTCTCTCCCTTCTGCATCACCTATGCATTTGGATATATGATAGTCACCCCACCACTAACACCACAGAATTTATGTACGTATCTTTAAATTATATATTATAAATTATTAATTCACATTAATGTATGTCTTCCTCTCTGGACTGTAAACTCATTATGGGCAGGGAACATGTCTGCTAATTCTCTTGTACTGTGCTCTCCCAAGTGCTAGTACAGTGATCTGCACATAGTAAATGCTGAATAAATAGCAATGAATGATTGATTAAATTCATACCTCCCAAACACTTTCATCCCAGCCCCAGAGCAGTATGTGCATGTGCTTATATTCCCTTGATTCCCCTACCTATTTGCAATATATTTTAGTGTCTCGTTCTCCCTCTATACTGGAGGGCAGGGGTTGTGTCATTCTACACTATTATCCCAGGTGCTTAATACAGTATTCATCAAATAATAAGCAATCAATAAAAGCCAATGACTAAATGATTTATGGTAGACTTCTTACCAATAAGGAATTCTTCATGTGTTTACTCTTTTGTCACAAGAGAGCTCTTTCCCCTTGAAATTATTTTGTCATCAACAAGATCCCTAGTAATGCTGCTAGAGGACCCCTGCAAAGGATATTTGACATAGGGAATGCCCTGTGGAATCATGGGTTGGGAAGAGTCATGGTCTATCTCATTTTGGGTAGGTGGAAGTTCCAGTCTGGAAGAAAGCAGCGTAGCCTAGTCAACAGACCATGGACCTGGGGGTCAGAAGGACTTGGGTTCTAATCCCTGCTCTTCCACCTCTCTGCTATATGACCTTGAGTAAGTCGCTTCTATGTGCCTCAGTTACCTCATCTGCAAAATGGGGATTAAGACTGAGAGCCTCATGTGGAATGTGCACAATGTCTAATGAGAAGCAGCGTGGCTCACTGGAAAGAGCACGGGCTTTGGAGTCAGAGGTCATGGGTTCGAACCCCGGCTCTGCCACTTGCCAGCTGTGTGACTTTGAGAAAGTCACTTAACTTCTCGGTGCCTCAGTTCCCTCATCTGTAAAATGGGGATTAAGACTGTGAGCTCCACGTGGGACAACCTGATTCCCCTGTGTCTACCCCAGCGCTTAGAACAGTGCTCGGCACATAGTAAGCACTTAAGAAATACCAACATTATTATTATTATTAATCTGTTTAGTTTGTTTCTACCCCAGTGTTTAGTACAGTGCCGGGCACATAGTAACCACTTTGTGAATACCCCTAAAATACAAAGCAAAAGAGTCAAGATAGGTAGAATTAGAAAAATTAGCTCGGAAGAGCAAAGAGTACAGCTGAGGAAGCCAGGTGAAGAGAGGCAATTTGTAAGGGAGAGTGCTTTGAAATGATAAGGAGCTTATTCTTGGAGGGAGATGGATAGCTGTTAGAGGTTTTGGATGAATGGAGAGCCATGTGTTGAACAATGTTTCAGGAAGATAGATGTCTGTATGCCTTTATAGACTGAAAGTGCCTCATCGACAGAGATTGTTCTACTAACTCTGTTGGACTGTACTTTCCCAAGCATTTAATACAATGCTTTGCACATAATAAGCACTCAATAAATGCAGTAATTGACAGTTTGAGGATCTGGGCAGCAATGTTTAGTATAGAATAATAGTTGGAGAGACCAGAGACTGAGATATTAGCAAGGAGACTGATCCCCATATTACCATGCTTAACCATGACTTGTTAATCTAACCATGATTGACAAAATCTTGAACCAAGGGAAGGCTTTTTGGGTGGTGAGGAAGAGGCAGATTTGGGAAATCTTTTGGAGGAAGGAATGGCAGGAAGTAGCAATCAATTGAATATGAGAGCTGAAAGAAGAGATCTGAAGAAGTCACCTGGTTACTGCAACTAATAACAATTATGGTATTTGTTAAGCACTTAACTTGTGCCAGGCACTGTACTAAGGGCTGGGGTGGATACAAGCAAATCAGGTTGAACACAGTCTTCTGTTGAAACAGGGCTCACATTCTTCATGCCCATTTTACACATGAGGTGACTGAGGCACAGAAAAGTGAAGTGGCTTGCCCAAGGTCACACAGACAAGAGGTGGAAATGGGTTTAAAACCCAGGCCTGATCCTCTATAATTATGGTATTTGTTAAACACTTACTATGTGCCAAGCAATATACTATGCGCTGGGATGGTTATAGGCAAATCAATTTGGACACAGTCCTTGTCCTACATGGGGCTCATAATCTCAATCCCCACTTTCCAGATGAGGTAACTGAGGCCCAGAGAAGTGTAGTGATTAGCCCAAGGTCATACAGCAGACAAATGGTGGAGCTGAGATTAGAACCCATGACCTTCTGACCCCCAGACCTGTGATCTATCCACTACCCTCTTGCCTCCAGTTAGGATTGCAGCAAATCAACTCAGAAAGTAATGCCAAATTCCATTTAAAGCAAAACAAAAGAAAATATTTTAAGATGTGTTTGTTCAAAATAAAGCAGACATTTCCTAGCTATGAAACTTCTAAATGAATCTAAATGTCCCTTAATGACTTTTTTGAGGATTTCTTCTTATTAATAATAATAATAATAATAATAATGATAATAATAAACTGTAAACTCATTATGGCCAGGGACTGTGTCTGTTGTTGTATTGTACTCTCCCAAGAGCTCGGTAAAGTGCTTTGCCCATAGTAAATGCTCAATAAATATGATTGATTGAATGAATGAATTAATAATAATTGTGGTATTTGTTAAGCTCTCACTTTATGTCAAGTACTATACTAAGCACAAGATAATCAGGTTGGACACAGTCCCTGTCCCACATGGGGCTCTGGGGTGGGAATTCCATTTAGTTTATGGATTTTATTCAAATTGTTTAATTTGCTAGTAAGAGAACTTTCCCAGCTAGGAGCCTTTCCATACTTGTGGGGTCTGTCAAGGACTATGTTTTGATAAGTGTATATGCCATATGGACTGGATATAAGCTTTCAGGTTTCAGTCTCACTACTTTCCATGTGCAAGTCATAATCAGCCAGGAGGTGGAAGAATTACTGTGGCTAAACTCCATGCCTTACATATGACTGCATGTTTCTGCCTTTCAACCACAATAGAGCTGCTCTTCTAAACTGTTTGAAAAGCACAAAGAAGGAATCTTTTAAATAAAAACTCCAGTCCTTTCTTTGTACTGAAATTAAAATAATGTTTCACCAAAGAAACAGTTTAAGATAAAACTTCCTTGACAAAAAGCAGTTTATCTTATTTTTCACTTCCTCCTTATAGGAATCCAATTAATTTTGATAAATTCAGAGTCAATACTTTTCCTAAAGTCTTGACCTGATTCAAAAAAAAAAAAAAAATGGGGAACTCAGTTCTTCCTAGTGAGACAACTTTTGCTTGAACTCCCATTACCTTACTCAGTGTGTGGGAAATTCATCAATGCCTTTGCACAAAGGAACTGACCTGTCTTTTTATCTCTGGTAGTAGAGTTGAGAATGAGGAGGAGGGAATGAACAAAGAGGGCCTTGTTTTGCCATTTTTGATCAACCTGAATCCATAGATATCCTGGTATTTCTCTCCGTGTTGGTAAATAGTTGCTTGTAAAGCTGCCTCATTGATTAGTCAGTCAGTGGTATTTATTGAGCATTTACATACTAATCTTGCCCTTTGTCCCATTTCTTAATGGTATGTGTTAAATACTTACTATGTGCTCAACACTTTACTAAGTGCAGGGGTAGGCATGAGATCATCAGGCTGGATGCAGTCCTTGTCCCCCATGGGGCTGACAATATTAATCCCCATTTTACAAATGAGATAACTGAGGCAGAGAGAAGTTAAGTGACTTACCCAAGGTCACTCAACCAACAAGTGGTGGAGTTAGAATTAGGACACAGGTTCTCTGACTCCCCAGCCTGTGATCTTTCCACTATGCCACATGATTTCTCATTGCAATAGAAAGGGTCTCCAAGGCTTTGTCATCATCACAAACCTCAACATTAACATCTCTGACATATTTTTATTGTTTACATTGTGTGAAACATTAAAGTAAACAAAGGGGAGAATGTGTGGAAATTAATTAAGCAGGAAAATTAATTAATAAACACATGAGAAGAGAATGGGTAAGATAATTCAAAATTCCTTATCTAAGATTTCAAGATAAAATTCACCAATCTATAAGCCTCAACAGAAGAATGTTTAATGGCTTATTGTTGCTGGTGTGCTTATTGTGTTGACAAGAAAGGGGAAATCTCAATCCTTCTACTTCCTTAGCATTCCTTGTTGATCTTTCTTTTGTTTCAACTGCCAGTTACTTTCCAACCAACTGCATATAGAGTTGGCAGGACTTCTTGCCTGCCAGACCAGGAATACAGAAGTATTACTTAGGTATAGTGCTCTCCAAGAAGTAAGTGCTCAATAAATACCATTGATTGATTGATAGTTGGGATTTAGATTAATGTCCATTAGATATATTCCAGAAGTCACACCAAGCTTCTAGAATAGTTTCACCAGTCCTTCCAGTGAACCATACTCAGTATTAAATAGCAGGACAAGATCACCAACAATGATGTCCTGGAATAGATTCAGTTTATCAGCACTGAAGAAATGCTCATAAAGCACAGCTAAATTAGGAAAGTCATGCAAGGAGAATAGACAACAGTTGGATTCCTAAGCAGCTGCTGTTTGATGTACTGAAAATGGGCACATGCAAGCCAGATGGGCAAAATTAATGGTTTAAAGACAGAGTGAATCATCTTCTTAAACCTTGCATACTAATAGTGAATTGATAGATCACTCATACAGACAGATCTGCTTAGTAGATCCTGTTGGGAGACGGATTTCTCTCTTCAAGCAATATCTTTGACAATAGACTGTTTCAACTCCAGGCCATATTTCACTCTGCTGCCCAGATCATTTTTCTACAGAAATTTTCTGGGCACATCATCCAACTCCTCAAAAAAATCCAGTGATTGCAATCCACCTCCATATCAAACAAAAACTCCTCTCCATTGTCTTTAAAGCACTCCATCATCTTTCCACTCCTACTTCACCTCACTTCTCTCCTTCTATAACTCAGCCCGCACACTTCACTCCTCTAGAGAAGCAACGTGGTGCAGTGGAAAGAGCACGGGCTTTGGGGTCAGGGCTCATTCAATAGTATTTATTGAGCGCTTACTATGTGCAGAGCACTGTACTAAGCGCTTGGGATGAACAAGTCGGCAACAGATAGAGACAGTCCCTGCCGTTTGACGGGCTTACAGTCTAATCGGGGCTCATGAGTTCGAATCCCAGCTCCGCCACTTGCCAGCTGTGTGACTGTGGGCAAGTCACTTAACTTCTCTGTGCCTCAGTTCCCTCATCTGTAAAATGGGGATTAAGACTGTGAGCCCCACGTGGGACAACCTGATTCCCCTGTGTTTACCCCAGCGCTTAGAACAGTGCTCTGCACATAGTAAGCGCTTAACAAATACAAATACCAACATTAGTACTAACATTCTCACTGTGCCTTGATCTCACCTGTCTCACTGCCAACCCCAGCCCACGTCCTGCCACTGACCTGGAATGCCCTTCCTTTTCAAATCTGACAGACAACCACTTTCCCCAGCTTCAGTGCCTTATTGAAGGCACATCTCCACCAAAAAGCCTTCCAGACTAAGCCCCAATTTTCCTCATCTCCCACTCCCTTCCTTATTGCCCTCACTTGCTCCCTTTGCTCTCCCCCCGTCCCAGCCCCAAAGCACTTATATACACATCTGTAATTTTATTTACTCGTATTGATGTCTGTCTTCCGCACTCTAGACTGTGATCTCATGGGCAGGGAATGTCACTGTTCATTGTTGTACTGTGCTTTCCCAAGTACTTAGTACAGTGCTCTGCACATAGTAAGCACTCAATAAATAAGATTGAATGAATTATACTGGGATAATGATAATTAGATAAGGATTCAGAATACTGATATAGAAAGGGTATATAGAGAGAGTTCATAGAATATACTATAATACAGATAGTATTCTCCATCTAAACCGACTGCCTTAGAGAACTCATTCTCTCCCACAGCTACAACTACCATCCTTATACAGATGATTCCTAAATCATCCAGCAATGTTCTCTCTCCTCTGCAGTCTGGCATTTCCTCTTATCTTCAGGATATCTCTACTTGTTTGTCCCACCAACACCTCAAACTTAACATGACCAAAACCTGTCCTCCCCTTCACTTTCCTATCACTGTAGACAGTACCTCGATTCTCCCTGTATAACAAGCCCATAACCTTGGCTTTATCCTCAACTCATTCAACTCACATAGTCTGTCTGTTAAACATTCCCATCTGTTGAACATTCACAACATCGCTAAAATCTGTCCTTTCATCTCCATACAAACTGCTACCATGTTGATCCAAACAATTTTCCTATTCCACCTGGATTACTGCATCAGCCTTCTTGCTGACCTCCCTGCCTCCTGCCTCTCCTGAATCTGGTCTGTACTTCATGCTCCTGTCCAGGTTATTTTACTACAGAAACTTCAGTCCATGGTTCCCCACTCCTTGAGACCCTTCAGTGGTTGCTCATCCATCTCCAGATCAAACCGAAACTCCTTACCTTAGGTTTTAAAGCACTAAATCATCTTGTCCCCTCCTATCTTGCCTCCGCTATTTCCTACTACAACCCAACCTGAACACTTCACTCCAATAATGCCAAGCTACTCCCTGTACCCCGTCTCATCTATCTTGTCGCTATCTTCTCATTCTCAGCCTCCCTCTATCCTGGAACACCCTCCCTCTTCATTTTCAACAGACCATCACTCTACCCTCCTTCAAAGTCTTATTGAAAGCATATCTTTTCCAAGACTCCTTCTCTGACTACGACCTTATTTCCTCTTCTCCCACTCCCTTCTGCATTGTCCTTGCACTTGAAGTTGAGCCATTTACTCAGCCCTCACCCAGTCCCACAACATTTACAAAGAGTTTAGACAGCTTAGACTGTAAGCTCTTTGTGGGCAGGGCATGTGTCTCCCAAATGTGTTAGGTTATACTCTCCCAAATGCATAGTACCGGTATCGGTAAGAGCTCAATAAATGCAATGGATTGATTGTATAGATAAATACATACACACATATTTCTATGATTTCAGAATAAGGACTATACATACATACATTCATACAAGTCGTCCTAATTCCAAATTCTTATAGTCCTGTATGATCCTATTCCTTCCCAAGCCAATCAAGTAATTATATTATCTCAACCGGCTTATTTCACTCCAGAGCAAAATCCATTCAGAAATGGGTGCAGTCAATGGTTGAAAAAGGGGAAGAAGTTTGTAAGGAATAAGGGAACATATGGAAGTCAAGTTCCGGATCCTCCAGCCTCATTCTATATGAATCCTTCACAGAAAAAAAGTGATTTAAGAGTAACTGAATCGCTGAAAATAATCTGTACTGCATGGGTAGGGAGCCAGCAAATCCTAGACTTAGCCTAAATCTGTTCTGACTTATGGTATGACTCAGGGGACAGCCAGAGAATATTTCTGTGCCTCAGTTTCATAAACTGTAAAAAGGTAGATCAAAATATTTTCCTGCCTCCTGCCACAGAGAAATGTTATGGTTATATATGAGAAGCAGAATGACCTAGTGGAAAGAACACTGGCCTAGGAATCAGAGGACCTGGGTTCTAATCCTGGCTCAGTGACTAGCTCTGTGTGACCTTGAGCAAGTCACTTAACTTCTCTGTGCCTCAGTTCCTTCATTTGCTAAATAGAGATGCAATACCTGTCTTCCCTCCTACTTAAACTATGAGCCTCGTGTGGGTCCTGATTATCTTGTATCTACTCCAATGCTTAGTACAGTGTTTGGCATAAGGTAAGTGCTTAACGAGAACCATAATTGTTATTATTGTATTGAAGGGCTTTAAACTATTTAAATACAGGGATCACAGCTTCATATTTTTTAAAACGTTTACCAACGTAAGGCTTAGTGATTTTTCTGATTTTCTAAGAAAGCTGTATTGCTCAGTGACAATTTCCATTCATCTTTAAACAAATTCATATTTTTACTTTAACATTTCTTCAATATTAAATGCTTTTTCTACTACTGAGATAGTCCTTATTAAGATTTAACACAGGACATTATACGGATTATGTGAAAAACTTTATTACATCCAACTCTTTCATTTTAATATATATTTTATTTTAATATTAATACATTCAATCAATATTAATATAATATTTTAATTTTAATATTGAAGTACATGACAAAAATTAACATATGCATTTTTTCATAAAAAAAGGAAAGATGGTCATCTACAATTTCTTGACCCTTTACAAACATTCCAGTTGGCTGACATTAATATTTACCACGCATAAGAAGTGGCAAGGCAGTAGTTTGTAGTCTGAATTTTGGCTCCTTCTCTGATGATGGTTTGTTTAATAACTCAGGGCAAGTTATTAAGCCTCTTTAGGCCTCGTCCCCTTGGTAAAAAGTAATTCTTTTATATCTAATTGCCCTACTGAATTAGCAAAGAGCTCCACTTTTAGAAGATAGAGGAACATTTTACTTTGGGAAAATGGTTTCCTCTTCCTGGCTTCATCCTGCATACAGAAATATACATGACTTTTAAAAACAACTGGAAAAAATACCAATTTTTGAATTATAGTCATAGTAATAGCTATTGAAATATCTGCAGCAGAGATATGGGATAAAATATAGAGTGCTGCAATACCTTTTCCAAGCTTCAAATGGATGTAATGACAAAAGTTGCATTAGTGTCACCTGTCTGACAGGGTTGTTCTGTGGCTTGATCAATGTTATAGAAGAGAAAATTACTATAATTTTCCTAATACAATCAAATGGGAAGCCCATAAATCTGGTTAAAGGCATGGAGCTGAAGGGGAGATTTATCATTCTACTTTAATTCCATTATGACACTGGGCTGTTTTATCAAACACATGCCATTTGCTGTGATGATATCTCACTAGGTACAGAAGTGGAAGAATAATGATGCATTTGGAGGATTCATTTAATGGCTTTCATACATAGTAATTTCCTGTTTTAGTTCATTCATTGCTTTACAGTTTAATCACACTAGAAGAACCATTATGAAATAATGACCAATGAAAAGTTCTAAATATACAAGCAAAATGCTGAGGTTTTCCTAAGGATCTCCCCCTCTTTCATACATAAATACGTAACCTCACAGCCTACTCATTTTAAAGGGTAGGAAGCAAGTTAGAGAAAGAGTAAGGCTTGCTTGAAGTCTCATATTGCCTGTGATGAGAGTAAGCATGTCTCCCCATTTCGATGTTGTCTTCACTCCATCACACTGTTTTTTAAGATAAGATTCATGTTTGAAAATGGTGAAATACTGATGTAGAGAATGTGGGGGATGCAGATAAGCAAGAGGTTTTATTAATAGTGGGAGTAATAACAGAGACCCCTCTCAGGGCGGCATCTGGAGAGTTTCCAGTACTCTACCAGTTTCAATTACGGGAGGGAGAGTCAAGCAGAGGAATATCCATTCCGTTCATAGCTTGGGCAGTGGCTAGCAAGTGGAAGGCAATCTGCTACAAGTCAAAACTCACCTGTGTTGGGCAGCAGCAGCATGAGAAAGAAACGAGGGTAGTCACTCGATTTTACTGCATGGAAGGAGGCAGTGGTAAACCACTTCTGTATTTTTCCCAAGAAAACTATGGCTACACTACCAGAAAAATTGCAGGTGGAGGTGGAGTGTTCTGGGAGAGATGTGTCCATGGGGTCACTATGGATCGGGATGACTCGACAGCATAAGACAAGAAGAATAGACAAAATTGAACTAATATATCAGAACAAAAGAACTGAGTTTATAAATTGATGTAACCTATTGACTGTTCTCTTGAAGAACATACACAAGATGATTATGAATTGCTTTACATAACTGACAGAACTATAGACAGATGAAATGGCTGAAGAAAGCCAGATATAAGAAAACTTTTGCTTCCGGAAAACCACTCAAGCAACACAGTTTTTATCTCCAATCCAGGGATCAAATATTTCACCAACCTGTGCTACCTAGGCAGTACTCTACATAACAGTGCGTAAATTGTCAAGGAGATAGAATGTCAAGGAGATAGAATCAAAGTCAAAAGGTCCATGATGGCTTCCAGCAGACTCCAAAGCAGTTTGGGGTGACAATGGGGCATCAAGCTTCCCATTTAGACTGTTGTGGTGTCCAAATGGCTGTATGGTTGAGACTTGGACCTACTTCAGAAATCACATTCAGTTTCTTGACTTATTTCGCCAACCCCACCTTTGCTCAGAATCAAATGTTCAGCCGAATTTTCTAGGAGAAGTCAGTTCTCCAGCATTAAAACAATACTCACTGCAGCACCATTCTGCTGGATCGGTTGTGACAGTGGGCTATCTAAAGAGTTTGTATGTTGGTATTTGACATGGCACATACACGTCAGGAAAGACAGAATAAACCATTTAAAGGCATAGTCAAATATAATCTCATACTCTGGGACGTTGACCTGAGTGTGGTGGACAACAATTGAGAGAGGGATTTCTCTTCTAGGTCGAAGGATTTGCTCAGATTGGGATGCCAAGAAGCAGACTCGAAAGCACAGAGTCCCTGTACAGGAAAGACACTAGCACAGTAAGGATCTATCTTTATCCACACAATGTGAAAGGGAGAGTCAGGCAGACATTGATCTATTTAGTCACACTACCAGGCATGAATCGGATTCATCTTCAAAAATGAAGGATAACTACCTAAAGCTAGGTGGGTATTCCTCATATGTATTGAAAGTATCATTAATATCCCTTTCGTACATACATACACATTAACTCCCATGTCCCTGCATGTGTGTGCATGCATTCTTATACACACACTCATTCACATGAAAGAAAGGGATAGTGATCCAACATAGTCACTTCAGATGGATGTACTTTGTTTCTTGTGAGTTGGTTGGACTTTGTTCTCCAAATATATGAATAGAAATTTGTGAACCCTTTTGGGGCTTGGCTCATGGACACTCTGAGAAGGATAGTATCATGACAGAGGAAGAAAAGAGGAAGAGATGGAGAGAGAGACATAAGAATTATGGTACTGTTTTAAGCACTTTCTATGTTCCAAGCATTGTTAGTAAGTGCTAGGGAAGATACAAGATAATTAGATTGGACACCAATCCCTCTCCTACTTTGAGCTCATGGTCTAAGTAGGAGGGAGGTATTGAGTCCCCGTTTCACAGGTGAGGAAACTGAGACCCAAAGAAGTTAAGTCCCACAGCCCAAGGTCACACAGCAGACAAATGGCAGAGGTGGGATTAGTAGTGAAACCCTTTGATTCCATGGCCTGTAGTCTTTTACTAGAGTACAACATAACATTCAAATATTGATAAATCTGTGTTTATTTACACACTGATTCAAAGGGCAACATAAAGCTTTGCTTATTTTCTTTATCTTAATACCTTATTGAATAATAATAAAAGGACTAATTCATGAAACCTTTTCTCATTATTTTCCAGGTTTTCTTTCATATGTTACCATCACTACTAGAGTAGGACACATCTGATGATTCTTCAGTGTTATTATCCAAACTCATCAGCAGAAAATGGTTCATCAGTATAGATCTTAATCTTTGTATAGTCATCAAATGATATAAGATTAGTAGTTCAAGCAGTTCAAAGTTCTTTGTGCTACTGAGTCAGTATCTAAGCCACCTGATCCAGTGTTATGCCCTTATGAGAATCCAATGCATACTTTAGGATTGACTTGCTATGGAATTGATGCATATTTTTCATCCATCCTCCTCCCCATTTGAGATGTGGAGGCACTATATTCTTCATTTCTTGAGGTTCAGATAAATTAATGGACTCCTTAATGGACTGTTACTCAGTCCTGGAGTTTCAACTCAGAATGCACTTTCCACTAAATAAAACTGTCCTGCAATTGTCTAAATAGAGCATGCACAGAAAGATCTCAGATTCCATCAGAAAAAAATAAAAAAGGAATTATAAACATTAAGGTCTTGGTCTCAATTTCCCAATATAAAATTGCCACCCCAAAAATACATCTGATAGTAGAAGAGTTTATAATTCTATCGTTTCATCTTGTTGACTGCTAGAAGAGGTCCTTCCTTAGATTATCAGTTTGGTTTATGCTCAAGGGAATCATCATTTTATTTTTTCCTCAAATAGATAGTTTGCTTTTGAATTGTCCAAAACACATACATATTAACCATTCTAATTTATCACCACAACAGACCAGTGAGGTAAGATGAGGCAGGTATCATTATTTCCACTTAACATCTGAGGTAACAGAGAAATAGAGAAGTGAAGTGACTTGCTGACTCACCTAGCAGGCAGTTGGCAAAGGTGTGACTAGAATCCAGGATTCAGGAAATGGGAAAACCATGCTCTTTCCATGGGTCCACTCTGCCCTATTTTGAGAGGAAGTAACACTAGTCAACTGATGGACAATCAAAATAATGTTGTTCTGATAAAAGGCCATTCATCTAGTATCGCCAGGTTAGGCCCTTCCTTTGTAACTCTTTACCTATTATGGTTCAAATGAAGTGACTTTTCTTTTGGGTCAACTTGCTCTCAGAAAAAGAAAACTCTTCCCAACCAGATGTTTCTTTTATTTGATTTACTCCTTAGGGGAAAACTCACAAAGTACATTATTGAAAATAACTTGCTTCCATGTGACAACGACGAGAATGGCATCTTCCCGCTTCATAGGTGAAATTTTGTCTATTTCTAGTGTGGAAGCTGGAGATACATTTGGTTATCAGATGTATTAAGTTTTCAAACTCATTCACATTTAGCCAGATTTTTCTTTCAGCAAGATACATCATCATTTGGATCTCAAATATTATTAGGGTACTGTGAATGTGTTCATCATTCTGTACACCCATAACATATTTCCAAAAGATTTGGCCTGAGACAATCTACTCTCCTCCCCATCTCACAAGCCCATAACCTTGGCATTGTCCTCAACTTATTTCTTTCATTCAACCTATTCATTCATTCAATCGTATTTATTGAGCACTTACTGTGTGTGGAGCACTGTACTAAGCACACAGAGAAGCAGCATGGAAGTCAGAAGGTCATGGGTTCTAATACCGGCTCCACCACATGTCTGCTGTGTGACCTTGGGCATGTCACTTCAGTTCTCTATACCTCAGTTCTCTCAACTGTAAAATGGGCATTGAGACTTGAGCCCCATGTGAGACAAGGACTGTGTCCCAACTGATTTGCTGGTATCCAGTCCAGCACTTAGTACAGTGGCTGGCATATAGTAAGCACTTAACAAATACCACAGTTAAATTCTGTCACCAAATCCCATCGTTGGTATCTTCACAGCATTGCTAAAACCTTCCTTTCCTCTCCATCAAAACTGCTACCATGCCGATCCAAGCATTTATCCTTTCCCACCTTGACTACTGCATCAGCCTCCTTGCTGACCTCCCTTGCCTCCTATCTCTCCCCATTCCAGTTCACACTTCACTCTGCTGCATGGATCATGTTTCTAAAAGAAATGATTACTCCATTTCAGCCCATTCCTCAAGAACTTGAGAAGCAGCGTGGCTCAGTGGAAAGAGCATGGACTTTGGAGTCAGGGCTCATGAGTTCGAATCCCAGCTCTGCCACTTGGCTGTGTGACTGTGGGCAAGTCACTTAACTTCTCTGTGCCTCAGTTCCCTCAACTGTAAAATGGGGATTAAGACTGTGAGCCCCATGTGGGACAACCTGTTTCCCCTATGTCTACCCCAGCGCTTAGAACAGTGCTCGGCACATAGTAAGCGCTTAACAAATACCAACATTATTATTATTATTATTAACTTCCAAAGGCTGTCCATCCACCTATGAATCAAACAGAAACTCCTTACCATTGGCTTTAAAGCACTCAATCACTTTGCCCACTCCTATCCTACCTTGTCCCACCTTACCTCACCTTACTGATCTTCTAATACGGTCCAGCTCGCACACATTTGCTTCTTTAGGACCAGCTTACTCACTGTGCCCCTACCTCATCTATCTCCCTGCTGATCCCTTTCCCACATCCCTGGTCGCCTAGTCTGGAACTCCCTCCCTCTAGACG
Organism: Ornithorhynchus anatinus; assembly: GCF_004115215.2. Taxonomy (NCBI): domain Eukaryota; kingdom Metazoa; phylum Chordata; class Mammalia; order Monotremata; family Ornithorhynchidae; genus Ornithorhynchus; species Ornithorhynchus anatinus. The sequence continues at coordinate 121,818,465 of NC_041728.1, forward strand.
CTAAGCTCCTGTAGACTATAAAGTCATCTTCTTGACTGTAAGGTCATTGTGGGCAGGGAATGTGTCTGTTTACTGTTGTATTGTACTCTCCCAAGGGCTTAGTACAGTGTTCTGCACACAGTAAACGCTCAATAAATATGATTGAATTGAACCAGACCACCACTCTCCCCACCTTCAAAACACTATTAAATTCATATCTCCTCCAAGATGCCTTCCCTGATTAAACCTCTTTTCTCTTCTGTTATCTATACACTTGAATCCGTGACTTCTGGAGTATTTAACATTCTCTCCACTCCCCAACCCAACAGCACTTATGTACACCTCTTTAAAATATGTTATATATATTGTCTATCTTCTCCGCTAGACTGTATGCATGTTGTGGGCAGAGAACACATCTGCTAACTCTGTTATATTGCACTCTCCTAAGTGCTAGTACAGTGCTCTGCACACAATAAGCATTCACTAAATATTGTTTGATTAATCTGTTTACAATCTCAAAATGACAATCAAAATAGTTTCTTAAATAGCATTTGAGAAATAGCATTTGTGGTTAGACTAGATACCTCTGTCTCCATAAACAATTTTATTTTGCTTTGTTGCTTAACATATTATATTTTAATGGAAATTTAACAAATTAAAAATCAGTAATTCATGTAATTATTCCTTTATGTAAACAGAACTGCAACCTTTGAGCATTCAGGGGAATGGAACCAGGGTTGTGATTTTCTGCTTCACCAAGACTCGTGCAGAGAGGAGAATTTCTTGCAGCCAGGGGAATGTAGCAGTTTTCCCTCATTTTCTTCACCTGTAGTATGGGGATGATATCACCTTTCCCAACCTCTGATAGACTTTGATCCCTATTTTGGAGAGGGATCATATCTGATCTGATTATCTGCCATGGTGCTGTGGAATATCGTAATGTAGTGGAAAGAAAATGGGATTGGTATCAAGTGATTTAGTCTCAGGTCTACCATTGGACTGCAGGGTAATTTTGGCAAGTCTCTCATCTGCTTCCTTATCTGTAAAATAGGGATAAGGTGCCTGCTTTCTGTACGTTTTAGGTTGTGAGCCCCATGTAGGACATAGACGGTGTTACAACTGTGTCTACCTTAACCAGTGTTTGACTCCAAATAAGCACTTGATGAAATATACCCAAATCAGTACTGGCTGTGGGGTTGGTAGGACAGGGAAAGATGTCTTTTGGGTGTGCAGCACCAGAACTGGAAATATAATTATAATAATGATGTTGGTATTTGTTAAGTGCTTACTATGTGCAGAGCACTGTTTTAAACCCTGGGGTAGATACAGGGTAATCAGGTTGTCCCACCTGAGGCTCACAGTCTTCATCCCCACTTTACAGATGAGGTAACTGAGGCACAGAGAAGTTAAGTGTTTTGCCCACAGTCACACAGCTGCCAAGTGGTAGAGTTAGGATTCGAACCCATGACCTCTGACTCCCAAGCCCATGCTCTTTCCACTGAGTCACGCTGCTTCCCATAATATATATGACTTCCCCTGTGTATGGTGGTTCAGCCGTTCCATTATGGGTGTGTGACTCCCCTTGGCCAAGCCAACAAGATGATTGGCTTGTTTGGAGGAGAGAGGGAGGCAGCAACCCTTCCCTCTTATGCATCCCTAAAGTAGCACATCCCTCAACATGTCTTGTCCAAAGCTGTTGAGTTGACTCCGACGCCTAGCAGCTTCATGGATGCATCCTTCCCAGAATGCCCCACCTCCCTCTGTAAACATTCTGGCAATGTATCCATAGAGTTTTCTTGGTAAAAACATAGAATTTGTTTACCATTGTCTTCTTCCACTCAGTCAACTTAAGTCTCCTCCCTAGACCTCTCCCATTCATCTACTGACCAGCACAGGTGAGTTTTGACTTGTAGCAGATTGCCATCCACTCGCTAGCCACTGCCCAAGCTAGAAATAGAATGAGTAGGCTTCTGCTTGACTCTCCCTCCCAAAGTCGAGACTTGTAGACTACTGGAAATTCTCAAGGTGCTATCCTGAGTGGGAGTCCCTCAACCTAGGGAGGGAAAAATTAAGTCCATCGTGCTTCAAAAGTACAAGTTTATCTAGACCTTTTGTAAAAAGGTCTGTATTATAAATGCCATCAAAAATAGTTCTTAACCAGCCTAATCAATAAATAACAAATATTTAGGGGTCATTTTTCTTGTGTCTAACATGTCTACTAAAGTTAACATGTATTTGAATATATGTAATTTCTAAAAATTTGAATAGAGAACTAGGCAATTATTTTTAAAATATGTCACACCTCATTTTGCCCTCAGTCTAATAATCTTCAGATCTTTTATTAGCAGCATAGGTTTAGAAGGCCATGCCAGGGTTTAAAGATAATCTTAAAAACACAGTATTAGAGATGTTATTACAAAATTGAAAATCCCTTTATCAATTAGAGTCTGGCACATGGTTTAATATAGACTGTCTGGCATCAGCTGGAAGTGACAGAGAAAAAAAATCACAACATATAAAGTGCTAATGACTTGCATCATTTCTCATGCAATTTGAGATCATTTAGATTCAAGATATTGAAAAAGAATAGGACGGGTCCCATTCTCTAATAGCTTACTCTTTCAAAATTACACGTACATGTCCAACAATCGCCTATTTGCATTTCAATTTTCATCTCCCTTGTCAAGTTATTCGAATAATCTATTTTTTCATGCTTAATGAACCTTGACTCTTTGACTCATAGTTTGGGATTTGGGCTGTGGTAAATAGAGAGAAACCCTTCTTGTATTTCTGAAAATGATAGGATGTTTCAGTTTCTTCTCTTCCCCAACTTCAAAGCTGATTACAGAGATAAGCAGAGCCAGGTTCACTGGTAACATTGATATAAGTTTTGTCCACTTTTGAAGATTATTGCCAAGTGCTTTGGAAGAGATCAGTCCATCACTGTTATCTCATTATTTGCATATTTTATCCTTTTTGTTAACCGCAGTCATTTATTTTGGGGCCATTAGTGTTAATAGCTCTGCTGATTAGCATCAGTTTTTTTTATTAGAAGTAAGCACACAACCTCTGACTTTTGGTATATCTCAGTGAAGACAAGTAAAACATTTCCTTCTCTTAAGATGTATTTCTTCCAAGTACCCTATATTTAATCAGGAATATTTTAAAATCAAGAGCTGTTGTTTCCGGAAATCAACTTCCCGCCAAGGCTCATGAGTTGGACATGACAAAATTCTATCCGGTAGATGAGGTAGAGCTTCTGAGCTAAGCTTCTAAGTAAACATTGTCTCAAATACCGTGTTTGGTGAAATGTATCAAGATGTTTATATATTTTCCAAAGGATATGCCGATTTGTGGTGGTTTTCCATAGGGAAACTGACACACCTATTCTGGTTTATAAACAAAGCCCACTTTAGAAAATAAAAATTCCAATAATGTTTCCAAAAAGTATGGAATTCAGAGTTTCTGGTTAATGCACACTGTTTGGTTATTTAACTTGTCCTTCTCTTTGTCTGTCTTGATTCTGCCTAGGTGCTTGGTTGACCCTGTATGGCTATGTCTCAACATTGTTAAATTGAGTGTCAAATTTAAACTACCCTCATTAAGGGGATCCACCCCATCTCTAAGACCTAAAACTGAAGTATCATTCTTAAAATTGTGAGCTCATCTCTAGACTATGAGCTCATTGTGGGCAGGGAATGTATCTGTTCATTGTTATAATGTACTCTCCCAAGTGCGTAGTACAGTACTTTGAACACAGTAAGTGCTCAATAAATGATTGAATGAATTAATGAATGAATGACTCCCCTCTCTCTTTCAATACCCATATTCGATCTATCACTATATCTTATTGTTCTTTTGTCACAATTATTCCAGGATCCATCCCTTCTTAGTCATTAGATTAAGTACTATGCTGGTTCAGGTGTTGTCATATCCCAGCTTTATTAGTCTCCACCCTTTACTCCCTGCTTCCATTCTTTCCAGCCCATATTTCACACTGTTGCCTGGATATTGTTTTAAAAAATTTCATTCTGTTCATGTTGCCACACTCCTCAAAAACCATTCCCTTTAGCATCAGAATGAGTCTCCAGGCCATTGACTTTCAGGGTCTCAATCAGATCTCTCCCTCCAACTTAACCAGACCCTTCTCCTACTATACTACAACTTAATAATAATAATAATGTTGGTATTTGTTAAGCGCTTACTATGTGCAGAGCACTGTTCTAAGCGCTGAGGTAGACACAGGGGAATCAGGTTGTCCCACGTGGGAATCAGTCTTAATCCCCATTTTACAGATGAGGGAACTGAGGCACAGAGAAGTTAAGTGACTTGCCCACAGTCACACAGCTGACAAGTGGCAGAGCTGGGATTCGAACTCATGAGCCCTGACTCCAAAGCCCGTGCTCTTTCCACTGCGCCAACTTGCAACCTCAAAACTGAAAACTCATTGCGGGCAGGGAATGTGTCTACCAACCCTGTTATATTTAGAACCATAGGCCTGGGAGTCAGAAGGCATGGGTTCTAATCCTGCCTCCACCACTTGTCTGCAGTGTGACCATGGGCAAGCCACTTAATGTCTATGTGCCTCAGTTACCTCATCTGTAAAATGGGGATTAAGGCTATGAGCCTCACGTGGGACAACCTGATTACCTTGCATCTATCCCAGTGCTTAGAACAGTGACTGGCACATAGTAAGCACTAAATTAATGTCATAATTACCATATTGTACCTCACAAGCACTTTGTATGGTTTTGTACTTGTAGTACACTCTTGTTGTACACTCAAGTTATATACTCTTGGGCTTGTTATCCGGCCCTGCTTGAAACTCTCCTCTACTTCAAATTCATTAGACCATAATTTTCTCTAATTTCAAAACACTTTTAAAATCATATCACATTTATGAGATTTTCTTCATTAATCACTCCATCTATCAGTGATATTTATTGTGAGCTTATTATATATAGAGCACTGTATTATACACTTTGGAGAGTAATAATAATGATTAATAATGATAATGGTATTTGATAAGCATTTGCTATGTTCCAGGCACTGTATTCTAAGCACTGGAGTGGATGCAAGCATATCAAGTTGGACATAGTCCCTGTCCCACATGAGGCTCAAAATCTCAAACCCCATTTTACAGATGAGGTAACTGAGGCCCAGAGAAGTAAAGTGACTTACCCCAGGTCTCTCAGCAGACAATGGTAGGCCTGATCCATGCCCTCAAGGAGCTTACAATCTAGTGGTGGATGTAGATGTTAAAATAAATTACAAATTAGGAAAGTAACTGGGAGTTGGAGGAGGTGAGTATCAAAGCACTTAGGGAGTATGGTTCCAGGTACATAGGTGACCCTTAAAGGAATGAGAATATAGGAAGATGGGAGATTAGTCAGGGAAGCCTTCTAGACTGTAAGCTCACTGTGGGCAGGGAATGTGTCTGTTAATTCATTCAATAGTATTTACTGAGCGCTTACTATGTGCAGAGCACTGTACTAAACTCTTGGAATGTATAATTTGGCAATAGATAAACACAATCCCTGCCCATTGATGGGCTAATTGTGGTTTGTACTCTCCCAAGTGCTTAGTACAGTGCTCGACCCACAGTAAGTGCTCAAGAAATACTAATGCATGAATAAATGAATGGAGGAGATATGATTTTAGTAAGGCTTTGAAAAAGGGGAGAGTGTTATAATAATGTTGGTATTTGTTAAGCGCTTACTATGTGCCGAGCACTGTTCTAAGCGCTAGGGTAAACACAGGGGAATCAGGATGTCCCACGTGGGGCTCACAATCTTAATCCCCATTTTACAGATGAGGTAACTGAGGCACAGAGAAGTTAAGTGACTTGCCCACGATCACACAGCTGACAAGTGGCAGAGCTGGGATTTGAACTCATGACCTCTGACTCCAAAGCCCGTGCTCTTTTCACTGAGCCACGCTGTTATAATAATAATAATAATGGTATTTGTTAAAATCTTACTATGTGCCAGGCAATGAACTAAGGGCTGGGGTGGATACAAGCAAATCAGGTTGGACACAAGTCCTTTGTCCCATGTGGAGCTCACAGTTTCAATCCCCATTTTATAGATGAGGAAACTGAGGCACAGATAAATTAAGTGACTTACCCAAAGGCACACAGAAGACAAGTGGTGGAGCTGGGATTAGAACTCAAGACCTTCCGACTCCCAGGTCTGTGCTCTATCCACTATTCCATGCTGCTTCTACTGTGCCATGCTGCTTCTGTTCTGCACAGAGTGAAGTGGGAGGAAGTTCCAGCCAGGAGGGAGGTCATGAGCAAGGGTCCGATGGCAAGAGAGATGAAATCAAAGCATGGTAAGTAGGTTGATAGTAGAGGAGTAAATTATGCTGTCTGTGTTGTAGTGGGAGAGCAGTGAGATTAGGTAGGAGGGAGAGAGCTGACTGAGTGATTTAAAGCCAATTAATTTCCATCTCCCTTGTGCCACCTAAGCACTAAAATACAACCTCCCATAGCCCTTTTGCACATATCTTACATTCCTTCTTATCTGAACATTAACTTATGCACATAACTCTTTTTCCATTTTTATTATTTATAATTTATTTTAGCGTCTGTCTCCCCACTTCGACTGCAAGATCCTTGAAGGCAGGGATCATGCAAGTCTACCAATTCTAGTCTACTCTCCCAAGTGTTCAGAACCGAGCTCTGCACATAGTAGACCTTCAAAAAATTTTATTGATTCATTGGCAAGAAGATGGTAATGCTACACTCTATTGTTTAAACCCCATCAGATAGCCTACTTTGAACATCAGCTATAAGAATGACTATGAAAACTTCTTATATTTAACATTTTTGTAATCATTTTATCATTGCTTATTATGATCATCCCTTTCTTTTACATCTGGTTTATTGCTGAATTAGTGCAAAGAGCTTTAAAGACAATAGGTCTCTGCAACAGTGAATAATCAATCTCCTTTTGAAGTGGGTATTAACTCTTCAGATCATTTGGGAATTGGTAACTAATGATTTCCTTCAGGGCACTGAGAATATTGATGCCAAAGTGCTAAAAGAGCAATAGTACTCATTCTAGTCACTACTGTGCCATTTAGGACAGCCTTGGAAAAAAAAATGATTCTCTGCCAAATGAGTAACTAAGAAAGCTGATTTCATTCAGTTTTACCTCAGTGGTCCCTTCACTGGGGAGGGGTGAACAGCAAAAAAAAAAAAAAAGGAAAGATGTGGCTTATCAATAATTTAGAACTCTGAAAAGTCATTTTTAAGTATATCCTTTGAGCTCAAGTTGCTTTAAAGGAGGAGCAATTTATTCCTTACAGCATACTACAGTGAGCTGCACATAGGGGCACTCAGTAAACACTGGGGCTGGATAACTTGCTGTAATGTACTTTCCCAAGCGCTCAGTACAGTGCTCTGCACACATTAAGTACTTAATAAATAATATTGAATGAATGAGTGACTAGCTAGTTACCCACTGATAGGATCACATCTTGCAAATTGTCAAAAAAAATACCTGGAGGAAGCTGTGAAGGCGACTGACATCATTTTATGATGTAATTGTGGAAAACAGAAATAGAAACTGTGACAAAACAATTTCTCACAGCAAGGTCACGGCAGAGCTAGAAATAAAATCCTGAATGCTTAATGCTCAGTTGTTTTTGGGTTAAAAAAATGCATACAAGGAACAAACACTCCAGAAACAAAAGTTATCAGAGATAGTCTTCTTCTCATCACATAATTCATTTGTCCAGCTGTTATTCCTGCCTTGGTCCTTACTTGGATCTCTGTTTTTTTAGCCCTTGATTTGGTACTGGAAAGTAACTTCTCATTTAAAACCACACACAAAAACATTGGCTCTAACCTGATTTTCAACATCAAAGCAGTGCAGAGAACTGCAGCAATTATCTGGTTAATTTAGATCAAATCACTCTTTGATAGGGATAAAAGAGGTTTGCGGGTGTATTGAGATACGAAATAATTGATCTGAATGTTTTTGGCTTTGCTGTGTACAGAAACCTGGTGACCTCATGTTCTAACACAGACTCTGATCTGAGCCTCAAACATGGTCTTAACAGACCCTTGCTAAAAGGTGAGAACAGGGAACAGGTTGAGCTCATTGTGAGCTGGGAACTCATTTGCTAATTCTGTTATATTATATTCTCCCAAACACTTAGTACACTTAGTGCATGAATCCTAAGGTCTCAGATTTATATTGTGAGTTCTGTGTGGGACAGGGATAGTATCTGACCTAATTATCTTGTTTCTGACCCAGTGCTTAGAATGGTGCTTGGCACTTAGTGAGTGCTTAATCAATATTGTAATTATTATTAATAGTATTAGTTGTAATAATAGTAGTCATACTAGTAATACAGCATTAGTAGTAGAACTAATGAAAGTTGAATTCACAGAAATCAGACACAATCTAAGATGAATTCTAAGATGTGTTCCCAAATTAATGCTGGGTGTCAAGACTTACATCCAGAATTCTATTTTTTTTTTGCCAGGCTTTTGATGAAAAGCCTAATCCCAAAGAACTCTAAAGAATGTGGCAGTCTGCATTGCTTGGGGAATTATCCATGGTGTCAGTTCTTGCTAGAAAGAAAAAAACAATCCTTTTGGAAAACTGAATGCAAGTTCCAAAGGAAAGAACCTCTCAGTTTACCTATCTATCTCTGTCCCAAACTTCAAAGGAAAGGTGGTTCGGATCTTCTTGAAATAATTTCTCATACTGAGTTGATTTTTTTTTTCCTTATTCGATTTGCTTCATCTTTAAAAACAGATTGCATTCACTAGGTATAAAAAATTAAGAAATTCTCAGTAAAGTCAGGTCATAGAATCATGGGATTCAAAATCAATCAATGGCATTTACTGAGCATGTATGGAGTGCAAGGCACTGTACTAAGCACTTGCGAGAGTTCAACAAAACAGAGACACGGATTTCCCACCCTCGAGGAATTTACAATCTAATGGGCAAATTTTAAGAGTTTTTTCAGTCTCCAGTGTTTAGATGGGACCTCCCTTGTTGAACAAACACACATAGATGAGACTATCCTAGTTCACATCTTTGCAGAGAGATTCCACCATCTCCCTCAGGACCATGTTCTAGTGTTTAAAAATTATCTCTGCCAGGGAATTCTTCTTTGTATCGAAGCTCAAACTGCCAGGCCATGGTTTGTCTGTTTGCTTTTATTGTGGAGATAGAACTGAAAAACAACTACTCACTCTCGGTTGAATAAGGGCCCTTTATATACCTGGGAAGCATGATTAAAATGAATCCAAGCTTTTTCTTCTTTGCAATAAATAATCCCAGACCAAGGGATTAATGAATAATAAATAAATATTTGCAATATTTATTGCAATTAATTGCAATTCTTTGCAATAAATAATCAAGACCAAGTTTAGATTTTTCCAACCCAATACTTTTGCCCTTCTTAAGCCTCATAGTTCCTGAAATTTATATTTTTATTTCGTTCATCAAAGTATTGTTTCTGACTAGCTCCTTCTCTAGATTGTAAACTCCTTTTGGGCATGGGATATATTGTTTTTGTTAAGTGCTTACTATGCATTGTTTTTGTTAAGTGCTTACTATGTGCCAAATCCTATACTAAGAGCTAGATTAGATATAAAACTAGGGAACTGAGGCACAGGGAGGTGAAATGACTTGTTCTAGGTCACACAACACACAACTGGCAGAGCTGGGATTAGAACCCAGTTCTTCTGTTTAACAGCATCAGACTGTGACAATCCTGATTATCTTGCATCTACCCCAGCACTTAGAACACTGCCTGGTATATAGTAAGCACTTAACAAATACCGTAATTATTATTACTATCAGGTTGGAATCCAATCACACCTGCTTCCAGCCCCATAGCACTTATGTACATATCTGTAATTTATTTATATTAATGTCTGTCTCTCCCTCTAGACTGTAAACGCAATGTACAGAGAATATGTCTGGTTACTGTTGTATTCTATTCCCCCAAGCTCTTAGTACAGTGCTCTGCACACAAAATACAGCCTCTGTTCCACAGGGAGATCACAGTCAAAGTAGGAGAGAGCACAGGTATTTAATTTCCATTTTACAGATGAGGAAACAGAGACACAGAGAATGTAAGGGACTTACCCAAGGTCACAAAACAGTCAAGTGGCAAGTGGCAGGGCCAGAATTAGAATCAAAGTTCTCTGATTTCTAAGCCCATGCTTTTTCCACTAGGCCATGAATTTGCAAACATATACAACTGCACACATATACATTGTAAAAAGGTTGGCAGAAGAAGCAGGAGCATGGTCTAGTGCAAAGAGAACACAACTGGGAATCGGGAGAACTGAGTTCTAATCCTGACTCCTTAACTTGCCTGTTGTGCACAATTTATCTGTGCCTCAGTTTTTTCATCTGTAAAATACAGATTAAATACTTTGAACTCCCTCTGACTAAAACTGAGCCTCATGTGGGACATAGACTGTGTTTGATATGCTTATCTTGTCTCAACCCTAGCACTTAAGAGCAGTGCTTGGCAGGATATAACTCTGTAATCAATATCACAATTATGGTTAAGATCAAGAGCCCAAAATACAAATCATTTAAAAAGTGAGCAATATAGCCATGATACTTTTAACAATAAAGATAATAATAATAATGACATTCAGTGATAGTCATGAGGTGCTGGGTTATGTACAAGTTACTTAGATCCCACACGGGTCTTCCATGTAAGTGCCAAAACCTCTCATCTTTTACCCCTGGTGACCTTGTCATGTGCTTTATTGATAGAATTGAAACCATTAGGCATAATCACCCTAAAACCTTTTCCTTGGACCTTTCCAATTCCATCCTTCTTCTGTCCCTCTTGGATTCATACAAACTTCCCAGAAGTTTCTCAAGAGATCGTCCATCTTCTTTCAACCCCGTCACTTCATACCTTAACAGAATACTTACCCCCTCCTTTCTTCCTTCTCTGATCACTATCTTCAACTGTTCACTTTCCAAAGGCTCCTTCTCCACTGTTTTCAAAGAGGCTTGGGTAACCATATCCCCTTGAAAATAATAATAATGATAATAATAACTGCAATAACAGTATTATTAATCATATTTTTAAACAATTACTATGTGTCAAGTACTGTAAGTACATGATAATCAGATCAGACTCAGTCCCTCTGTAGTATGGGGCTCGCAGACTAGAAGAGAGAGAGAACAATTATTTAATCTCTATTTTGCAGATGAGGAAACTGAGGCACAGAGAAGTGAAGTGACTTTCCCAAGGTCATTCGGCAGACAAGTGGCAAAACTGGGATTAGAACACAGGTTTCTGACTCCCAGGCAATGCACTTTCCACTAGGCCATACGACTGCCAGTCATTGCCCCATCTCCCAATGCCTCTCCCAACTCCTTGAGTGAACAGTTCACAGCTGTTGTCTCCTCTTCATTTTCTCTCCAAATCTTTCATCAATCCCCTCCAAATCTGGTTTTCACTCACCTGTGTCACTCAGTCAATTATATTTACTGAGCATTGCAGTGAGCGCTTGTGAGAATACAATATAACAGAGTAGGTAGACGTGATCTCTGCCCACAGCAAGCCTATAGTCTAAAAGGGGAGACAGAGATTTATAATAATGGTAATAATAAAGGTACTTGTTAAGTGCTTACTATGTGCCAATCACTGTTCTAAGCACTGTGGTAGGTACAAGGTTATCAAATTGTCCCACATGGGGCTCACAGTCTTAATCTCCATTTTACAGATAAGGTAACTGAGGCACAGAGAAGTTAAGTGACTTGGCCAAAGTCACACAGCCGACAAGTGGTGGAATTATGATTAGAACCCAAAGCCTCTGACTTCCAAGCCCTTGCTCTTTCCAGTAAGCCACGCTGCTTCTCTATCAATATAAGTAAATGAATTGTGGATATGTACACAAGTACTGTGGGGCTGAGGGAGGGGTAAAGAAAGGGTGGCTCAGTGGAAAGAGCGCGGGCTTGGGAGTCAGAGGTCATGGGTTTGAATCCCAGCTCCGCCGCTAGTCAGCTGTGTGACCTTGGGCAAGTCACTTCTCTGTGCCTCAGTTCCCTCATCTGTCAAATGGGGATTAAAAAAAAAACTGTGAGCCCCACGTGGGACAACCTGATCACCTTGTATGCCCCAGCGCTTAGAACAGTGCTTTGCACATAGTAAGTGCTTAACAAATACCACAATTATTATTATTAAAGGGTGAAAATTCAAGTACAAGAGTGACTCAGAAGGGAGTGGGAGAAGAGAAAATGAGGCTTTAGTCAGGGAAGGCCTTTTGGAGGAGATGTGCTTTTAATGAGGTTTTGAAGGTGGGGAGCTTTGTTGTCTTTTGCATATGAAGAGGGAGCGTGTTCCAGGCCAGAAGCAGGAGATGGGCAAGAGGTCAGTGGTGAGCTAGGTGAGATAGAAGTACAGTGAGTAGGTTGACATTAGAGGAAAGAAATGTGTGAGCTGGGTTGTAATAGGAAATCAGGGAGGTAAGGTAGTGGGGACAAGGTGATTGAGTGCTTTAAAGCCTATGGTAAGGAGTTTGATGCCAAGTGGATGGTCAACCACTGGAAATTCTTGAGGAGTGGGGAAGCATGGACTGAATCGTTTTGTCAAAAAATGATCAGGACAGCAGAGTGAAATATGGACTGGAATGGGATGAAACAGGCGGCAAGAAGGCTGATGCAGCAATCAAGGTGGGTTAGGAGAAGTTCTTGGATTAATGTCAGCAGTTTGGAGAAGAAAGAGCAGATTTTAGTGATGTTGTGAAGGTTCAACAGAGGATTTGGTGACAGATTGAATATATAGGTGGAACGAGAGATATGAGTTGAGGATAATGCCAAGGTTATGGACTTGTGAGATTGGGATGATGGTGGTGCTTTCTACAGTGATGGGAGAGTCAGGGAGAAGATACGTTTGGTTAGGAAGATAAGGAGCCAAGATATGGATATGTTAAGTTTGAGTGTTGGTGTGACATCCAGGCACAGCTGTCATGAAGGCAGAAGGAATTGTGAGAATGCCAAGAAGGAGAGACAGATCAGGGCTGGAAGTGTAGGTTTGAGAATCATTCACATAGAGATGGTATTTGAAGCCAAGGAAATGAATGGACTCTTCAAGGTAATGGGTCAGATGGAGAATAGAAGGGAACCCAGAACTCAGCCTTGAAGGGATTCCCACAGGAAGAGGATGGGTGGCATAGGAGGAGTCTGTGAAAGAGACTGAAAATGAGCAGCCAGAGAGATAGGAGGAGAACTAGGAGAGGACAGTGTCAGTGAAGCCTAGCTTGGATGATGTTTCCAGGAGAAGGGGATGGTTGACAATGACAAAGGCAGCTGAAACTTTGAAGAGTGTTAGGATGGGGCAGAGCCCATTGGATTTGCTAAGAAGAGACCTTCGAAAGGACAGTTTTGGTGGAGTGTAGAGGGCAGAGACCAGATTGGAAGGGGTTGAAGAAGAGAACTGGAAGAAAGGAAGTGGTGATAGCAGATGTAAACCAGTCATTCAAGAAGTTTGGAGAGGAATGGTAGGAAGGAAATGGGGTGATAACTAGAGGAAGCTATAGGGTCAAGGGAGGGTCTTTTTTTAAATAGGGGAGACATGAGCATGTTTGAAGGTAATAATAATGTTGGTATTTGTTAAGCACTTACTATGTGCCGAACACTGTTCTAAGTGCTGGGGTAGAGACAGGGGAATCAGGTTGTCCCACGTGGGTCTCACAGTCTTAATCCCCATTTTACAGATGAGGTAATTGAGGCACAGAGAAGTTAAGTGACTTGCCCAAAGTCACACAGTTGACAAGTGGCAGAGCTGGGATTCGAACCCTTGACCTCTGACTCCAAACCCCATGCTCTTTCCACTGAGCCACGCTAGGGAAAAAGACATTAGAGAGTGAACAATTGAAGATGGAATTCAGTGGCCCTCTTTAAAGTCACCATGACTTCTTTGAGAAGCAGCATGGCTCAATGGAAAGAGTCCGGGCTAGGGAGTCAGAGTTCATGGGTTCGAATCCTGACTCTGCCACTTGTCAGCTGTGTGACTGTGAGCAAGTCACTTAACTTCTCTGTGCCTCAGTTCCCTCATCTGTAAATGGGGATTAACTGTGAGTCTCACATGGGACAATCTGATTACCCTGTATCTACCCCAGTGCTTAGAACAGTGCTCTGCACATAGCACTTAACAAACACCAACATTATTATTCTTTCTTGCCAAATCCAATGGCTTCTACTCCATCCTAATCTTTCTTGATCGCCCAGCTGCCTTCCACACTGTTGAACACCCTCTTCTCCTGGAAACATTATTCAACCTTGACTTTATGGTCAGTGCCCTTTTAATGCTTTTCCTGTTCCTTCTCAGTCTCTTTTGCTGGTTCCTCTGCTCTCTCCCATCCCCCTTACTGTGGGAGTCCCTCGAGGCTCAATTCTGAGTCACCTTTCACTTTTCATCTACACCCACTTCATTGGAGAACTCATTCACACTGACAGCTTCAACTACAATCACTATGGGGATGATTCCCAAATCTACCTCTCCAGTCCTGATCGTTTTTCTTCTCTTCAGTCTCACACTTCCTCCTGCCTTCAGAACATTTCTACTTGGATGTCCTGTTGATGCCTCAAATTTAATATGTTCTAAAAAGGAGCTCTCATCCTTCCACTAACTAACTTTCACTAACTTTCCTATAATTATAGACAACACCACCACCCTCCTGACTCACTTTCTTATGACCTTTGCATTACCTCAACTCCCTTCTCTCATTCAACCTGCATATTTGGTCTTTTACCAAATCCTGATGGTTCCACCTTTACATTCTATCCAGGATCTGCCCTTTTCTCTCCATTCAAAGTACTACCATGATGTTCCATGTTGACTATTGCATCAGCCTCCTCACTGACCTCCCAGCTTTCCTGTCCCTCCCCTTTTCAGTCCATACTTCACTCTTGTTGCTTGGATCATTTTTCTTAAAACAATTCAGTCCATATTTTTCTACTCCTCAAAAACCTCCTACTCACCTCATCAGATAGAAACTCCAAACAAATGGTTGTAAAGAACTCATTTAATTCTCCCTCTTGAGAAGCAGCGTGGCTCAGTGGAAAGAGCCCGGGTTTTGGAGTCAGAGGTCACGGGTTCGAATCTCGGCTCGGCCACTTGTCAGCTGTGTGACTTTGGGCAAGTCACTTCACTTCTCGGTGCCTCAGTTACCTCATCTGTAAAATGGGGATTAAGACTGTGAGCCCCACGTGGGACAACCTGATTCCCCTGTGTCTACCCCAGCGCTTAGAATGGTGCTCGGCACATAGTAAGCACTTAACAAATACCAACATTATTATTATTATTATTATTCCTTTCCTTGCTATCTCCTATCACAGCCCAACTCAGGCACTTTGTTCCACTAACAGCCTACTCTCTGTACCTTGATCTCTACCCTACCACTGACCCTTTGCCCATGTCCTGTCTCTGTTCTGGAATACCCTCCCCCTCCAAATCAAACATACTTTTCTATCCCCCTTAAAAGCCTTATTAAATTCACATCTCCTCCAAGAAGCCTTTCCCAACTACAAGCCATCATTTCCTTATACTCCTCTCTCTTGTGATTCTCCTTGGCAGTTGGATTTTTATCCTTAAGCACTTGATATTCACTCCACCCTCAAGCCCTCAGCACTTCTGTACATAGCAGTAATTTATTTTAATTTCTGTCTTCCCATCTAGACTGTAAGCTCATTTGTGGTCAGGGTTCATGTCTATCAAATCTGTTGTGTTGTATTCTCTGAACTGCTTAGTACAGTGTTTTGCATACTGTAAGTGCTTAATAAATACCTTTAATTATTTATTATCAAACAAAATGTGTTGTTTGAGGAGAAGTTTGAAGTTGGGGAGGAATATGTTTTCTTGAATTTGCAACTTCTCTGATCTTCTCATTTATGCTTTAGCTCCCTGTGCAGTATTTTATTTGGCCATATAGGTCTCCTCCTGCCTTTCTCCCCTTTTAATTGATTCATTAAAGTGCCAGTGTGGGCAGAGCATTTACCTGGGCACTTGGAAAAAGTGCAGTGAAAGCAAAAAGCACACTCCTTGCACTGAAATATCTTCAATATAATGGGGAAAAGTATGTCATCATTCCTCATTTCCTTTCCCCATCCAATTCTTCATCCATAGTATGTTAAAATCACAGATATTTAACAGAAATCAATCCAATTAAAACAGGCTAAGCAACCTCTGTAAAACATATCTCCAGGTCTGTAAATATTTACATTTTTAGACTTCATGACTGTTGAGTTTTCAGCCAAAGATATGCAAGGGAAACCATATCTGCTACAATCCCTTTCCAATCAAGTGGATTACCTGAGGCTCAGATACCTCAGCATGAATGCACCATGCTATTCCAGTTAGTAATTCAAAGCAGAAATCAGGAGTCACACCTTCACACTTTCAGATTTAGTTATGAAAACAAAACCCTTCTACCAATGTGGATTCTAAAATGATGATTACCTTTAGCCAAAATCTCTTTAGAAAGGAACCATTTGATTCTAGCAGGGTGTGGGGCCTCCTCTGTTTCTAGGGTCTTCTACCAACCATCAGGTAGCCTTTAGCAACCTCCCAGTGAGGTTCATTATTGTTCCCTTAAGGAACAATTAAGCTGAAACTCCTTATGATCAACTTTAAAGCACTCCAATAGTTTGTCCCCCCCTTCTTATCTCAATTACCTCCTACTACAGCTCAGCCCATGTATTTCACTCCTCTAGAGCCAACTTTTTCACTGTGCCCCAATCTTGTGCATCTCAACACCTACCCTTTCCTGTATCCTCCTTCTGGCCCGGAAGTATCTTCTGCTCTATATATGACAGGCTACCACTCTCCTGACCTTCTAAAACTTATTAAGATCACATCTTCTCCAAGAGGTCTTCCCCAATTAGGCTGTCTTTTCCCCAACTCCCTCTCCCTTCCTCACTGTCTTCACTTATATCCTCCCTATATGTTCCCAACTGTGTCTTCAGCTCTTCTGCATCACCTAAACATTTAAGTTATTATAGCTGGCACAGCACATTGGTGGATATTTAACATTCTCTATGACTTCCTCCTATCCAAGAGCAAAACAGCATGGCGTAGGGAATACAGCATGGACCTGGGAGGCGGAAGGGCATGGGTTCAAATTCCGGCTGTGACACTGTCTGCTCTGTGACCTTGAGCAAGCCACTTCACTTCTCTGGTCCTCAGTTCCCTCATCTGTAAAATGGGGATTAAGACTGTGAGCCCTTTGTGGGACAGGGACTGTGTCCAACCTGATTTCCTTGCACCCAAGCCAGCACTTAGTAAAATGCCTGCCACATAGTAAGTGCTTAACAAATACAATAATAATAACAATAATGATTATTATTTAGGGTGCACCATTTGCATAATATTATTTTTGAATGACTATCTCCAGAACATTAGGTAATAGTCAAAAACTGTTGAGTAGGAAGAATTTTTTCCAGGAGTGCAGTAGCTCATTCTAACTCCTTCATCCAGGTCGTTTTTTGCATCTACCAGCATGATTGCATAGAATACATTGAACATAATTGAGCCTAGACAGCTACACAACTACACAGCTTTCTGTTTTACTCCACTGGCAAAGGATAATGGATCTGACATACCACCTCTGGCTCTGCTCCTCCATGCCATAGCATTGCAAAGTCCTACCTGAATCCTCTAGTACCCGCATCACTTGTCTGTTGTGTGACCTTGGGCAAGTAACTTAACTTCTCTATGCCTCATTTATCTCATCTGCAAAATAAGGACTAAGACTGTGAGCCCCAAGTGAGATATGGACTGTGTCCAATTTGATTTTGATTAGCTTCTGTCTACCCCAAAGCTTAGTGCCTAGCATATTTTAAGTACTTAACAGATACCATTTCAGAGTGTTCACATATGCTAAATAATATTCAGAGTCAATATCTACTTATGGAAATAAAATCTACCAATTAGGGGGTCCAATTGGGAAGATAGTGATTGGAGTGGGTATTTCAAGAGCTGGTGGAGGTTGAGGGGGCATCAAGTAGTGGGGAGGTTCTTTTAGGGATGTAATAATAATAATATTAATAAGACATCACCCTAGCACCCTCTTAAAGTGAGGGAAGGACAAGGAAAGGGCTGTCAGACATTTAGTTTGTCCACCTGTAAATCTGGTTCTGCTTGGAACCTGGAGAGTACTCAAAATATTCAAAATACACTAAAAAGCCAATTCACCAAGTCATGCTGTCAATCATATTTATTGAGCACTACTGTGAATAGAGTACAGTACTAAGCGTTTGGAAGAGTACATCACAACAACCTAACAGACACATTCCCTACCCACAGTGAGTTTACAGTTTAGAGGGGGAGAGAGACATTAATACAAACAAATAAAATTACAGATATGTACATAAGTGCTATGGGCCTGGAAGCAGTGATGAATAAAGAGAGCAAGGCAGGTTTTCACGCAGTTCTCTTGTGATCTAGAATAGGTCAGGTGAATGCCACACCATAATGTGTTGGGCCATTCCACCTCTGTTAGCAGGGAAGAGTCACAGAATACACCATCACCAAGTACATGTTGTATCACAAAAGAGAAGACATGCAGCCGAGAGCTACAGGTATGGAAGAATAGAAGATAGATCATCGTCAGATTGTGTCTGTAAAATCATTTTATGGAACTGAATTAGGTGGCTATAAGAAGGGAGAGAAAATTTGTGTTGAGAAGCCCACTTGCCTCAGAAGCTGAATTTTATAGAAGTGAAAAGATTGAAAGAAAGCACTACTGAATTACAATCCCAAATTACTGTCTTTTCTAGGATTTATATTGCTGGTATTGGAGCTTTTGTTTATATTAGTCCTGTGTGCTTATATTTTCAACAATATGCAAATGGACACATGAGGTGTCCTTTACCAATTCCCATCAAAACCATCTTTCCAGTGAATTAAGTCCAAATTAATTGTAATTCTATTTTTAAATTGCTTTTGTAATTTGTTTAACAGGTAACACCCTCTGTTCCATCTCCAGATTGTGTCTACTTAGCAGAATCTAGCTGGAAAATTTCTAAATGATCTAGTTCACCCCCCTCAATTAGAGTGTTCCTTTTGGATTTGCCCTTCATCCTTACAGCAGAACACTGTGTCTGTGGCGGACAAGATGGTAAGGAAGCAGCGTGGCTAAGTGGAAAGAGCCTGGGCTTGGGAGTCAGAGGTCATGGGTTTGAATCCCGGCTCTGCCTCTTGTCAGCAGTGTGACTGTGGGCAAGTCACTTAACTTCCCTGGGCCTCAGTTACCTCATCTGTAAAATGGGGATTATGACTGTGAGCCTCACAGGGGACAAACTGATTACCCTGTACCTATCCCACTGCTTAGAACAGTGCTCTAACAAATACCAACATTATTATTATTATTACCTGGAGTTTTTTGATGATTTACTTAGAAAATCTTCTTAGGAAATGGTACATGCCACAGTCAAGGGATCATGCTACTTCTCACTATCCCTCTTTGAATTTCATTTTTTAAAAAAAAAACCTTTCCCTTGAGGAATAGCCCAGCTAGGACTAGCCATGGAATTGAGAGACTGATAGAAGAAAGAATTCCACCATGGTGTACAGCGATAAACAAAATGCCTTCCTCAGTTGCTGTGTCTATCCCCTACGCAAACACAGCCTTGGAAATTTCCTTCTAGAATAATTTACCTCAAACCTAGATTCCTTGCATTCATTTTTTTTTGCACCCACCTCAACAAAAAGAGAGATTAATGTAAAGTATGAACAATTTATTGGCAATTTATGACCTGTTTCTGCATGTGGAAAATAAAAGACATCATGTCACTTTGTAGAAGGAATTTCTTTCAATCAATTTCCCATAAAGTGTGACATAAATTCCTCAATAGTTTTCTGATTTCAAATCAATTCAAATAGAATAATCCTTTTTAAATTTTTGGAATTATAATCAATCAAATTTATTGAGTGCTTATTGTGTGTGAAGAGCACTGTACAAAGAACTAGGGAAAATACAATATAACAATATAACAGAGTTGGTATATTCCACCCTTCCCATAAGGAGCAAACAGTATAGACGGGGAGACAGACATTAATATAAATAAATTACAGATATGTATAGAGAAGCAGCGTGGCACAGTGGAAAGAGCCCGGGCTTTGGAGTCAGGGCTCATGAGTTCGAATCCCAGCTCTGCCATTTGTCGGCTGTGTGACTGTGGGCAAGTCACTTAACTTCTCTGTGCCTCAGTTCCCTCATCTGTAAAATGGGGATTGAGACTGTGAGCCCCACGTGGGACAACCTGATTCCCCTGTGTCTACCCCAGCGCTTAGAACACTGCTCTGCACATAGTAAGCGCTTAACAAATACCAACATTATTATTATTACATAAGTGCTGTGGGGCCGAGGGAGACATGAATAAAAGGAGCAAATAAGGGAGACACAGAAGGGAATGGGTCAAGAGGAAATGAGGGCTTAATCACAGAAGACCTCTAGGAGGAGATGTTCCTTCAATCAGCCTTAAAGTTGGGGATGGTAATTGTCTGCTGGATATAAAGAGAGTGAGCGTTCCAGGCCAGAGGTTATATTGATACCTGTTTAATTGTTTTGATGTCTGTCCCCCCCTCCTAGACTGTAAGCCTGGTGTGGGCAGGGATCATCTCTCTTTATTGCTGAATTGCATTTTCCAAGGGCTTAGTACAATGCTTTTCACTCAGTAAGTGCTCAATAAATATGATTGAATGAATAAATGAATGAACATGAGAGAGATGTTGGCAGCGAGATAGATGGGATTGAAGTATAATGAGTAGGCTGGCATTTGAGGAGTGAAGTGTGAGGGTAGAACTGTAGTTGAAGAGCAGTGAGGTGTGAGGTAGGAGGGGGCAGGGTGAATGAGCTCATTAAAGCCAATGGTAAGAAGATTCTAAGTGATACAGAGATGGATGGGCAACCACTGGAGGTTCTTGAGAAGTGGGGAAACTTGGACTGAACACTTTATAAAAAAAAAATAAAAAGTGATATCTGCACTAAGAAAGATAAAACATGTATCTTCCTTCCAAGGAGTAATTATTTTTTATCAAGATGGAATATTCATCTATTTTTCTTACACAAACATCCATTTTCCATATTTATTAGTGAGGTTGCTTCTACAGACAAAATCTAAACTAGTTTTTTAAAGGGAATATCACTGAATTAGTCTTAAAAAGTAGTATGATTTTAGTAGGAGAAAGAACCTCATTTATATTTGGATAAATGAGGGAGAAGGAGAGATGAACACAGCTGTTTGAAGGGATCATATCTCTGGAATTTGGGAGATGACTGAGTTCATTGTTCACATTTCACTGAATTATTCTTTTTCACCATTTCCTAAAAAAGTAAGCTTTTATCTTTTCATATAAAATGGTATTTGGACATTTTCCTTTCTGTCTTTCATATTATAAATAACATTGCTTTAACCTTGTCACTTGTCTCAATGATGTCCTTTTGTCAGCTTATTGGTAGCAAGTGCAATGTGCTGGAAACTTACTACATTTTCCTAAGGGATCCCAAACACATAGATGGAAATATGAACTATAACCTTTCTACTCACTGAATATTAAAAAATTGAAATATCTGCACATGATGATGATAAATAATTTAGGACTGAGTCCTTGACTCATAGATATCTTGTGTAAAGCTGATTTCATTTAAGTTTTCTTTCAGGGCTAGAAAGAATCTCTCTGTTGAGGTGGGTGTAAAATCTGGAAATTTGTATGTAGCTGAAAGGAACTATGTATTTTAATATATGTGTTGGGACTGTTCTTTTTGGGGGGAAGCAATGTGGTCTAGTGGAAAGAGCATGGGCCTGGGAGTCAGAGGACCTTGGTTCTAATTCCACTTGTAGAATGTTCTATCTTGGGAAGATCATTTAATTTCTTTATGCCTCAGTTTCC
Organism: Ornithorhynchus anatinus; assembly: GCF_004115215.2. Classification (NCBI taxonomy): domain Eukaryota; kingdom Metazoa; phylum Chordata; class Mammalia; order Monotremata; family Ornithorhynchidae; genus Ornithorhynchus; species Ornithorhynchus anatinus. Next base: position 121,840,338 of record NC_041728.1, read on the forward strand.
TCAACTGTAAAATAAGGAAGTAATACTTATTCTCCATTTTCCTTAGGCTGTAAAACCCATGTACGAAAGGGAAAATTCCCAACCTGATTACCTTGTATCTACCCCAATGTTTAGAACTGTGTTCAACACATAGTAAGTGCTTAACAAATAACATTAAGAAATAAAAACATTATTGAAAAATAACTACAAAACAACCAAATATAGCTATTTCCTTTTGAATTCATTCATAGTTACCTTTCTGAGGACAATCATTTTATTTGAATTGAGAAAAAAATAATTAGTGAAAAAAGATGAACTTTTTTAAATTTGGATTTTGAATTAAAAAAAAAAACTATTATAGGGATTTAATTTGGCCATTGGAAAATATGACTTGAAATGAATGTTCCATTTATTTGCTCTTCATTAGTGTAATTTGGGTAGGTGGAGAGATATAGGAACATGGTATTTCACGGGGGAGAGAAGGGGAGGGAAAGAATGAGAAAGGTTGTAGAGAAGGCAAATTCCACAACACTAGAATGAGAAGGCATTCATTGAGCTTGAAGGCATTAGGTTTAAAACTAAAGGCAGCAATTCCTCAAAAAACTGGTGTAAGCATATGAACTTTATTACCATAGGAAGTTGTACAGGCAGAAAATATCAATAGGTTTGTATAAATCCGTGCTTGAGTAGCCCAAAAAAGGTAGCCATTACGGGTAACGAAAAGAGACTTATCTCCTATACCTGAACTGAATTTATAACCAAAAACAATTAATTAATCAACCAATGGTAGTTACTGAACACTTACTGTGTGCAAGAGCACTGTCCTAAGCATTTCAGGGAGTACAATAGCTAGTGGATACATCCTTGTTCTTAAGGAGTTTACAATCTAGCAGGAGGGGCAGTCATTAAAAATAAATTACAGGCAAAACAGAGTTCTCATAAATCCTTATGTACTCTCCCACTAATATTACCAGTATTATAATTAATACCTCTTGTAGGTATGTCATTAGACATCTCAACATGTCTAAAAGTGAACTCCTCATCTTTCCTGCCAAATTCTCTCCTTTCCCTCACAGTTGACAACACTTTTCATATTTCCTGTCTTCAAAGTCTGCAGTCTTGATATTATCTTAGACACCTCTCTCTCACTGTTGCTAAATCCTGATGGCTTCTCCTCCGTAACAGTCTTTCTCAGTCTCTTTCACAGGGTCCTCCACGCCTCTCATCTCCTAACTGTGGGTGTCCCTCAAGGTTCAGGTCTGGGTTCTCTTCTTTTCTCCATCTACACCCACTCCCCTGACAACTCATTTGCTAACACGGCTTCAACTTTATGCTGATGACACCCAAAACTACATCTCCAGCCCTGATGTCTCTCCCTCTCTGCAGTCTAACATTTCCTCCTGGTTTCAAGACCTCTCTACTTGAATGTCCTCCCATCACCTCAAACCTAACATTTGCAAAACAGAGCTTCTTTATCTTCCCACTCAAACCCTGTCCTCTCCTGAAATTTTCCATCACTGTAGACAGCACCACCATCCTTCCTACCCCACAAGCCCATAACCTTGGCATTATCCCTTGCATTCTACCCACATATCCAATCCGTCACCAAATCCTGTTGGTCTCACCTTCACAACATTGCCAAAATCTGCCCTTTCTTCTCCATCCAAACTGCTACCATGTTAATACAGTCACTCATCCTATCCCACCTAGATTACTGCATCAGCCTCCTTTCTGACCTCCCAACTTCCTGCCTCTCCCAACTACGGCCCATACTTCACTCTGCTGCCCAGGTCATCTTTCTATAGAAACATTCAGGACATGTCACCCACCTCCTCAAAAATCTCCAGTAGTTACCTATCCACCTTGGTATCAAATACAAACCCATCACCATTGGCTTTAAAGCACTACAACCCCTTGCCCCCTGCTACCTCATCTCGCTTCTCTCATTCATTCATTCAGTCATATTTATTGAACTCTTACTGTGTGCAGAGCACTTTACTAAGTGCTTGGAAAGTACAATTCAGCAACAAAGAGAGACAATCCCTGCCCACAACGGGCCCACAGTCTAGAAGAAGGGAGATAGATATCAAAACAAATTGGCATTAATATAAAAAAATATAATTATATATATGTACATATATACAAAAGTCCTCTGGGGTATGGAGGGCAGGTAGAACAAAGAGAGTGAGTCAAAGTGATGAGGAGGGGAGGAGTAACTTAGGAAAAGAGGGACTTAGTCTGGGAAGGCCTTCTGGAAGATGTGAGTCTTCAGTAAGGCTTTGAAGGGGGGAAGTGTGATTGGTGGATCTGAGGAGGGAGCACATTCTAGGCCAGAGATAGGATATGGGCCAGAGGTCGATGGTGGGACAGGGGAGAACGAGGCACAGTGAGAATGTTAATACCAGAGGAGTGGAGTTTGTGGGATGGACTATAGAAGGAGAGAAGGGAAGTTCGGTAGGAGGGGACAAGGTAATGGAGAGCTTTGAAGCCAATAGTGAGGAGTTTTTGCTTGATACGGAAGTTGATAGGGAACCACTGTAGATCTTTTGAAGAGGGGGGTGACATAACCCCCCTTCTATAACCCAGCCCGAACACTGAGCTTCTCTGGTGCTAAACTTCTTACTGTGCCTCGATCTTACCTGTCTCGCAGCCAATCCCTGACTCACATCCTATCTCTGGCCTGGAACACTTTTTCTCCTCAAATCTGCCAGACAATTATTCTCCCCTGCTTCAAAGCCTTCCTGAAGGCACATCTCCTCCTAGAGGCCTTCCCAGACTAAGCCCACTTTTCTGCATCTCCCACTCCCTTCTGCGTCACCCTGGCTTGCTTCCTTTGCTCTTTCTCCCTCTCTCTGCCCCACTTATGTTTATATCTGTAATTTTATTCATTTGTGTTTCTATTTTTATTGATATCTGTCTCCCCTACTCTAGACTGTGAACTCATTGTGGGCAGAGATTGTCTCTCTTTATTGATGTATAGTAATGAGAAGCATCGTGGCTCAGTGGAAAGAGCGCGGGCTTTGGAGTCAGAGGTCATGGGTTCAAATCCCGGCTCAGCCACTTGTCAGCTGTGTGACTTTGGGCAAGTCACTTAACTTCTCGGTGCCTCAGTTACCTCATCTGTAAAATGGGGATTAAGACTGTGAGCCCCATGTGGGACAACCTGATTCCCCTGTGTCTACCCCAGTGCTTAGAACAGTGCTTGGCACATAGTAAGCGCTTAACAAATACCAACATTATTATTATTATTATTACTTCCCCAAGCACTTAGTACAGTGCTCTGCACAAAGTAAGTGCTCAATGAATGAATGAATCATTGTCAACTCTGAGGGGCTGCTATAAATATATATTTAATGGGGTTAATTTACAAGGGTTATCCAATTCTCCCTAAGTAAAAATGTGTTCTTACTATAGGAATTAAATCTCCAAATAATGGTTTTCAGTTTTTTGGTGCTGAATGCCTACTGAATATTTAAAAGTAAAAGCCTGCGTTTCCAAAACTCAGAAAATGCTTTCATGTTGTTGATTACTAAAGTCTGCTTTCTAGTTTCCTGTAGGCAAACAGGTTAGAATAAAACTAGAAATAATTTAAGTGAAGGAAACTGCCCAACACTTTTCTTCACACAATTCATACAAACCAAATGAACTTTTAATGTGAAATGGATTTTTTTTTTTGCCTCAAGTGCAGTTACTGTACTGTGTTTGCCATTCAACATGTTGAAATCTGACAGGCCCTTGAAAAGCTGTGAAAAATCTGTAACTACTTTTTTTGAGTCTGTACTGAACTGTTTCTAGAACATGTAGCCAGGGAGCAAAGCCAGCAAGGGGGAGTCTATATCAATCTATCTGTACTTCTTGGGAGATACTCACCTAATCAGTTTCCAGTTTGAGGTTCTCCATAATAATCCTAAGATTCTGGAGCAGTTCAGTGGAGGGAAAAAATGAGAGAGTATTGTTTACAGGTGGATTAACGTACTGAAGAAAGTCAGGGGATCTTTGGCCTGAAAAATGTCCCTTTAGAGAACCAGTCCTACTTCCCCCTTATAGAGGGTTTTAATATGTATTTCAATAGAAAATAATGTAGTATATAATTTTTTTTTACATTTTTTTATGTGTATTTATGTTTGGAGTCAAGAAATTGAGTAGAAAACTTCTTGCAGTCCACCTCATATTCTGCCTCCATTTTCTCTCCTCCAATTCTGATGATCCCTTGCAATCCTATTTCTGTCCGCTTCTTTTGATGGAAATGGCCCGCTCATCTATGGCCTCCTTGAAAAATTCAGTGGCCTCCACTTTATCCAAATCCTCCTCAACCTCTTGGTTGCCTTCAACACCATGGACCACCCCCTTCTCTGTGAAACAATAACTAACTTTGGATTCACAGACATTGTCCTCTCCTTCTTCTCCTTCTATCTCTCTGACCATCTTGCCTGGGAGTCAGAAGGTCACGAGTTTTAATCCCGGCTCCACCACTCATATGCTGTGTGGCCTTGGCAAGTCATCTCTGTGCCTCCATTACCTCCTCTGTAAAATGGGGATTGCTACTATAAGCCCCAAGGACTGTGGGGGACTGTGTCCTCGAGACACAAGGACTGTGTCCCTTCCTATTTACTTCTATCCACCCCAGCTTTTAGTACAGTACCTGGCACATAGTAAGCACTTAACAAATACCCTAATTATTATTATTCCCACAAACTTCAACTACCATCTCTACATTTCTCACTAAATTCCTTAACTTCTGCCTCTCCCCACTCTTGTCCTTACTTAACTCTGCTACTTGGATGATTTTTCTAAAAAACACCTTTCAGTCCATGATGCCCCACTCCTGAAAAACCTCCACTGTTTGCTCATCCACACCACATCACACAAACTAATTTTAGCACTCATTCACCTTGTCCCCCTCTTATCTTACCTTATCTTACCTCACTGATTTCCTACTACAACCTAGCACATCCAATTTGGCCATCTAACACCATCCTACTCATTGTACCTTGATCTCATCTATCCCTGCCTACCCCTTTGCTGTGTTCTCCCTCTGGCCTGGAACTCCCCCTCACTTCATTTATGACAGACCACCTCTCTCCCAACCTTCAAAGGCTTTGTTATATTGCACTCTCCCAAGCTTTTAGTACAATGCCTTACACACAGTAAGCACTCAATACATACAAATGACTGACTGACTGACTTATTAAAAAATCACATGTCCTCCAAGAGGCCTCCCTTGACTAAGTCCTCATTTCCTCTATTCACCCTCCCTTCTGTGTTGCTTATACCTTTGGATTTATACACTTTAAGTACTTGATATTCACCCCACACTCAGCCCCATATATGTAATTCAGTTTAATACCTGTCTCCCTCCTTAGACTCTATGCTCCTATGGGCGGGGAACATGTCTACCTACTCTGTTGTATTGGACTCAGCCAAGCACTTAGTACAGAGCTATTCTTACAGTAAGCACTCAGTAAACACTACTGACTGATTGATTAATTTATCCCCCAAAATCTCCACCACATTAAATACCCTACAAGATTAAACAGCCAGATGAGTCAGGTTTTGGGTATTAGCTCTCTTTGTAGTTATACTGTGCGTATAGGAATCAAGTTTGAAAAAAAGCATTCCCGAAGGTGGAAAATGAAAAAAGATCAGAAGAATTCAGGCAAAAATATATACTGGCAAATGGATTCAGGTGATTCTGGAGAAGAGCAAAAATATGGAAATCCATTGTAAAATGATCTATAAATTATTTGGACAATGACTGTAAAACCTAAACACTGATTTATATAGGGTTAAAGATAGGCACAACAATAGGTTTAGTTAGAAAAATGCAAATACAAATTAATCCTGTCTGATCCAGGAGTGATTAGGGAAAATTAATCCTTCTGGGAGTCCAATCCAGCTCATCACAGTACCAGGCTGTCAAGGGAAGCCTAATTTTGGTAACTAGTCAGTAGAACTGTCTTAATGATGAATACGACTATAATTTTTAGAATTTTAAAGGAGATTGTATTCTGTTATGATCATCACTTAGATAAATGTAAATTTAATATAATGAAGTTGAGTTGTTCCACTACTTTGTTGAGAGTCTTTATACAATTACTCTCAAACTTTTTATTCAGGTAATTTATTTTGTATTTTAATGAATTCCTGGATGTTATGTGATGTCACTTTTCCTTATCAAAAATTCCAATTCACAAAGTGAATTATACAGTAGAGTTTCAATGGTAACTTAAATGTATAACTATCACAGGGCTATAGAAATAGGCAGAAACAGTAGTGAAATTCTTTCATTGCCCCATAGAGCTGTTTACAACATGCTTCCCTTCCTTAATCAATCAATCATATTTATCGAGTGTTTACTGTGTGAAGAGCACTGGACTAAGCCTTTGGGAGAATAAAATACAACAGAGTTGGAAGGTATATTCCCTGCCCATATGGAGTTTACAGTCTAGAAGGGGAGATAGGCATTAAAATAAATTACTGAAATGCACGTAAGTACTGTGGGACTAAAGGTTGGGGTGAATAAAGGGTACAAATCCAAATGCAAGAATGACACAGAAGGGAGAGAAAGTAGGGGAAATTCATTCAATCGTATTTATTAAGTGCTTACTTTGTGCAGAGCATTGTATTAAGTCCTTGGAATGTACAATTCGGGAACAGAGACAATCCCTGCCCAACAGTGGGCTCACGGTCTAAAAGGGGGAGACAGACAGCAAAACAAAACAAGTAGACAGGCATCACTACCATCAAAATAGATAAATAGAATCAAATATATATACTTATCATTAATAAAATAGAGTAATAAATAATATATGAAAATATACATGTGCTGTGGGGAAGGGAGTAATAATAATAATAATGTTGGTATTTGTTAAGTGCTGACAATGTGCAGAGCACTGTTCTAAGGGCTGGGGTAGATACAGTGTAATCAGGTTGTCACCATGTGAGGCACAGAGAAGTTAAGTGACTTACCCATAGTCACTTAGCTGACAAGTGCCAGAGCCAGGATTCAAACCCATGACCTCTGACCCCAAGCCTGAGCTCTTTCCACTGAGCCACGCTGCAGGGGCAATGGGGAGGGGTGGAGGGGCAGAGGGAATGGGAGGTCTCAGTCTGGGAAGGCTTCCTGGAGGAGGTGAGCTCTCAGTAGGGCTTTGAAGAGGGGAAGAGAGTTAGGGGAAATGAGGGCTTAGTTGGAGAAAGCTCCTTGGAGGAGTTGTGATTTTAATAAGGCTTCGGATATGTTGGATATGAAGGGACAGGATGTGGGCAAGGGGTCGCTTTGTTCACTTATATGAATCTGTGTAATCATACATTTAGCTGTACATTTATTTATGTGAGTTTTCCTGCCTTTATCTCATACTCTAAGCCCACATGAGGCAAGCTCTAGATCTGCTATATTCCCTGTTAAGCTCCAATTGCCTTAGTTTAGCACCTTGTGCAAAATGGGTGTTCAGTAAATATTTCTTGGTAGCAACTAGAACTAATTGGCAGCAGGCTAGCTGTCCCTACCCCAAAACGACCCAGAACTGATTGGCTCACATTTAAAGATCTACTCTTTTCTTCTTATTCAAATAAGCTTCTTAGTGTCAATGAGAACTATATATATTTTGACTATTATGATTCCCCTGGTAGATGATGGAATGATTACCAATATTTCCCCTCCATTAACTGCTCATAAAAGCTCATTAGATTTAGCAGATGATGGATGTAGAGTGTAAATACAGTGAAATGAGTGGGGCAGTTGCGCCGAACTATGATATAAAGAAGAGTAACAGTCTCCTCGCTGACCTCCCAGCCTCCTGTCTGTCCCCACTCCAGTCCATGCTTCACTCTCCTGCCCGGATCATTTTTCTACAAAAACGTTCAGGCCAAGATTCCCCACTCCTCAAGAAAGTCCAATTGTAGCCCATCCACCTCAACATCAAAAAAACCCTTCTCACCATTGGCTTTAAAGTACTCAATTACCTTGCACCCTCCTCCCTCATGTCACTACTCTATTACTGTGAGCCAGACTTCATGCTTTGCTCCTCTAATGCTAAACTTCTTACTGTACCTCTATCTAGTCTATCTCACCACCGACCTCTCATCAACATTCTGATTCTGGCCTGGAATACACTCCCTCCTCATACCCTACAGATATTACTCTACCTCCATTCAAAGCTTATTGAAGGCACATCTCCTTCAAGAGGCTTTCCCTGACTAAGTCCTCCTTTCTTCTTCTCCCAATCCTTTCTGTGTTGCCCTGACTTGCTCCCTTTATTCATCCTCCCATCCTCTGTCCCACAGCGCTTATTAGAACAGCGCCTGGTCCCTAGTAAATGCTTAGCAAATGTTACAATTCTTATATTTGTAATTTATTCATTTATATTAATAGCTGTCTCTCCCTCCAGACTGTAAGCTCATTGTGAGCAGGGAATATATCTGTTTATTGTTATATTGTACTCTTTCCAGCACTTAGTACAGTGCTCTGCACACAGTAAGCACTTAATAAATATGATTGACTGACTGACATAATTGCTGCCCACAAGGAGCTTAAACTCTAAAATGGGAGACTTTAAGGACATTTAAAGCTAAAGTGGTGAAAATAAATAATTTAATCAAAATAATTGCTATTTGAGTATACATATGCTTGAGTACTGAGGATGGATATAAAGAAGTATATAAGTGCTTGAGTTGGCTGATGAAAATTTATGACAGGATGCTGGGAGTTTCATTAGGGAAGGCTTATTCGAGGATGGGGGAGAAATATCTGGTGGTCTGAGTGGTCTGTTGGGAGAAAGGGAGGGAGGGGTTTCAAGCAGACTACATTCATTTACATTAAACATTCATTCATTCAATCATATTTATTGAGCGATTACTATGTGCAGCACACTATACTAAGTGCTTGGGAGAGTACACTATAACAATAAACAGACACATTCCCTGCCCACAAAGAGCTCACAGTGTAGAAAGGGAGTCAGACATTAATATAAAAAGGATTTCAAGCCAGGGGAATTCATTCAATAGTATTTATTGAGTGCTTACTATGTGCAGAGAATTGTACTAAGCACTTGGAATGTACAATTCGGCAACAGATAGAGACAATCCCTGCCCAATAACGGGCTCACAGTCTAATCAGGGGACACAGATGGACAAAAACAAGAAAACTTAATCACGATAAATAGAATCTAGGGGATGTACACCTCATTAACAAAATAAATAGGGTAATAAAAATATATACAAATGAGCACAGTGCTGAGGGGAGGGGAAGGGAGAAGGGGAGGAGCAAAGGGAAAGGGGGGAAAGGGAGCTTAGCTGAGGGGAGGTGAAGGGGGAGCAGAGGGAGCTGAGGGAAAAGGTGAAGCTCAGTCTGGGAAGGCCTCCTGGAGGAGGTGAGCTCTCATGAGTAAGATGATTGGAGTTGGGAGAGTCAAGAATTGCCTTAAAGGGGCAATATAGATAGTTGGGGACTAGCAGGTGAAGAGAACAGATAGGTAAAATGAGGCCAGGTGGTCCAGAGCCTTGATTCTGATGTGAGGAATTTTTATTTGCTGCAGAGAGACACAGGAAGTCAGTTGAGGGTTTTGAAGAGAAGAGAGATGTGGGGCAAATGATGCTTCAGCAACCTGCTATAGATTGGAACGGGGCAGCGTGGCTCAGTGGAAAAAGCACGGGCTTTGGAGTCAGAGGTCATGGGTTCGAATCCCGGCTAGGCCATTTGTCAGCTGTGTGACTTTGGGCAAGTCACTTAATTTCTCAGTGCCTCAGTTACGTAATCTGTAAAATGGGATTAAGACTGTGAGCCTCACGTGGGACAACCTGATTCCCTTGTGTCTATCCCAGCGCTTAGAACAGTGCTCGGCACATAGTAAGTGCTTAACAAATACCATCATTATTATTATTATTAAGTCAGGGAGACCAGTATCAAAGCTGATGCATTGATCCAGCTACAGTGAATTCAGGGCTTGTACCAGGATGTTAGCAGTTTGGCTGGAGGAGAAAAAGTGGAATTGGAAGATTCTGGACAAGAGGAACTGACAGTATTTAGTAGTGGACTGCGTATGAGAGTAGTCCATGGAGAAAAGTAGAGAATGAGACCAAAGTTGTGAGCTTCTGGGGCAGGGAGGATGGTTTCTATATGTACCCTACTCTTTTTCAGTTAGATGACCTGAATTTGGAGGAGAATCTAGTTTATTTTTAGGGATTAGAAGTTGCATTTGGTCAGTAATCATAGCACCATATATATTCTTCTGATCCAAATTAGTTTTTCTATCAAATAACCAAAATGGCACTAAGGATTCACATAAAAAGGCTTTACAACCCATCACTAAGGTCTAGCTGATTGCCATTAAATCAAAAACAGAAGATAAAATCTTTGACATGACAATTTTTATGATTGGCCTCAGAAGCACACCACAGCGGAATGCACTGGGGCAGAATGGGGACAGTAATTGGATGAATGTGATTTGTGACCAAGAGAATGTGAGCATGTTCTGAATTTTCCTAGGTGTAATTTACTGATCCATTTAGATGACAAACAGATTTCTCTGTGCATTTAGGCATTTGAAAAATTGCATTACTTAACTCTCTTTCACTACACAAAGTAATAGTAACTTTTCCTGTACATCACATAAATTATTTACGAAGACATATAGCCAGTCTTTGTACTTGAAGATAATACTATTGGCAGAAGAACCTTACCCTTGTGGGTAGATGTAGTAAAAACGAATAGTGCAAAGCCAAGTTTCCCTTTCAACCTGCACATACTAATTACTGTACCTACACAGTTTTGGGCTCAATGTGTTACAGTATTTCTCTTGAATTCGGAGTTCCTACCAGTGCTTTTCTTTCACAAATTTGGAGTTTTAGGATACTCTTTTACATTGTGCTTAAGGAAGTTTGTTCCTTAAGCTAATTTTTTTTTTTTCCAGTAAGATTACAGAACATCAGCAGGCCCCAGACTCTCCCCTCCTAAGAAAAGGGATGAATCATTTGAAGCCCTACCAGTGCGGTTGTAGAAATGACAAGAAGAAAGGTCTCGTATAACCCAGAAGGGGAGAGAGGAAGCATGATCGTATTAGGACATATATGTAAAAGGAGGCAGCTAGAGTTCAGCTCTGAAAGAAAAGTGGTGATACACGTACTGCTCTTCATCACTTCATTAATAGCTCCTGTTCCTGGGTTGGGTCCACTGTGGTGTGAGCGTATATGTGTGTGTGAGCGTGGTGGTGGGTATTTGTGAGTGACTACCCTCGTTCTCATACCACCAAACCTCATCACCTCCCCAGTACACTTCCTCCACTCTTGTGCTCAAGCTGGACCAAGACATAAAACTCATAAGCTCATCCTCATTTGCTTTAACTCTCCTCTCCCCTGCCTGGCAACAGCATTTCTCCGTATTTATGGATTCCCATACCCATTGTCTGCTGCAGTTTTTTCAGACTTTTAACTCCCCCTTTAAACCTCCTCCCCCTCCCTCTCAGCCACCTCCATCTTTTGCCTCAATGACCTGACCAATTCTTCATCAATTAAATTGAAAACATCAGGCATTATCTCCTTAAATTCTCCGATTACTCACTGTAAACAATGAGCTCACAGCCTAGAGGGGAAGACTGACATTAATATAAACAAATACATTATGGATATGTACATAAGTACTGTGGGACAGAGGAAAAGGTTAATAAAGCATACAAACCCAAATGAAAAGGTGATGCAGAAAGGAGTGGATCAAGCAGCATGGCCTATTGGATAGGGCACAGGAGTCCTAAGGACTTGGGGTCTAATGCCAGCTCCACCAATTGTCTGCTACCTTGAACAAGTCACTTAACTTATCTGTGCTTGTTACTTCATCTGTAAAATGGGGATTAAGGCTGTGAGCCCCATGTGGGACATGGAATGTGTCCAGCATACTTTTGTTGCTTAGTACAGTGCCTGGCAAATAGTAAATGCTCGTCTTGTCTTATGCTGTCAAGTCATTTCTGGCCCACACGACTCCATGCACACGTCTCCCAGAACACCCCACCTTTAACTGCAATTATTCTGGTAGTATATCTATAAAATTTTCTTGGTAAAAATATGGAAGTGGTTCACCATTGCCTTCTTCCACACAGTCAACTTAAGTCTCCACCCTCAACGATTTCCCATGCCACTGCTGCCCAGCACAGGTGAGTTTTGACTTGTAGCATATTGCCTTCCACTCATTAACCACTGCCCAAACTAGGAGTGGAATAGGTATGCCTCTGCTTGACTCTTCTTCCCATAGCCGAGACTGGTAGAGTACTGGAAACTCTTCAGGTGCAACCTCGAGAGGGAGTAAGCACTTTTAATAAATATTAAAAAAGAAGAAGAAAAAAGAGGAAATGAGGGAAGGCTTCTTGGAAGAAGTGTACTTTAAATAAAGTTTGAAGGTGGGGAGAGTGATCTTCTGTCAGACATGAAGATAGGGCATTCCAAGTCTTAGGCAGGACATGTGAATGGGTAGCTCAATAGAAAGAGCACAGGTTTGGGAGTTAGAAGTCATGGTTTCTAATTCAGACTCTGTTGCTTGTCAGCTGTGTGACTTTGGGCAAGTCACTTAACTTCTCTGTGCCTCAGTTCCCTCAACTGTCAAATGGGGATTAAGACTGTGAGCCCCACGTGGGACAATCTGATAACCTTGTATTCTCCCCAGCACTTAGAATAGTGCTCAGGACATAGTAAGCGCTTAACAAATGCCATCATCATCAACATCATGTGCAAGAGGTTGGTAGTGAGATAGACAAGATCTATGTACAGTAAGCAGATTGGCATTAGAAAAGCAAAGTGTGAGGCCTGGGTTGTAGTGAGGTAAGATAGGAGGGGATAAGGTTCTTTGAAGCCTATGCTAAGGAATTTCTGTTTGATATGGAGGTTGATGGAAAACTACTGGAGGGTTCTTGAGGAATGCGGAATCATGGACTGATCAGTTCTATAGAAAAATGATCTAGACATTAGAGTGAAGTAGGGGTTGGAGTGGGGAGAGAAAGGAAGCTGCAAGATCAGCAAGGAGAGTGATGCAGTAATCCAGATGGGGTATGATAAGAGCTTGGAATAACATGGTAGCAGTTTGGATGGAAAAGAAAGGATGGATTTTACTGATGTTGTGAAGGTTGAACCTTGAAGATTTGGGTGACTTTAAATATTTGAGTTGAATGAGACAGATGAGTAAAAGATAATGCCAAGGTTACAGGCTTTTGAGATGGGGAGCATCGTGGTGTTTTCTATAGTGATGGGAAAGTCAAGGAGAGGACAGGATTTAGGTCTGAAAGTGAGGATTTCTGTTATGGACATGTTAAATATGAGGTGTCGGCGGGATAATCTCATAGAGATGTCATCCTCTTTAAGGTCACCTCAACAAATCCAATGACTTCTCTATCCTAGTCCTCCTTGACCTCTCATTTGCTGTTGAAACTGTGGCCCAACCCCTTTTCCTGGAAATATTATCGAACCTTGGCTTCAATGACACTGTCCTCTCCTGGTTTTTATCATATCTCTCTAATCACAATTTCTCAGTCTCTTTCATGGGTTCTTCTTCTGACTTCTACCTTTTAATGGAGGGAGGGGTGTGTGTGTGGGGGGGGGGGGGTGTCCTTCAAGGGTAAGTTCTATGTCCCTTTCTATTCCTCATCTGCATCCACTCCCTTAGGGAATTCATTTGTTTTCCATGGCACCATCTACCATTTCTATACAAATGATTCCCAAATCTAAGCCTCCAGCTCTGTCCTCTCTCTTTCTCAACCATCTTGCATTTTCTCCTGCCTTCAGGACATATGTACTTGGATATACATATAAACCTCATACTTCACATGTCCAAAACCCTTCCAGACCTTATTTTATTCTGCTGGTAAGATCATTTGTCTAAAAACAAAAATTCAGTCTATGTCTTCCCACTTCTCAAAAATCTCCAATGATCACCCATTCCTGTTCACATCAAGGAGTAACTTCTTACCATGGACTTTAAGGCATTTAATCAGCTCTTCACCTCCTCTTGAAATCTACCCCCTTCACTTGCACTTCCAATCCCATCACTTCTCCCTTAAAACACTTAATATCAACTTACTCACTTAACCTCAACCTTGTCTATTTCACTGTGGACCCTATGCCCATGGCCTCCCTCTGGCCTGGAACTCCCTCCCCCTTCATATTTGACAAACCACCAGATACCAGATTTCCCACCTTCAAAACCCTCCTAAAATCATATATCCTCCCTGATTAAGCCCTTGTTTCTCCTACTCAGTCTCTTGTCTGTGTTGTCTGTTCATTTAGAGTTCTATCCCTCAAACAGTTGCTATCCCTCAAACATCCCCAGCCCCACTGCACTTATGTACACATCCTTATACTATCCATTTCTCCTGCCTGTAATTCATTTTAAATTATGAACACAGTAAACACTCATTAAATAGCTCCTTGTCCAGACCATAAGCACCTTGTAGGCAGGGATTGTGCCTACCAACTCTATGGTATTTTACTCTCCTGAACACTTTGTACATTATTCCACACAAAGGAAGTGCTCAATAAATCCCACTGATTGATCAATTGATTTATTGGGACTGAGAGGTGAAAGGATGATGTGTTGGAATTGCTTGCTTCACTAAAAGACTGTAAGCCCGTCAAATGGCAGGGACTGTCTCTATCTGTTGCTGACTTGTTCATCCCAAGAGCTTAGTACAGTGCTCTGCACATAGTAAGCGCTCAATAAATACTATTGAATGAATGAATAAAAGTGGGGAATTAGTTTAAAAATTAAATTGTATGATTAAGACATTCCTTAGTTCAAATACATTTTGATTAGATTGTTAGGTCCTCAAGGACAGGGACTATGCTTTTTATTTTAATTTTATGTTCATAACTATAATAACAATGAGAATAATTGTGATATTTATTAAGCACTCCTATGTGCCAAGCACTGTTTTAAGCACTGTGGTAGATACAAGATAATTAGGTTGGACACAATCCCTGTCCCACCTAGGGCTCACAGTCTAAATCCTTATTTTACAGATGAGGGAACTGAGGTATAGAGAAGTGAAGTGACTTGCCCAAGATGGAATTAGAACCCAGGTCCTCTGACTCCCAGGCTTGCATACTATCCGCTAGACCATGCTGCTTCCCTGTTCATGAATGCCTAGTTTAGTGCTGTATATCCAAATGACACTATAAATTTTGCTAAAGGTGTTGATGAGTTTGGATCCTGATGCCAGTGTACCAATTAGTTATAGTTACTTATAGTATACATACAAGGTACCATGCTATAATACTGGTAGGATTTATCAAAAACTTTTAAAGTTCTTAACTTTTTTAATAAATGAAGTTCTAGTTAGGTTTGATTCATTTGAAGTTTCTTCATGCTCAGATCACTCTTGCTGCTACCTTCCTGGATCTAATGACTGAAGGAACAGTTATGAAAGCATAATTTCATATATCTCCACCTGTTTTCATATACTTCTTAATCTCATAGATAGCATGATCTTGTCCTACTCTTGTAGGAATTAACAGCCTCTAGACTGAAAGGTTGTTATGGGCAGGGAATGTGTTTCTTATATTGCTAAATTGTACTCTTCCAAGCTCTTAGTACAGTGTTCTGTACACAGTAAGTGCTCAATAAATACGATTGACTGGCGGAGTGACTGCCTAAGGATATTCTTTAATGACAATTTAGAAACTGCCACTATATGTTTCCCCAATCGCCAGAAGCATTAATTATAGAAATATAATAGTCAAAAAGAATGTTCATTTATCATGTAGAAATGTATGGTTTCAAAATCACCATATTACAAAATGCACATTCAAATAAAGTACAGAAGGAAAAGTTAAGGGCAGTATGATAAGAACGTGTGTGTGACTTTGATTATTCCTTACAAAATTTAATGGGACTCTTTTCAATCTACTGAGCAAGTGGTTAAAATCTTTATTGTTCATTTTTTATTAAGTTAAGATTTATTGTGCTATTTTATTAAGTAAACATAACTGAATCAATTGACAATTGGATTTTCAGAGTTGATGGAAATGGTTGTTTATGTTGATGAATGAACTTACAGAAATTTAAATAGGTTGTTAAATTTAACATGTTCTCATTAAGTTAGTTTTGGTTAAAAGATTAAAGAGCTGAGGACAGTCGATTTACTGTTAGGCCGAATTGCTTTTTTTAATAGTTCTTTTATCAAGCAGCACTGAATCTATTCATTATGTGTGTAATATTGGTGATTCTGATTTAAGAAGCTGATCGTTTCAATCTGATGACCTCCAAATAATGATCATGATTCAAACTGCTGAAGGTAATTCACCTGTGATAAGGGTGAAATGACACATAAGGGCAAACTGTGAAAGCCAATAAGCAGCCTGTCTTGATAGCTGGGAAGTTTTGTTGAAAGGCAGAGCAAGTGTGTTAGCAAGAATGTTTTTCCTTCTCTCAGTGATAGATGAAGGAAGTTTGGGAGACTGAATTGTTGAAAACTGATGAGTGGCTTATAAAATGGGGATAATGATACCTGCCCTTCCCTACCTTGCAGGAATGCTGTGAAGACCAGTACTATAGTACATATGAGAGAGCTCTTGGCTCAAATATGTCAAAGATATTCTCATTGTCATTACTTCATTGACAGTGATATTATTCAACAAGTAATCATTCTGACAGTATAATCATCATCACATGCCATCGAATCATTTCTGATTCATAATGACTCTATGGATATATTTTCTCCAGAATGTCCTGTCTTCTGCCATAATCCATAACTTTTCATAATCCATTAACTCTATTCCATTATCATTGTTATTCTCTCCATCTACCTGTTGGTCTGCCTCTTCCACGTTTTCCCTGGACTTTTCCTAGCATTAATGTCTTCTCCAGAGAATTAGCCTTCCTGATTGTATGTCCAAAATATACTAATCTAAGTCGAGTCATTTGGTCTTCCAAAGACCACTTTGGATTAATTTGCCCCAAAATCCATTTGTTTTTCAGGCAGTCCATGGCATTCACAAAATTCTTCTCCAATACCACATTTCAAAAGAATTGATGCTCTTTCTATCCTGTTTTTTCACAGTCCAGCTTTTGGATCCAAACATTGTCACTGGAAACACCACAGAGTCGATAATTTATATTTTTGTGGCAGTTACATCAGCATATTTCATGACTTTTTCCAGGCTCTTCACAGCAAGTCTTCCTAACATTAATCTTGGCAAGTTTCTTCACTACTAGTTCCTTTGTTATTATCAACCTCGGGAGAGAAAAACTATCAACTATTTCAATCTTCTCTCCATCCACTACAAATGTGTTAAAACTTTCATTTGTCATGATCTTTATTTTCTAACATTCAACTGAAGACCATCTTACTTACTCTGTTCCTTAACTTTTAGTAATGAGCCCTTCAAATCTTCCTCACTTTCTGCTAGTAGGGTTGTATCATCATCATAATGAGGGTTGTTTATATTCCTTCCTTACTCTCCTTTTGTCCTCATCCAATCCAGCTTCTCTCATTATGTATTCCATGTAAAGGGTGAACAGATAAGGCGATAAGATACATTCTTGTCTTACACACTTACTAAAGGAAAACCAATCAGTTTCTGTTCTCATTGTAACCTTCTGTTTGGCAAACATGTTCTGTGTTGTTTCAATTAAATGATCCAGCATGCATATTTTCCTTAATGTGCTCCAGAGTTTCCCATGATCCATGCAAAGGCTTTACTAAAATCAATAAAACACAAGCTGACTTTCAATATTCTCTATCCTTTCAGGCCAAACAATATTTAGGTAATTAGGGGCCAACCATGTCTTGTATCAAGTATTTTAACAATTCAGCTGAAGAAAATGAAGCCTAAGTGGGCTACCAAGAACCATTTATTCTACCAATGGAAGAGCCATTACTAGCCCTTAAATTTCTTGTTGGTTGCATAGATCACCATCCACGTATGGTTTCAGACATTTGGTAACCCTGAGGTGCGGAAATTGCCACCCTCTCCCATTTTTCTTGATATCATTGTGCTGCACTGCATGAACACGGTGTAGTGTTTCAAATGACGTCCTGCAGAAGACTGTTTGAATCCCTGAATGTGTCTCTGTGGAGAGCATCTTTGCTTCAGACCAATTGGAACCCATTCTTGCCCCCTCCTAGGTCCTTGTGAACATGGATGCCACTTCTGACTCGAGATGGGCACTCACAAATCTTTCACTGCTGCCTTTTGGTGGCCACTCATCTCTCAGTGCATCCTGAGGTAATTTCCTCACTCATCCGCTGTCCAAATATGACCCAAGGACCCAGCCATACTGAGAACTAGCCCCTTAAAGAACTATTAACCAGCCCTAATTTCCAGGACCTTACCCAACGTGGGCAGATAAAGAACTCATTGAGGATCCAATTATGTAACCCAATTGCAGACGAACCTATCTAGCTTGAATTAGTCAGTTAATCGTATTTACTGAGCACTTACTGTGTGTAGAACACTGAACTAAGGGCTTGGGATAGTACAATATAAAAATAAACTAACACATTCCCTGCCCGCAATGATTTTACAGTCTAGAGACAAGCTTACAGAGATTTTTCAGGTGCAAATCAAATTAATTAATAAATCAAGAAGACTTCCTATCAGGAGGATATATTCTTGTACTCTGCCCTTTCCCCTATCTGTAATTTATTTTCACTATCTTCCTCACTAGACTCTAAGCTAGTTGTGAGTTGGACTGTGTCTACCAACTCTATTGGATTGTAATAATCATATTAATAATAAGAAAAATAATGGTATTTGTTAATGTGTCAAGCACTGTTCTGAGAGCTGGGTAGATACAGGTAGTCAGGTTGGACACAGACCCTGTCCCACATGGAACTCACAATTTTAATCTCCATTTTATATATGAGATAACTGAGGCCCAGATAAGTTAAGTGACTTTCCCAAGGCCACACAGCAGACAGGTGGCAGAGGAGGAATTAGAATGACCTTCTGACTCCCAGGCCCATGCTCTATCCACTATGCCATGATGCTTCTCTCTCCCAAGTGCTTCATATAGTGCCCTGCACAAAGAATTCATTCAATAAATACCACTTATTAAGTGAATCTCTAAACTGTACGCTCATCTGTAGACTGAGCTTGTTGTAGGTAAGGAATGTGTCTGCTAATTCTGTTGTATTGCGCTCTCCTAAGTGCATAGTAAGTGCTCTGCACATAGTAAGCTCTAAATAAATGCCACTGAAAGATTGATTTTTGACAAAGTCCAGCTACCTTGGAGAACATATTTTTGAGTGGATTTTTAAAAATAGGCTGGTCTAGATGAGTTCCCTAGCTCACTTCCACTACTCTTGTTCTGCTAGATATCGCAAACACACTATCAATGATATTTCCTAGTTCCATGAAAATGAGGGTGTTATTAGACAGAACTGGATTCTGAGGCCAGGACAGGTAGGCCAAGGTTGGTAAGATTCTGGGACTCTTACATGGTAAAGAATGTTTCTGTCTGCTTTTCCCCACAGCCCTCACTGAAAAAGTGAACCTCTTTGCACATGTAGTCAGCTCTCTACTCAGATCCTGTTTTTGTGACTGGTTCCTCATAACCCTTCACATTTTACAATTGCCAAATCTCCCATTTTAATCCTTGACTAAAATCACTTTGGCAAGTGGATTCCAGGGCTCCCTATCTCTTTAAATTCAGTAACCACTTCACTTGGTGCCTCATTCCAGCTTTTATGCTTCTACATTCAAGCTTATCCTGTTAATTTTTGCTAAATTACTGTTTGGAGGCTTCAGACTTGCCCTGCCTTTCTCAATTAGACAAGCAGAGTTTCTGCATCAGTGAATTCACACCAAGGACACCAACTTCAGCCATCAAGGGAAACTTCATGTTTAACATTCCATCTGCCCCTCCTTGCTTTTTCTCCTATCAATAGACTGTGGATATTTAGGGCAAAGCAAAAGCTCAGACAAAAATTCCCAAAGCTGCAAATTTCTTAATGGTCAAAAGTTCACAACCTCCTTTTCAGTTAAGTAAAACAGGGATTGCAACTAATTGCTTTTGTCATCATTTCTACAGCTGGCAAAAATGTAATCCTTATCCACCTCCCTCTCTGTTTTCTCACAAGCTTTCTCCCTCTCCTCCACCTCTCAGCTGAAGTTCTAGCATTCTTAGTCTCTTTTCCCTCCTTCCCCCCATCCTCCCTTCCACCTTTCCTTCCAACCCAGGTCATTTCCCTCATTCCTGTGAAAAGAAAAAGAAAATAAATATTCAAATGAGTACATCAGAAAGGTACTTACTTTCCCTCCCTGCTCAGTATAGAAAATGCCATGTCCCTTCATTTGTCTTTTTCTCTGTTTTTCTGTATGTCCATGTTTTCATTTTTATTAGAAGAAAAGCTCTAAAGAGCTGAGTGTGGATTTTGGTGGATTGTGCTGGTGTATGAGAAGTAATAAATAATGGGGGAAAGGGGGTGGAGAGAGAGGGAGAAAGAGAAAGAAAAAGAAAAGAAGAAATCAAGTGCTGATAGAAGACAGCCTTACTTTTGGATACAAAGACATCCAGAGAGAAACTTTATACAGATGTCCTCAGTGCTAAAGGAAAGTAATAGGGTATAAAGATCTATACTTAAGTGTTTTGTAAGAATGTGAGCTCCCAAAGGTTTATGTGATATTGAAATGCTGAAATGAAAGTACAGGGAGAATAAAGTGGGGGAATGACAGCTTAATCAGGGAAGTCCTCTTGGATGAGATGTGATTTCAGAAGGACTTTCAACAGGGAAAGGGTCTATTGAAGGAGAGGGAGTTGGGAGGATTTGAAGGGGGATGGAGTTCCAGAGAGGAGAGTATGTGGAGCAAAAAGTCATTCTGGGATACACAAGACCATAGCATAGTGACTAGTTAGGCATCAAAGAAATGTAGTGACAGAAGAAAGGGAAAAGTAACTGGGAGAGAGCTGACTGAGACCTTGAAATCAAATGATCAGGAATTGCTGTTTAATGTAGAGAGGAATGGGTAATGATTGGAGGTTTTTGAGGAACAGGGAGACATGCACAAGATGATATTTAAAAAAAAAATGATTTGGGTAGTAGAAATGGACTGAAGAAGGGAGAGGTTGGAGGCTGAATGTCCAGCAGAAAGCCTGATGTAGCTGTCAAGTTAGGTTATGACAACTGCCTAGGCAAGCATGGTGAATCCATCCAATCCTCCTTGGCCTGGAAGCATCCTTAGACACTATAGAACACCTCCTTCTGGAAACATTATCTAACCTGGGCTTCACTGGTGTTTAACTCTCCAGCTTCCCCCTACTATACCTTTGGCCCTCATTTTCAGTCACTTTTCCAAGTTCCTCCTCTGCCTCCCACCTCCTAACTCTGGGAGTCCTTCAGGGCTCAGTTCTGAGGTTTCTTCTATTCTCCATTTATACCCACTCCTTTAGAGAACTCATTCACTCCTATGGCTTCAACTGGCAACTCAATGTGGATGATTCCCAAATCTGCATCTTCACCTCTGATCTTTCCCCTTCTCTATAGTCTCCTATTTCTTCCAGACTTCAAGACTTTTCACCTTGGCTGTCCTCCTATCATGTCTGGGCTCTATCCACTTGGCCACACATTCATTCATTCATTCATTCAATAGTATTTATTGAGCGCTTACTTTGTGCAGAGCACTGTACTAAGTGCTTGGAATGTACAAATCGGCAACAGATAGAGACAGTCCCTGCCCTTTGATGGGCTTACAGTCCAATCGGGGGAGACAGGCAGACCAGAACAATGGCAATAAATAGAGTCAAGGGGAAGAACATCTCATAAAAACAATGGCAAATAGAATCAGGGTGATGTACATTTCATTAAACAAAATAAATAGGGTGATGAAGGTGTATTGATGTATTGAAGTTGAGCGAACGAGTACAGTGCTGAGGGGGTGGGACGGGAGAGGGGGAGGATGAGAGGGAAAGCGGGGAGAAGAGGGTTTAGCTGCGGAGAGGTGAGGGGGGGTAGAAGGAGCAGAGGGAAAAAGGGGGGAGCTCAGTCTGGGAAGGCCTCTTGGAGGAGGTGAGCTTTAAGGAGGAGGTGAACTTTAAATAATGTTGATATTTGTTAAGTGCTTACTATGTGCAGAGCACTGTTCTAAGCGCTGGGGTAGATACAGAGTACATCAGGTTGTCCCACGTGAGGCTCACAGTCTTAATCCCCATTTTACAGATGAGGTAATTGAGGCACAGAGAAGTGAAGTGACTTGCCCACAGTCACACAGTTGACAAGTGGCAGAGCCGGGATTCAAACCCATGACCTCTGACTCCCAAGCCCGGGCTCTTGCCACTGAACCACATTGTTTCTCTATCTTCCTCCTACCATTCCTCTCCAAACTTCTTGAGTGGGTTGTTTACATCCACTGCCTCCAGTTCCTCTTCTCCTATTCTCTCCTTGACTCCCTCCAATTTGGCTTCTGCTCCATGGAAACTATCTTCTCAAATGTCACCAAGAGTTTCGGCTCCATCCTCTCCTCCTCAATTTCTCAGCTGCTTTTGACACCATCAAACACCCCCTTCCCCTGGAAATATTATTCAACCTTGGCTTTGCTCAGTTCTAATCTTCCTGGCCACTCATTCTCAGTTCTGTTGTGGGCTCCTCCTCTGCCTTCTAACCCCTAGGAGAGGGAGACCCTCAAGGCTCAGTTCTTGGTCCCCTTCTATTCTTCATCTATACCTACTCAACAGAAGAACTCATTTGCTCACACAAATTCAACTACCAACTCTATGCTGATGATTCTGAAATCTACATCTCCAGCCCTATTCTCCCTCCTTCTCTGCAGTCTCATATTTCTTTCTGCCTTCAGGACATCCCTATTTGGTTGTCTCCCCACCATTTCAAACCTAACATGTCCAAAACAGAACTCCTCATCTTGCCATCCAAACCCTGTCCTTCCAGTGACTTCCCTATCACTGCAGAGTATGCCACCATCCTCCCTGTCTCATAAACCCATAACTTGATATTATCCTTGATTTATCTCTGTCATTCAACGCACATATTCAATCTGTCACCAAATATTTCTTGTTCAACCTTTTCCACTATCAGTAAAATCCACCCTTTTCTCTCTATTCAAACTGCTATCATGTTAATCTAGAGAAACAGCATGCCTAATGGATAGAGTAAGGGCCTGAGAGTCAAAAGTTCATAGGTTTTAATCCTAGCTCTGCCACTTGTCTGCTGTGTGACTTTGGGCAAATCAATTAACTTCTCTGTGGCTTGGTTCCCTCATTTGTAAAATGTAGAATTCTTGGTTCCCTCATTTGTAAAATGCATATTAGGACTGTTAGCCCTATGTGGGACAGGAACTGTGTACAACCCAATTATCTTGTATCGACCCCAGCACTTAGAATGGTGTCTGGCACATAGTAAGCATTTAACAAATTCCATCATTATAGCTAATCCAAGCATTTATCCTAACCCACAAGGACTACTTCATCAGCCTCCTCTTGACCTTCCTGCCTCCTGTCTCTCCCGATTCCAATCCCTACTTCACTCTGTAGGGATCATTTTTCTGGAAGCCATTCAATCCATGTTTTGCCAGGCCTTAGAAACCTTTAGTGGTTGTCCATACACCTCCTCATCAAGCAGGAACTCATTTGGCTTTAAAGCACTCAATCATCTTACCCCCTCTTGTCCTCCCCACTGATTTTCTAAAACAACCTAACGCCGTCACTGTGCTCCTCTAATGCCAACCTACTCACTATACCTCGATCTCATCTATCTTACCACTAACCTCTCACCCGTGTCTTGCCTCTGGGCTGGAACTCTCCGTCATCATATCTGACAGACCATCACCTTACCCAGCTTCAAAACCTTATAACACTCACATCTCCTTATGTTCTCCGTCTATACTCACTCCCTTGGTGAACTGATTCACTCCCACGGTTTCAACTGTCGTCTCTACGTAGATGACACCCAAATCTACATCTCCTCCTCTGTTTTCTCCCCCTCTCTCCAGGCTCATATTTCCTCCTGACTTCAGGACATCTCCACCTGGATGTCTTGCGCCACCTAAAACTCAATATGTCCAAGACTGAGCTCCTTATCTTCCCTCGCAAACCCTGTTCTCTCCCTGACTTCCCAGTCACTGTGGATGGCAATACTATCCTTCCCATCTCACAGGCCAACAACCTCGGTGTCATCCTTGACTCTGCTCTCTCATTCACCCCACAATAGGTCACCAAAACCTGCCAGTCTCACCTTCACAACATCGCTAAGATCTGCTCCTTCCTCTCCATCCAACCTGCTACCTTCCTGGTACAATCTCTCATAATATTCTGACTGGATTACTGCATCATCTTCCTTTTTGATCTCCCATCCTCCTGTCTCTCCCCACTCCAGTCTATACTTCACTCTGCTGCCCAGATTATCTTTCTGCAGAAACACTCTGCGCATGCCACTCCCCTCTTCAAAAACCTCCATTGGTTGCCTATCAATCTTCGCATGAAGCAAAAACTAAGTATTGTCCTCAAAGCTGTCTATCACCTTCCCCCCACCTACCTCACCTCCCTTCTCTCCTTCTACAGCCCACCCCACACACTCCACTCCTCTGCCGCTAACCTCCTCACTGTGCCTTGTTCTCTCCTGTTCCGCTGTAGATCCCTGGCCCATGTCCTACCTGTGACCTGGAATGCCATCTCCTGTCACATCAACCAAACTCTCTTCACCCCTTCAAAGCCCTACTGAGAGCTTACCTCCTCCAGGAGGCCTTCCCAGACTGAGGCCTCCCTTTCCCTCTGCTCCTACTCCCTTCCCCATTGCCCCTACTCCCTCCCTCTGCTCTGCCCCCTTCCCCTCCCCACAGCACTTGTATATATTTGTACATATCTATTGTTCTATTTCTTTTATTAATGATGTGCATTTATCTCTGGTTCTATTTATTTTGATGGTAGTGATGCCTGTCTACTTGTTTTGTTTTGTTGTCTGTCTCCCCCTTCTAGACTGTGAGCCCATTATTGGGTAGGGATTGTCTCTATCTGTTTAATTGTACCTCCCAAGCACTTAGTACAGTGCTCTGCACACAGTAATTGCTCAATAAATGATTGAATAAATGAATGAATCTCTTCCAAGAGGCCTTCCCCCAAAAAGCCCTCATTTCCCCTACTTCCTCTCCCTTCTGCCTCGTCCTTGCTCTTGAATTTGAATCCTTTAAACACTTGATAATCACCCTACCCTCTAGTCCACAGTTCAAATCTGTAATTTATTTTAATGTCCATCTTTCCTTCTAGATTGTAAGCTCCTTGTGGGTAGGGAACATGTCTATGAGCTCTGTCATACTGTTCAAACCCAAGCACTTAGTTCAGTGTTCTGCACACAGTAAGTGCTCAATAATATAGTTGATGTATTATTTTGGGATTTTTAATTATAAGAGTTCTGAGAATTGCTTGACCATTTCAGAATGGAAGATTTGCTCTGAATTATAAATGTCAACAGGGACATGGTGTTATTCAAAATGAATCAGCTGTAGTCAGTGATTGTTTGCCTTTTCATTTTAACAGGACTGAAGGGAAAGTTTTAACATAATAATGCTGTAGCACATGATAAATTAAAAGGTTTTTAAGGTGTGAGAAAAAGTCCCCATTCTCTCTGGCAATAAATGCATATTTTTCCAGTAATTGAAAGTGAGTGATATTTTTGAAATGAATCTACTGTGCAGCCATCCAAAATAATATATGAATGTTAGAATTGGCTATTTATTTTTTAGTATTCTCTCTGGTATTTTAGAAATGTTTATCATTTATCTTTATTTTTCCCTCTCAAAACTTAAGGGAATTATATTTTTGAACCTATAAATGTGTTTTCCTGAATCTTGCTAAACCCTTTCAACTCATCTACTTGCTTATGGCAGTTTATTGCTTTTATTTATTTTTCAACTATTAGAGTAATCTAATTCCAAGATGAGTGGATGATTCAAAATGAAGAGTCTGTGCGAGAACAGAGCAGCTGTTGCCGAATTTGTGGAGAGAGGAATTCGACCTGACAAGGGCTTGTTGAAGTGTATGAAATGCAGACAAATAAAAAAAAAATGTTAAGTGCATTGAAAAAGAGGTTCCAAGATCTGTCTGAGATTGTTGTCAGAAAAATCCACAAAGGGTATTTGGATTAATTTTTTTGGTGATCAAACGATCAAAGGGATTTGACCACCTACCATGTGCAGAATATTGCCAAGAACTTAAGAGAGTGAAATAAAATTACTTAACATGATCCTTGCCTTCAAGGAGTGTACTATCTTGTGATGGATAGAAAGACTACAATAATTTGCAGATAGTAAATATCACAGTTCTAAGTACATAAGTATTTGAGGAAGAAGAAGGAGAGGAGGTAGACGTATTCAAGTATTTAAGTGGCATGGGAGTGTTGAAGTGAATAGTAGGAATCTAATGGAGATATGGATTTCTCTTGGAGCTATCATTAGGGCATTGGAGATGGAGAAGAGAGTGTTCAGCTAGGGGCACAAGAGAAGATTGAGTGCCTTGAGTGATGAAGAACAGTTTCTGCTTGGCTTAGATTTGGATGAGCAAGTACTGAAGGTATTTGAGGAGTGGAGATATATGAAGAGAAAATGTCTTAAAAGACAATCTGGGAAGCAGAGTGAAATATGGACTATCCATTCTAGACTCTAAGGTCCTTGTTGACAAGGAACATGTCTACCAAATCTGTTATATTGTACTCTCCCAAGTGCTTAGCATAATGCTACGTACACAGTATGTAACTCAGTAAATATGGCTGGCTGGAGAGGGAAAATTAGTGGGAGGACAATGCAGTTGTCAAGGCATGATGTCATATAGGTCTGGAACTGTGAAATGGCTTTTCAGTTGGAGAGGAAAGAGGACTTTTGTAGATGAATCAACAGGATTTGTTGACAACCCGGATATATATATATATAGAGAGAGAGAGAGAGAGAGAGAGAGAGAGAGAGAGAGAGAGAGAAAAGGGAAGGAGGGAGAGAGGAAGGAAGGGAGGAAGGAAGGAGGGAAGGAAGGAAGAATCAAGGATGATGCTACGGTTATGGGCTTGAGCTATGGGGAGGATATTGATGATGGTATACATAATGGAAGAGGTAGGTGGAGAAGAAGATTCGGGAAGGAATATAAAGAGTTTTATCTTGGATATATTGATCTTGAGATGCTGGCAGGACCACCTTGTAGAGTTGGCCTGAAAGCAGGAAATGTGAGATTGCAGAGAAGGACCAAGGTCAGGACAAGCAATCTGATTTGGGAATTATCTGCCTAGAGTGGGTGGTAGAAGGTCTGGCAACAGATCAGTTCCCCAAGTGATCCCAGTGTAGCATGAAAAGAGGAAACACAAAACAGAGCCTTGAGAGAACCTCACTGACCTATTTGAGTGCTTTTCTAGCCTCATGATTTAGTAGCTGTTTGACAGGGCAAGTAAAAACCGTGGATGAGTAAATCATTTTAAACAAGTTTAATTGCAGGTCTCAAGGTGACAAGCTAATTTACCTATGTATTTTAATGTAAAATGAAGGAAAAGATAGCATATATTGAATCATTTGGTCAGCATATTTGACTTGCTGAGAATATAGTTAGAGGTGCCTAGTAATGAGAATCAATGTTGAATTTGCTTAGATAGGCTAACATTTCATTGTTTGGATCACTTAATACATAAAATAAAGATAATAATGGTACTTGTTACATAGTTGCTCAATCTCTCATTTCTCCCACCCTGGACACTAACACATAGATCTTTAAATTTTATTGGTTTTTCCTATATGTAATTTATTTTAATGTCTGCATCTTATGCTACATAGGATTGGTCCTTGGATACAAGTATCGTGACTACTATCATTCAGTCATATTAATTGAGCACTTACCATGTGCAGAGCACTATACTAAGTGCTTGGAAAGTACAATTCAGCAACAAATAGAGACAATACCTGCCCACAACAGGCTCACAGTCTGGAAGGGGGGAGACAGACATCAAAACAAGTATAAAGGCTTCAATAGCATCAATATAAATAAATAGAATTATAGGTATATACCCATCATTAGTATAAATAGAATTATAAATGTGCACATATATACACAAGTGCTGTAGCAGGGAGGGAGGTAGAGCAAAGGGAGTGAGTTGGGGCGATGGGGAGGTGGGGAGGAACAGAGGAAAAGAGGGGCTTAATCTGTGAAGGTCTCCTGGAAGAGGTGAGCCTTCATTAGGGCTTTGAAGGGGGGGAAGTGTGATTGTTTGGCAGATTTGAGGAGGGAGGGCATTCCAGGCCAGAGGTAGGATATGGGCCAGGGGTCGACAGTGGAACAGAAGGTTAGCATCAGAGGAGTGGAGTGTGTGGGCTGGGATGTAGAAGGAGAAGGGAGGTGAGGTAAGAAGGATAAAGGTGAAGGAGAGCTTTGAAGCCAATAGTGAGGAGTTTATGACTGTCCCAAGTATTAGTACACTACTCTGGATAGAATAGGCACTCAATAAATATTATTGATTGTTTGACTGCTGCTGTGACAAATCTGTTTTTCAAGTTAAATTGTGGGCCAACTAGATACAAAATCTTCATCTTTCTGTAAGAATGATTTCAATTAATATTAGTTATGTTATGCTGGGGCAGATTCCAAGCATTTGAGGTATTCAGGGATTTGAACATTCTTGAGAAGTTCTTGTAAATGTTTCTGGATCAGTGAGTAGTGCATGCCTAGTAATAATAATAATGGTGTTTGTGAAGTGCTTAATATGTGCCTGTCACTATACTAAGCACTGGGGTAGATACAAGATGATCAGGTTGGACACAGCCCTTTCCCATATGGGGCTCACGGTCTTTGTCCCCAATTTACAGATGAGGTAACTGAGGCACAGAGAAGTAAAGTGACTTGCCCAAGGTCACACAGCAGACAGGTAGCAGAGTAGGGATTAGAACACAGGTCCTGCTGACTCCCAGTCTTGTGTTCTATCCATTAAGCCATTTGTTTTGGGTGTTTGACACCCAACTAAGATATTGATGGAAACAAAATAGTAATTTAAATGGCCATATACAAATGATATAAACGACTGAGTCTCACCGTTAAAAATACTTATTTTACAGAAGTATTTCCATCAGTGTCACAAGTGTTATCCAGTACAGTGTGAGTGTGGATGGCTGAAGTTGAAAGGCAATGGGGAATCCACATTTTAGCCAATAGTCTCAGCCTGGTTCAGTTATCAGTCAATGACTGGAGCACTTACTGAGTGTAGAGCACTATACTAAGTTCTTGGGAGTGAGTTCAAACAAAATAAGAATTCTCCTCCTTGGGGTAGCAGGACCTTGGCAGTCGCTTGGTTATCCGTAGAATGTTCCATGTTAGGACAGAAAGCCGCTAACGATAAAGCTTTGGCCCCCAAGGATGGAGAGCATTCTCAACCTTCTCCCTCAGGAAAATAGAAAATAACACCTATTCTACAAGTTCATAGCTTGCTCCCAAATGTAAATTATCTTTTTGAAAGCTGCTTTTTTGTTATCAGCAAACAGGGCATTAGAATAGTGCTTGGCACATAGTAAGCGCATAACAAATGCAATCATTATTATGCGGGCATTGAAATAATAATAATAATAATAACGATGGTATTTGTTAAATGCTTACTATGAGTCAGCCACTGTTCTAAGCGCTGGGTGGATACAAGCATATCAGGTTGGACACAGTGGGGCGTACAACCTCAATCTCCATTTTACAGATGAGGTAACTGAGACACAGAGAAGTGAGGTGACTTGCCCAAGGTCTCACAGAGGACAAGCAGATAAGATTAGAACCCATGACCTTCTGACTCCAGGCCTGTGCTCTATCCACTACACTGGGCTGCTTCTCTGTTTCTCTATTTCTAGTTTAAGTGGTGGGAGCATGAAGTTTAGTAGAAGGAAAAGTTCAATCTTAAATCCCAAATTTCCTGCTCAATCAGTCAATTGTATTTATTGAGTGTTTACTGTACACAGAGCACTATACTAAGCACTTGGGAGAGTACAATATAACAGACTTAGTCAACATGATACCTGCTCACAAGCTCACAGTCTAGAGGGGGAGACAGACATTAATATGAATAAATTAATTCAATTATGGATATGTCCCACAACTTAGAGAGGGGTGATTAAAGGGTACAAATCCAAGTGCTAGGGTGACACCAAAGTGGGTGTGAGAAGAGAAACTGAGGGCTTAGTTGGGAGAGACATCTTGGAGGAGACGTGCCTTCAGTAAGACTTTGAAGTTAGGGAGAGTGATCGTCTGTTAGATATGAAGAGGGGAGACGTTCCAGAAAAGAGACAGGGCATGGGCAAGAGGTTGGCAGCAAGATAGATGAGATCATGTTACAGTGAGTAGGTTGGCATTAGAGATGCTAAAGTGTGTGGGTTGGGTTGCAGTAGGAAATTAGGGAGGTAAGATAGGAGGCGAGAAGGCGAGTGAATGAAAACATTCAATTTTTTTTTCAGACCTTGATACCAAGTGAATTAAAGAAAATGTCAGTCATTTTACCTTTACTGTGCAGAAGGACTGATAGAACACATATGAATCTTTTAGCAGCAGCAGCAGTCAACTCACAATTTCATTTATTAGAGAATACAACAGACCTTTATAAACATAGGGCCATTTATTTTATGTTTATTGGGATATAGTATCCCAAGAAGAAAGGATATATATATAGGACCAAATCCTTTCTTCTTGGGATACTATATCCCAATAAACATAAAATAAATGGCCATATATATATATATATATATATATATATATATATATATATCTTTTTAGAGCCTAAAGCCTAGTGATAATTTATACATTACAATTACAATTCAGGAAAGAGTTCACTTGGTTCATTTGATTTGGTTATTTCATGTGAAGCTTTTCTTATTTTGTGTTTCTCATACTTTTGATTTCAATTATTTTAAATTAGCACACATACAAATTGAATGATTTCACATAGATGCACACAAAATCAAAGGAAAATTTCAGAAGTTAAGAGATGTATTATTTGACTTGGGGCAAGGGGTAGGGTATGCTCACATCTCTAGGCAAAAACTGTGAATCATTTTCCAAGTTCTCAACTCATCAACACCTGTACTTTTTGTGACTACTTCCGCCATTCCTGATATGTCAGTTATTTTACTCTAAGTAGGTGGACATATTTATAAATTAAGAGGACTTTCACATTTTTTGGTTGTTCATGCTGCCCTGATTTTTATTTCACTTTTTGTCATCATCAATGTATTTATTAATAATGATATTTATTGTGCACTTACTATGTGCAGAGAACTGTACTAAGCACTTGGGAGGGTAGGTTCCTTTCCCATAGTGATATGTACATAAATCCTGTGGGGCTGAGGGTGGGGTGAATGAAGGGTACAAATCCAAGTAGATTTATCCACTGAGTTTGACTAAGCCTTCTATAGGCTGGTTGTCTTTCTCTGTTTTGTAAAAGAAAAGAAAATAAAAAGAAAATAAATAGTTTTTCCTTGTGCACATGGCTATGATTATAAAGTGAATTAAAAAAATACCTTCTAATAATAATAATTGTATTTGTTAAGCTTTTACTATGTGCCAAGCAATGTATTAAGTGCTGGGTGCATACAAGAAAATCGAGTTGGACACAGTCCCTGTAGTAATAATAATAATGATGACATTTGTTAAGCCTTACTATGTGCCAAGCACTGTTCTAAGAGTTGGAAGGGTACAAGGTAATCAGGTTGTCCCACATGGGGCTCACAGTCTTAATCCCCATTTTACAGATGAGGTAACTGAGGCACAGATAAATTAAGTGATTTGCCCAAAGTCACACAGCTGACAAGCTGTGGAGTAGGGATTAGAACCTGTGACCTCTGACTCCCAAACTCGGGCTCTTTCCATTGAACCACACTGCTTCTCTTGTCCTATGTGGGGCTCAGTCTCAATCCCCATTTTACAAATGAGGTAACTGAGGCATAGAGAAGTGAAGTGACTTGTCCAAGATCAAACACCAGACAAGCAGTAGAGCCAGGTTTAGATCCCATGACTTTCTGACTCCCAGTCCACTACCCCATGCTGCTTCTGATTCCCTAAGCTAAGACATGTTAAAACTAGACACTTTTTCAGCTATGATTTCCTGAAAACCAGACACCGAAGATTTCCTGAGATGAAGAAGGTTGTGAGTGAGGATAGTGGTCCTTTAAACTGAAGGTTTACAGGTCACATTTCTCTTTTGAATTAAGAGAAATGGAAAAAAAAATGGTTGGGAGGTACATTCTCACCATATAAATATTGGAAGCCCTAACTGTGTGTAAAGAGCCATTCAATACCTAGGTGTAATGGTGACTATGCATTCCCATATTCCTCTTCTGAAACTCAGAAAGCTAGAAACTTGGCAAAACTCACCAAGTTCCAATCACAAGTCAGCTGGCAGTTCTGGACTAGCAGCTCTCAACTGTTAGACACTATTGTTGCTCTCAACATAAATCACTTTTTTTTCATTTTCAAGTTGTTGATAATTGCACCCTTACTCCTCTCATACAGTTGTTTTTCTTTATGTTTCACTGTTACAGCCCTCATCCTCCCAAAGGATTAAAAATAGTTGACATATTTGTACACGGGAAAATAAACAGAAAAACAAATGACATTTGGGGAAAGACCTTCACATATTAAAACTCATCATTGCTCTCCGTGGTTACTTTTTTTTTTCTATGATGCTTTCAGGCTTGGGTCATTGTTGAAACACTCAAAGGATTCATCTGGAAATCATGAACCACAAGCTCTCGACCTTGTGAAGCTAAAGTATCAGTTTTCTTACTGACAGATGAATTCTGTAAACAGAGGGTTAAGGAAAAGTCCCAAGCTATACAAGACTGGCCACTGCTCTGCTAATGAAAAGGTTTGCCCGAAAGTATTTTAACAGCCTCACATTGGAATTGGTTCAATCATTCATTCAATCATATTTATTGAGCACTTTCTGTGTGCAGAGCCACGTACTAAGCTCTTGGAAAGTGCATTTTGACAACAGAGACAATTCCTACCCAACAAAGAGCTCACAGTCTAGAAGACTTGTATTGTATCATATTATATTAAATCATTAGTCTCGATTTCTTTAAAGGAGAATTAGGCACAACCAACTTTTCTAATGTTACAGAGGTTCTCTTTCTCTCTACCTCAGTTTTCAAAATACAGCAAGGACTGACTCCTAAAATGTTTAGCTAAAGTTTATCAAATAATAGCTTACCTATCAAACTTACCTACTTATGAAATGGTCAATTTTATGCAGACATGTCAACATGGAGGAAAGGCCTCTTTCAGATAGAATTTCTGCCATCCTCTCTAAGTGGAGGTTGAAATTTACTCCCAGTTTACTTGGTAAACAAGGTGGCATAGTGGATAGAGCATGGGCTTGGCAGTCAGAAGGTCCTGAGTTCTAATCCCAGTTCTTCCATGTGTACTTGGGCAAATCACTTCACTGGGCCTCAGTTCCCTGATCTGTAAAATACCCTGTATTTACCCCAGTACTTAGAACAGTGCTCTGCACATAGTGCTTAACAAATACCAACATTATTATTATTAAAATGGGAATTGAGATTGTGAGCCCCACGTGGGATAGGGAATGTGACAAACACGATTTGCTTGTATCCACCCCAGTGCTTAGTAGGGTGCCTGGTACATAGGAAGCGCTTAATTGCTATTATTATTATTACTGTTGGGCATAGGAAACCAGAACCACTTGCATTCCTTTTACTCCTCGACAT
Organism: Ornithorhynchus anatinus; assembly: GCF_004115215.2. Lineage (NCBI taxonomy): Eukaryota > Metazoa > Chordata > Mammalia > Monotremata > Ornithorhynchidae > Ornithorhynchus > Ornithorhynchus anatinus. Next base: position 121,873,959 of record NC_041728.1, read on the forward strand.
TATGCTTTAAAAGTTAACAAGAGAGGCCCATATAACTTGTTGCATGCCTAAAACACTCAGTCATGATTTTATCAGATTGGACTCATATCTGAAGTCCCTCATGAGACCACCTAGAATGTGATTGTGAGCTTCACTTCCCTAATGCAGTTTCAGCCTTTCAATATTTCAGCCTTGCTGACCTTCAGTGCAGAAGTAGCTTACTATTTTAGAAAGTTGTTTTTATGTCTTCCACTCTTCCTTGTATGATCTTTTAATTTGTTAAATCATCATTTACATTTTTAGGTGTGTCTGCTGAGAAGCAGCATGGTCTAGTGGGGGAAAAAAAGCATGGGACTGGGAATCGGAAGACCTGGATTCTAATCCTCATTCTACCACTTGCCTGCTGAGTGATCTTGGGAAACAGTTACCTCAGTTTCCTCTTCTGTAAAATGGGGATTAAATATTTGATCCCTTCCCAGACTGCGAGTTCATGCAATAATAATAATAATAATAATGGTATTTGTTAAGTGCTTACTATGTTCCAGGCACTGTACTAAGTGCTGGGGTGCATACAAGCAAATCAGGTTGAACAGAGTCCCTGCCCCAGTAGGGCTCACATTCTCAATCCCCATTTTACACATAAGGTAACTGAGATTCAGAGAGTACAGTTCTTTTCCCTATTTCTCCTTTAAAGCCATCAAGGCTTAAAGGGAATACAACTGACTCAATACAATATGATACAATGCAAGTCTCTGTCTGTTGCTGAGTTGTACTTTCCAATTGAGATACAGAGAAGGGAAGTGACTTGCCCACGGTCACACAACAGACCAATGGAGGAGTCAGAATTAGAACACATGACCTGACTCCCAGGCCTGTTTTGAATCCACTATGCCAGGCCCACTTCTTAGGGGATTGGGTCCGCTCTGTATATATGTATCTGCTTAGCTTAGTACAGTGCTTGGTATATAGTAAGCACTCAATAAATACCTTTGAGTGAGTAAGCACTTAACAAACATCACAATTATTTTTATAATTCTCATTTCAATAAAGTTTGATAAAATGTCACATCTTTTGATAAACCAAGCACTACATGTTTTTAGAAACAAGAGGAGGTACATTTATATTAATCACATATTTACAAATAATCCTTTCTCAAATAGTACTTTCCTTAAAGTAACTCCTCTGGTGAAAATGTATCTAAGAAGAATGTTCTAGGAGACACAAGGCATCCTGTAACAAGGCACGTAGGCAAATGTGGAGGTAGAATAAGCTGCTTTACTTGTAAATAAGTGTTTATTCCTTTAAATAAGTTACTGGTTTTTGAAAATCTGTTTTTCAAAAATCTGTAGTGACTGGGTTTGGGTCTTGGTTGCCTTATCCCCAGGTGTTTGGCCATGTAGTGGCTAGCTGGGGGATGAGGGTGGGGGAATGTCTACGTCAGCCTCCCTGAAGGTGCAGCCCCAGCTTCTCTGCCAGTGGGCAGTGAGAACCAACTAGCTGCTGAGGGCCAAGAGGCCTTGCTTGGCTAGACCCTCATTTTTCCCTTTATCCTTTCCTCCTGTTTTGCCTATGCACCTGTATCTTTAGAAAAAGCAAGGTGCAGTGGTTAGGCCATGGGCCCAGGAGTCAAGAGATCATGGGTTCTAACCTCGGATCCTCCACTTGTCTGTTGTGTGACCTTGGGCAAGTCACTTCACTTCCTGGGCCTCCGTTACTTCATCTGTAAAATTGGCATTGAGACTGTGAGCCCCATGTGAGACAGGGATTATGTCCAACGCGATTCGTTGTATCCTCCCCAGTGCTTAGTTCAATTCCTGGAACACAGTAATCACTTAAATAGCATGATTTTTATTATCATTATTATTACTGCATGGAACTCACAGTCCATGTAGGAGGGGATCAAATATTTAGTGGTTTCCCATTATTATAATTATCCCTTAAAAACTTGAGATTCACCCCACCTTCGGCCTCATAGTATTTACATACATATCCCTATACTCTCATTCATTCAGTCATATTTGAGTACTTATGTGTCGAACACGTACTAAGCACTTAGGAAAATACAATACAACAATAATACCATGCTCTGTATACAGTAAGCACTCAATAAATATGATTGAATGAATAAACAGACATATTCCCTGCCCACAATGAGCTTACAGTCTAGAGGAGGAGACAGACATTAATATAAATAAACTATAGCTATGTACATAAGTGTTGTGGGTCTGGGAGGGGATGGTAAATAAAGGGAGCAGATCAGGGTGACACAGAATAAGTGGAAGAAGAGGAAAGGAGGGATTAGTCAGGGAAGGCCTCATGGAAGACTTGTGCTGTCAATAAGGCTTTGAAGGTTGGGAGAGTAATTGTCGAATATAAGGGAGGTAGTTCCAGGCCAGAGGGAAGATGTGGGCTAGAGGTCGGTGGGGAGAAAGAAGAGATAGAGATACAATGAGAGGAAGAGTAGCAAAGTGAGGTAGGAGGGGTCAAAATGATTGAATGCTTTAAAGCCAGGAGAGGAGTTTCTATTTGATGTGGAGGTAGATGAGCAACCACTGGAGGTTCTTGAGGAGTGGGGAAACATGTTCTGAACGTTTTTGGAGAAAAAGATCTGGGCAGCAGAGTGAAATATGGACAGGAGTAGGAAGAGACAGAGCCTGGGAGCTCAGCAAGGTAGCTGATACAGTAATCAAGTCAGGGTAGGATTAACGTTGGAGATGGAGAGGAAAGGCAGATTTTAGTGATGTTGTGAAGGTGGAATTGATAGGATTTAGTGATGGATTGAATATGTGGGTTGAACGAGAGAGGAGTCAGGGGTATCACCAAGAATATGAGCTTTTTAGACAGAAAGGAATGACAGTGCCATATATAATGATGGGAAAGTCAGGGGAAAGACAGGGTTTGGGTGGGAAGATCAAAAGTTTGTTGGTTTTTTTCCTAAGATATATTAAGTTTGAGATGAATGGAGAACATCCATGTAGAGATGTTTTGAAGTTAGGAAGAACTGTAAGACCACAGAGAAGGAGAGAGATCAAGGCTGGAGATGTAAATCTGGGTATCATCTGCATAGAGGATGCCATGAGAGCAAATGAGTTCACCAAGAGAATGGGTGTAGATGGAGAATAGAAGGGGACCCAGAACTGAACATTGAAGAACTCCCACAGTTAGGGGACAGGAGGCAGAGGAAGAGCCCTTGAAAGAGGCTGAGGGGCCTGAGAGATAAGAGGAGAACGAGGTGAGGGCAGTGTCAGGAAAGCCGAGGTTGGATAATGTTTCCAGGAGAAGGGGGCCGTCAACAGTGTCCAAGGCAGTTCGGAGGTAGAGGGTGATTAGGATGATTGGGAAGGAATAGAGGTCATGGGATTTGTCAAGACAGAGATCATTGGTGACTTTTTAGAGGGTGGCTTCTGTGGAGTGTGGGTATGGAAGCCCAGTAGGAGGGGATCAAGGAGACAATTGGAGGAGAAGAATGTGAGACAGCGGCTGTAGACAACTCATTTAAGTTGTTTGGAAAAGAATGGTAGGAGGGAGATGGGGAGTTAACTGGAAAGAGCCATGGTGTTATTGGGGGGTTCTTTTAAGATAGGGGAGAGATGAGTGTGTATGAAAGCACTGGGAAGAAGCCATTGGAGAGTGAACAGTTGAAGAGAGCATTTAGGGAGAGAAGAAGGAAGAAGGCAAGTATTTTGAGAAGAAGAGAAGGAATGAGGTCGGGGGCAGAGGAGGAGGGGTTGGATTTTGAGAGAAGGCAGAAGGAGTCTTCTTGAGACTGCTGGGAAAGATGAGAGAGTTGAAGAAGGGGCAGGAGAAGGGAGGGACTGGGGAGAAGCAGGAAAAATTCTAGGAAGACCACGGGAGGGAGAGGAATAATCTTTGTAGACTCTTTTCTTTTGCTTCAAAGGACATTTCCCTACTCCTACAGTGATTTATGGACTTTCACAAGCCCCCGGTTCTTACCAACCAGGACCTTTAAGGACCGGGGGAGCCTCCGTGACACATAATAAAGTCAAACCACATCTGATCACCAAGGTTACTGTGGAAGGTTTTTTTTTTTTTCTTAGTTTTACCAACGTGCAAGACAGGGACACACACACTCTCTCCACTCCACCAAGGGTCCAATACCAGTCCGTTGGGTCAACGGAGCCTGTTATGCCAATGCTTCATTCTGCTTCCAAGTACTGTTGCCTTCTGCTGCTTTCAAATGCAATTTGCTCCTTTGTGCTGCTTCTGCTCCAGGTGCTTCCCTCTGTGTGCCTCTCTGTGTTTCCTCATGATTCAAAGCGACTGCCTTTTAACTGCCTTAGGTGTCACAGCTGTGGCTCTATGTAGCAGTCATTGATTGGTCCAGACCATTACTGAGTAGAACAGGGAGAGAAAGCCATACCTCCCTCCATGCTCCCTGCCCCACCGCTCCCATAGACCAGCAATCACCTGCCTCAGGTAGAGCCCATCAGTGATTTTGCGAAGTCTCTTCCATCTTGTTGTTCGTGGGATCACAGTCACTAGTAAGGCAGCTTGTTGTGGGCTCACCACATAGACTATATTCCATTCATTCATTCAATTATATTTTTTGAGCGCTTTACTGTGTATAAAGCTTGGGAGAGTACAACTACAAACAGACACATTCCCTGCTCACAACAAGCTTACCATGTTTGCATGTTTACCTTTATTAGGATATGATGAGTATCTTCAACCACACAATTCCGTTTAAGCTGGTAGGACTCCCAGATGCTGAAGGGTCAAGTAGAGCTAGGTCTTCTGCCAAGAAACAAGAATACAGACTTCTTGGTCTTTTGTTTCCCCCCATTACATTAATGACCTCTAGATGTTTGTGGTTATGCATTTTACAATAGCAGTGCTTTCCATACTACTTAATCTAAAATATATTTATAACAAGCCATAAACCTTAATTTGAATGAACAGCAAGGGCATATAATTCCAGAATAGTTGGTTATGGAATGTAGTAATTTTATTTGCAAATACATTGGAAGATAAACTGATTTTTATAGACAAACAATTTGTGTAGCCAATCTACAACCCATCTGTCCTTAATATGTTTCAACCGCAAAGTGGGGTTCCTTTGCATCCAGTGTTTTATTTATAAATAATCATCAAGTCCTAGCAACCCAGGACAAAGTACTTACAGATGCAATTTGGCAGTAAAGTCAATCAAGCTTTCTGGTGATTGTGTTTTTATGGGTGATAGGGTCTGTTAACAGTGATTTTAATAGATGCTTTTGCTCATTAATCATCTTTCAAAGAACTATTAATTTGGAAATTATATGATAAAAGCCTCCTTTTCTCCATCCACATTTTAAAGGTAAAACAAGCAAAAATGTACTCATACTAAAACAATAAGCCAACTTGCCTTGGTGTTTGTAATTGAAATGGCAGCCTGTTTAATGTCCATCTAACTGGAATCATGTATTCTAGCACAGATCCAACACACAATAGCTTTCTAAAGTTACTTTAAGCTTTTGACTGAAGGAAGGCTGCTGAAGGCAAGAGACTGCCATATCAGCACTTCACCAATGTCTACTTTGTTGTGTCTACCCCTCTACACTGGAGGAACCTAGAGGTCAGGGATTATGCAAACTAAATCTATTTTACTCTCCCAAGCACTGAGTACAGTTCTCTGGAAGCAGCATGGCCTAGTGGATAGAGCGTGGTCCTGGGAGTCATTTAGTTGCCATTGTTTTTATGAGATGTTCTTCCCCTTGACTCTATTTATTGCCATTGTTCTCGTCTGTCTGTCTCCCCCGATTAGACTGTAAGCCCGTCAAACGGCAGGGACTGTCTCTATCTGTTGCCGACTTGTTCATTCCAAGAGCTTAGTACAGTGCTCTGCACATAGTAAGCACTCAATAAATACTATTGAATGAATGAAAGGAGTCAGAAGGTCATAGGTTCTAATCCCAGCTCTACAATTTGTCTGCTGGGTGACTGTGGGCAAGAAGCAGCATGGCTTAGTGGAAAGAGCACGGGCTTGGGAGTCAGCAGTTGTGGGTTCTATTACCAGCTTCTCCACTTGACAGCTGTGTGATTTTAGGCAAATCACTTAACTTCTCTGTGCCTCAATTACCTCATCTGGAAAATGGGGATTAAGATTGTGAGCCCCATGTGGGACAATCTTATTCCCCTGTGTCTACCCCAGTGCTTAGAACAGTGCTGTGCACATAATAAACGCTTAACAAATACCAACATTATTATTATTATTACTTGTATGTATCGCAGCACTTAGAACAGTGCTTATCACATAGTAAACGCTTAACAAACACCATCATTATTATTATTATTACTTAACTTCACTGGGTCTCAGTTACCACATCTGTAAAATGGGGATTGAGACTGTGAGCCCTATCTAGGATAGGGATTGTGTCCAACCCAATTTGTTTGTGTCCACTCCAGTTCTTCTTACAGCAGTGCTTGGCGCATAAAAAGTGCTTAATAAATACCATAATTATTACTAGTAGTACAGTAAACACTTTGTAAATGACACTGATTGAGTGACTGACTGAAGCAGTGAACAAGACAGGCATATATGACAAAAAATTCAAAGCGTTAATATTTTATGATCTTTACTTCAGCTTCATGAGCTCATCTAGCTGTGCTTTGTGATTAGAGGAATGGCGTTTGCCAGTAATCAAAGTTCTCCATTTTGATTCATACATTAAAGAGCTAGACGATAATTAACAATGGGTTTTAAAAAAGATCTTTACTTTACATAAAGTATACCTTTGCAATCTGATTTCAAGATTTTCAAGATCTTTCAGGAAAATATCACTAGTTGTTAGGGCTAGATTAATATATATTTGTTTCCTCCCTACCCCTCAAATGCTCTTTATGACCTAGTAGCTCCTCATGTTATGCCTCTATTTGACTCTGTTCTGACTCGTTTCTTCCAATGGTTATCTGCAGTGACTTTTCTGTTGTGATTATTTTCTGGTATTTGGTAAGCACTTACCACTAGGTATTGTACCAAGTGCCGTAGATTTAAGGTAATTAGGTTGGACACAGTCCCCGTCCCATATAAAGCTCACAGTTTTAATCCCAGTTTTGCAGATGAGAGAACTGAGGTAGAGAAGTGATTTGCCCAAGTTTACGCAGCTGACAACTTGCGGAGCTGAGATGAGAACCCAGGTCCTCTGAATTCTAGGCCCGGGCCATTCTCCCTAGGCCATGCTGTTTCTCCGGATTTGGGGCAGGTTCTGGTGTGGCTCATGTCATTTTGGAACTCTAGACAGCAGCTCTGAAACCATCCTTCAGTGAAACACTTCTACACTGTTCAAGAGATGAAACTTCATGATCGAACCATAATTCATGATTAAAGTAAATTAAATTAAATCACCTATCTAGCTGCCAACCAATAGCCCACATCGTGCCTCTGGCCTGGAACGCCCTCCCTCCTCAAATCCAACAGACAATTATTCTCCTCCACTTCAAAACCTTATTGAGGGCACATCTCCTCCATGAGGCCTTCCCAGACTGTCACCCCTTTCCTCTTCTCCCACTCCTTCTGCATTATGCTGACTTGCTCTCTTTGCTCTTACTCCCTCCTAGCCCCACATCACTTATGTACATATCTTTCATTAATTTATTTGTATTGATGCCTGTCTCCCCTAATCTAGATTGTAAACTCACTGTGGGCAGAGAATATGTCTGTTTATTGTATCGTACTCTCCCAAGCATTCAGTACAGTGGTCTGCACACTGTAAGCACACAATAAATGCAATTGAATGAATGAAATTTAATAATAATGAGTGATGAATTATCCAAATACTACTTGAAAAATAAAATCATGGATATAAAAATGAAATAGAGGAAAATGCACATTAAGGTATTGTTTTTTTTTCAAAATCACTTTAAACAAAACATTAATATTTTTAGAGAATATTTTAAAAACCTTCATAAAATACAAAAATGTTCTTAAAAAGTGAAATGGATTTCCCTTTGAATGTTATAATCCCAGCAAATTAGATATTCTATGTCTTAAGCATTTGCTAATTCTTGCTTTATAGATAACATGAAAAGCCATCCAATCTTTCCCACTTTATCTTTGATCTTAAATGAATTTTTATTCATTTTAACTTGGAAAAAACTTTTTTCTCCCCTGGCAATTGCTATTGGCAGAGTTAACAACATTCTTACAAGCTATTTATATATTTAGAAGAAAGGCAGTTTTTATTACTTATTATAAATTCTAATGTGTTCCTGGGACTAGAATGTTCACTATTTATGAGGTTATATAGCAATGCCAATTTTGCAAATGACTCTAATCGCACCTTTTGACATCACTGTAGAGAGAGGAAAGGAAAGGACATGGATTCTTCTAAGCAGGATGGCCAGTGGACAAGAACAAATTTTACTAGAAGTATTAAAAAAATCCTGACTTTCAATATTTTTATTGACATAATTTTACATAGTGTAAGATAGCAAATGGGTATCCTTGAAGTTCTGTTTGATCATAGATAAGTCAATCAATCAATCATATTTACTGAACACTTGCTGTGTGCAGAGCACTGAACTAAGTACTTGGGTGAGTACAGTATAATAATATTAATAATAATGATTTTTATTATTATGGAGTTGGTTAAGCACTGACTATGTCCCAAATACTGTTTTAAGCTCTGGGGTAGTTAAAGGTAATCAGGTTGTCCCATGTGGGGCTCACACTTTTAATCCCCATTTTACAGATGAGGTAACTGAGGCACAGCAAGTTAAGTGAAAGCATGGCTAGCTAGGAGTCAGAAGGATTTGAGTTCTAAACCCACTCTGCCACTGTCTGCTGTGTGATCCTGGGTAAGTAATTTCACTCCTCTGGGCCTCAGTACCCTCAAATGTTAAATGAGGATTAAGTCTCTGAGCCCCACATAGGACAGGGACTGTGTCCAACCTGATTTGCTTGTATCTACCCCAGCACTCAGTACAGTGCCTGGCACATAGTAAATGCTTGAGAAGTACCATAGTTATTATTATTATTTATCATTATTAAGAAGGAATGGGGAGGTGGGCAGAGAGAAAAAGGAGGAGGGAATGGAAAGGGGAGAGATAAGTGAGGAGAAAATGTGAAGAGGAAAAGGAGGAGAAGGGAAAAGGATAATAAGGAGAAAGGAAAGAATAGGGGAATGGGGATGGTGGGAACTGGTAACAGAGAAGTGAGAATGAGAGGAGGGGAGGGGATGGAATTGAAGGAAGGAGAAAATGAAAATGATTTCCTTTTCCCTTCTTTCCACAAGGCAATCAGACAGACACATGGCCCCATGTGCTCCTTTTGAAAAATTGAGTGGGGAATGGAGAGCCAGTGTTCTGGAAGGTTTGGAGAGGAGGGCCAGCATGGCAGACCAGGGGGCTGACAGCTGGGATGTGCTGCCACTGATGCTGAGAGCAATAACAAAGTTGTTCTACTGTTCCATAGATGATCACTGCAATTCAGGGAGGGAGGGAGTACTGTAGTTCATCTTGCTGGCTGAAGATGAATGGCCAGAGATTCATTCATTCATTCAATAGTATTTATTGAGCGCTTACTATGTGCAGAGCACTGTACTAAGCGCTTGGGATGAACAAGTCGGCAACAGATAGAGACAGTCCCTGCCGTTTGACGGGCTTACAGTCTAATCGGGGGAGACGGACAGACAAGAACAATGGCACTAAACAGCGTCAAGGGGAAGAACATCTCGTAAAAACAATGGCAACTAAATAGAATCAAGGCGATGTACAATTCATTAACAAAATAAATAGGGTAACGAAAATATATACAGTTGAGCGGACAGGTACAGTGCTGTGGGGATGGGAAGGGAGAGGTGGAGGAGCAGAGGGAAAAGGGGAAAATGAGGCTTTAGCTGCGGAGAGGTAAAGGGGGGATGGCAGAGGGAGTAGAGGGGGAAGAGGAGCTCAGTCTGGGAAGGCCTCTTGGAGGAGGTGATTTTTAAGTAAGGTTTTGAAGAGGGAAAGAGAATCAGTTTGGCGGAGGTGAGGAGGGAGGGCGTTCCAGGACCGCGGGAGGACGTGACCCAGGGGTCGACGGCGGGATAGGCGAGACCGAGGGACGGCGAGGAGGTGGGCGGCAGAGGAGCGGAGCGTGCGGGGTGGGCGGTAGAAAGAGAGAAGGGAGGAGAGGTAGGAAGGGGCAAGGTGATGGAGAGCCTTGAAGCCTAGAGTGAGGAGTTTTTGTTTGGAGCGGAGGTCAATAGGCAACCACTGGAGTTGTTTAAGAAGGGGAGTGACATGCCCAGATCGTTTCTGCAGGAAGATGAGCCGGGCAGCGGAGTGAAGAATAGACCGGAGCGGGGCGAGAGAGGAGGAAGGGAGGTCAGAGAGAAGGCTGACACAGTAGTCTAGCCGGGATATAACGAGAGCCCGTAATAGTGAGGTAGCCGTTTGGGTGGAGAGGAAAGGGCGGATCTTGGCGATATTGTAGAGGTGAAACCGGCAGGTCTTGGTAACGGATAGGATGTGTGGGGTGAACGAGAGGGACGAGTCAAGGATGACACCGAGATTGCGGGCCTGCGGGACGGGAAGGATGGTCGTGCCATCCACGGTGATGGAGAAGTCTGGGAGCGGACCGGGCTTGGGAGGGAAGATGAGGAGCTCAGTCTTGCTCATGTTGAGTTTTAGGTGGCGGGCCGACATCCAGGTGGAGACGTCCCGGAGGCAGGAGGAGATGCGAGCCTGAAGGGAGGGGGAGAGGACAGGGGCGGAGATGTAGATCTGCGTGTCATCTGCGTAGAGATGGTAGTCAAAGCCGTGAGAGCGGATGAGTTCACCGAGGGAGTGAGTGTAAATGGAGAACAGAAGAGGGCCAAGAACTGACCCTTGAGGAACTCCAACAGTTAAAGGATGGGAGGGGGAGGAGGCTCCAGCGTAGGAGACCGAGAATGATCGGCCAGAGAGGTAAGAGGAGAACCAGGAGAGGACAGAGTCCGTGAAGCCAAGGTGAGATAAGGTATGGAGGAGGAGGGGATGGTCGACAGTGTCAAAGGCAGCAGAGAGGTCAAGGAGGATCAGAATGGAGTAGGAGCCATTGGATTTGGCAAGAAGGGGGTCATGGGTGACCTTAGAGAGAGCAGTCTCGGTAGAGTGGAGGGGACGGAAGCCAGATTGGAGGGGGTCTAGGAGAGAATGGGAGTTAAGGAATTCTAGGCATAGATTGTAGACGACTCGTTCTAAGATTTTGGAAAGGAAGGGTAGTAGGGAGATAGGACGATAACTGGAGGGGGAAGTGGGGTCAAGAGCGGGTTTTTTTAGGATGGGGGAGACGTGGGCGTGTTTGAAGGCAGAGGGGAAGGAGCCCTTGGAGATTGAGTGGTTAAAAATAGAAGTTAAGGAAGGGAGGAGGGCAGGGGCGATGGTTTTAAGAAGGTGAGAGGGAATGGGGTCCGAGGCGCAGGTGGAGGGGGTGGCACTTGCGAGGAGGGAGGAGATCTCCTCTGAGGATACTGCAGGGAAGGATGGGAAAGTAGGGGAGGGGGTTGTTGGGGGGGAGGGGAGAGGCGGAGGGGTGACTTTGGGGAGCTCAGACCTGATCGTGTTGATTTTCGTGAGGAAATAGGTGGCCAGATCATTAGGGGTGAGAGATGGGGGAGGGGGAGGAACAGAGATGCCCCATCTCGAGACAATTATGTTTGACAATTTCCTAATATGCATATATTTGAGGAGTATTAAACTGGGTAGAGGATGCTCAGAAAAGTGTGCCCAGGCATTTCTGTAACCCGATCAAATTCACTTTAGGCAATTAACACACGTTGAATGCCCCAGCAGACCACCAACTGGGGAGTCGTGCTACTCTATACAGATCAATCCCTTCTGCTCATCAGCGTCCAGGACCACAGAGGTTGGAGTTCTCCAAGAAGCAGCATGACCCGGTGGAAAAGCCTGAGAGTCAGAGGACCTGGGTTCTAATCCCGGCTCTGTAATGTGTATGCTCTATTTCTCTGGGCAAGTAACTTCACTTCTCTGTGCCTCAGTTACCGCATCTGTAAAATGGACATCAAATTCTACTCCCTCTTAGACTGTGAGCCTCGTCTGGAACAGGGACTACATCCAACCTGATTAACTTATACCTACCCTGCTTAGAACAGTACTTGCCACATAGAGAGCACTTAACAAATACCACAATTATTATTATTATTGTTCTTATTCTCTGATGACCAGTTAACTGTCCAGAGGCAGATAATAATAATTGTCATTATAGTATTTGTTAAGTGCTTACTATGTGCCAACCACTGTACTGAGCTCTGAGGAGGATATTAGCAAATCAGGTTGGACACAGTCCCTGTCCCTTGTGGGACTCACAGTCTCAATCCCCATGTTACAGATGAGGTAATGGAGGCCCAGAGAAGTGAAATGAATTGCCCAAAGTTCATTCATTCAAAAGTATTTATTGAGCGCTTACTATGTGCAGAGCACTGTACTAAGCGCTTGGAATGAACAAGTCGGCAACAGATAGAGACAGTCCCTGCCATTTGACAGGCTTACAGTCTAATCGGGGGAGACGGACAGACAAGAACAATGGCAATAAATAGAGTCAAGGGGAAGAACATCTCGTAAAAACAATGGCAACTAAATAGAATCAAGGCGATGTACATTTCATTAACAAAATAAATAGGGTAATGTCACAGAGCAGACAAGTGGCGGAGCCGAAATTGGAACCCATGACCTTCTGACTCCCAGACCTGTGGTCTATCCACAGTGCCACGCTGCTTCTTGGGCATATTGACAAGGGATCCTTGTCTTTTGGGTTAGAGTAAATGGGGGATGTTTATCATCCCTAAGCAGCCACTCAATGGATTTAAAGCTTGATCCTATGATCTGATAGTTAATTCTACTAAGCGCTGGAGTAGGTACAGTCCCAGAAGCAGCATGATGTAGTGGAGCGAGCACAGGCCTGGGAGTCAGACGTTCTAGTTCTCTGCTCTGCCACTTGACTGCTGTGTGACCTTGGGCAAGTGCCACTTGTCAGCTGTGTGACTGTGGGCAAGTCACTTAACTTCTCTGTGCCTCAGTTACCTCATCTGTAAAATGGGGATTAACTGTGAGCCTCACGTGAGACAACCTGATTACCTTGTTTCTACCCCAGTGCTTAGAGCAGTGCTCTGCACATAGTAAGTGTTAAACAAATACCAAAATTAAGTCACTTGGCTTCTCTGGGCCTCAGTTATCTCATCTGTCAAATGGAGACTGGTGTTGTGAGCCCCATGTAGGCCCAGGGACTGTGTCCAATCTGATTAGGTTGTACTTATCCCAGTGCTTAAGACATTGCTTGACCCATAGAAAGCCCTTAACAAATATTATCATATATTTATCCCTCTAGACTGTAAGCTCTTTGCAGGCACTGAATGTGTCTGTTCATTGTTGCATTGAACTCTCTCAAATGCTTAGAACAGTACTCTGCATACAGTAAATGCTTAATAAATATGATTGAATGAATGAATGAATTTCGATATGGGGGAACCAAGAGCGGGATAGTAGCTTGAAGATTAATGGATCATGGCAAGCTTTAGAAACAGTTAAACAAGGTTGGCCAAACACAGGAATCCTGGATAAGGCTTATGCACAACAGAGAACCTAAGGAAATTTAGGACTCAGCCATAATTTCAGGGTGACTAGTATTAGCTTCAATCCCTTGATGATACCTAAAGTTGGAAAAGGACAATTACTGGAAGACCTGGAGGGATAGTTGACCACTCAGGACAGTTCCGGGATGTCTTGTGTGTAATACTTTCTATCCTGCATTACTTTTACTGTTAGTGCTGGTGGGAGCTTCCTATAGCAGTGACTTTCAGGCACTCATTACACCCAACCATAAGAGCTAATATGAAAGGCCAGAGCAGAGCTGGGGACTCCTAAGAAGGCTGAGAACTAAGTGCCAGGTGTCTGGAATAGGGTGCAGGCCTGGATGTTATACCTTCAAGGGTCAGGCTGAAAGATTTAATTTAAGGCAGAGCATGAAGTGGGGAGGTGGAGTCATTTAGCTGGAATGGCACATTGAGCTAAGAGGTAGATGGGTTAGAGCAGGATGGACAAAAGAGGGCTGGGCTAGTTTGATCTACTACAGCCTGCTATAGTACAAAATGCTATTCTTGTTTGTTTCTTTGTTTTGGTTTTTAATGGAATTAACAAAAGCACTAACTGCATGCCAGGGTCTCTACCAACCCCTGAGATAGATACTGAGATAGATAGATTGAGTTGAACACAGTCCCTGTCCCACATGAGGCTCACAGTCTTAATCCCCATTTTACAGATGAGGAAACTGTGGCACAAAGAAGTTAAGTGACTTCCCCAAGGTCACACAACAGGCAAGTGACAGAGCTGGGATTAGACCTCAGAGTCTCTGACTCCCAGTTCCCAGCCTTTCCACTAGACCACACTGTTTTTCACAGAGATCACAGAGACCAAAACATCTTATATTAATTACCTCAATTTACCTCACATGACACTCCTGGGAGGTAGGGTTCAGGTCTTATTATCCCCATTTACAGATGTGGAAACTAAGGCATGGGAGATTAGGTGACTTGCCCAGGGCACACAGGACTAGAACCCAGGACCTGCAACTTCCAGGGCCACCGCTCTTCCACTCCATCACTCTGCCTTCCTATGGGCAGGAAAAAATGTCTCTTATATTGTTATATTGTATATGAGAAGCAGCATGATGTAGTCAGTAGAAGATGGGCCTGGAAGTCAGAAGGTCATAGGTTCTAAATCTGTCTCAGCCACTTGTTTGCTATGTGACCTTGGGCAAATCACTTAGCTTTTCTGGGACTCAGATATCTCATCTGTAAAATGGGGATTTATTCATTCATTCAATAGTATTTATTGAGTGCTTACCATGTGCAGAGCACTGTACTAAGTGCTTGGAATGTTGAGACTGTGAGCCCCATGTAGGACAGGGACTGTGTCCAAACTGATTAACTTGTATCTACCCCAGCACTTAAAACAGTGCTTGACACATAGTAAGTGATTAACTAGTACTGTAATTATGAAGAGTGAAATGAGAGTCTGTGAACCATTTTGTATTTTTACCAAGAAAACTCTATGGATACACTACTGGAACGATTGCAGATGAAGGTGGGGTTTTCTGGGAGAGAGGGGTCCATGGCGTCTCTAAGGGTCAGAGATGATTCGACAGCATAAGACAAGACAAGTTTGGCAGGGCACAGGACTGGGCCAGTAGCACACAAGAGCTTCAAATAGCCAAGGTAGCATGGAACTGCTCCTTGGAGGATTCTCAGTTGCCTCTGCATCTCACTCACCTGCATGACTCACTTCACCCTGCAAAACCATAGAAGACTTGAACAGGTTAAATCTAACTGAGTTTCTGTGTGTACATAGGTGAGCAAATATGCCTGTATGTGTCATGGAGAAAGACAGAGAAACACAGAGTGAAAGAGAGAAACACAAAGATAGAGATACAGATAGAAACAGAGGAGAATGTGGGGGAGGGAGTTCAGAAGAAATGCAAATAAAGTTTGGAGAGTGATGTTTTAAAAACAGAAATGGAAAAGAAAGGGAAAATCAGGGAACAAATAGGGAATGGAAGCATACATTGTTCAGACATTCACTCAGTTGTATTTATTGAATGCTTACTGTGTGCTTGGGAGAATATACTATAACAACACATTCCTGACCACAATGAGCACACAGTCTACAGGGGAAAACAGACATAAATATGAATAAATAGATAAATTAATTACAGATATATACAGATATATACATATGTGCTGTGGAAATGGGAGGGAGTATGAATAAAGGAGCAAGTAAGAGTGGCTCAGAAGGGAGCAGGAGAAGAGGTGAAGAGGGCTTAGTCAGTGAAGGCTTCTTGGAGGAGATGTGCCTTCAATAAGGTTTTGAAGTGGGGGAGAGAAATTATCTGACTGATATGAAGAGGGAGAGCATCCCAGGCCAGAGGTAGGATGTAGGCAAGAGGTCAGAGGCTAGACAGGCTAGATCGAGGTACAGTGAGAAGGTTAGCATTAAAGGAACCAAGTGTGCAGGCTGGGTTGTAGTAGGAGAGTAGTGAGGTGAGGTAAGAGGGGGTAAGGTGATTAAGTGCTTTACAGCCAATGGTGAGGAATTTTTGTTTGATGCGGTGGTGGATGGGCAATGACTGGAATTCCTTGAGGAATGGAGACAATGTATTTTTAAATTCTACAAATATTTAATGGGCTTCTTTAAGCAACTAAAACCAGAAACAACTTCTGGTTTCCAAATCCTTGACAGCACATATCAATTGTATTTATTGAGTGCTTACATTGTTCAGAGCATTGTACAAAGCATGGGAAAGAGAACAATCAACAGAATTAGCGTACAAATTTCTGACCCATAATGAATTTACACATATGAGAATGATAAAAAAAATTGCAGTCATGTTCTTCTTGAGTTATTGCTTTTATAATAGTAATAATAATAATTCTGGTATTTGTTAAGCGCTTATTATGTTCCAAGCACTGTTCTAAGTGCTGGGATAAATAGAAGGTAATCAGGCTGTCCCACATGGGGCTCAGAGTCTCAATCCCCATTTTACAGATGAGGTAACTGAGGTTCAGGGAAGTTAAGTGACTTGCCCAAGGTCACACAGCAGACAAGTGGTGGAGCCGGGATTAGAACCCACAATCTCTGACTCCCCTGCTCTTGCCACTAGGCCATGTTGCTTCTGCTTTTAGGATATGTAAAGGAGAAAATAATGCTATCTAAGAAGGTTGAAAGAAAATGAACATACACATTTTTCATAAATCACTTGATCATTGGTTTGTTTTTTGAGGGCATGGAGAATTCACTTTCTGGTCTTTTTCACATTTTGTTTTCCATGGCATTACACAGTTTGAAATATAAAACATTTTATAATTTTGTAGAGATTTTGCTTTTATCCCCTTTGCAGAACTTCTATTCCTGAATGCATACTTATACTATACTATTTTGCACCTGGAATCTTCAGAATGGCAGCTGCTATTGATATCTCCATAAAAACCTGTCCTATCTATTAAAAAATTTTCCAGTGGAAAGAGCACAGCTCTGGAAATCAGAAGTTGGGAGTTCAAGCCCTAACTCTGCAAGTAGGGTAATGCCTGCTAGGGCTATTAAAGAAAGAGTGAAGACTTTGGAGCAAATCAAACCCAATTAGGACATACTGGGAGGTGGATTGGTCTAACACATATCTTAAAAAGTAGCTACTGAGTATGGTTAGCGAAGACTGTAATGACCACAAAGGGAGCCTATTGCTGGACTATGATGCTAAAGTCCAGCCTTTGCACCACGCTGTATTGGCTGAGTGCTTATATGCAGAAAGAACACTGTAATAAGCGCTTACAATGTGACTGTTTATTGTACTCTCCTAAGCACTTAGTACAGTGCTCTGCCCCCAGGAAGTGCTCAATTAATATAATTGAATGAATGAATGAATAATCCACTCATAATAATAATAATGTTGGTATTTGTTAAACACTTACTATGTGCAGAACACTGTTCTAAGTGCTGAGGGATATAAAGGGTAATCAGGTTGTCCCACGAGAGGCTCACAATCTTAATCCCCATTTTACAGATGACATAACTGAGGCACAGAGAAGTTAAGTGACTACAAAAACTCCTCACCCCTGGCTTTAAATCACTCATTCACCTTGCCCCCTCCTACCTCACCTCTCTACTCTCCCACTGCAACCCAGCCTGCACTTCACTCCTCTAGTGCTAACCTCCTCAATGTGCCTCACTCCCATCTTTCTCACTGCTGACTCTCACCCATGTCCTGCCTCTGGCCTGGAACTCCCTCCCTCCTCAAATCCGATGGACAATTACTCTCCCCCACCCCAACCCCACACCTTCAAACCCTTATTGAAGGCACATCTCCTGGAAGGGGGCAAGATTAGAGGAAAGGATATCAGTAAGGAGACTGATGCTGTAGTCAAGTTAGGATATGAGATGTTTCTGGACCAGTGTGGTGGTCATTTAGATGGTGACGAATGGTCATCTTGGAAATGTGGAGGAAAAACAGGATTTAGTCACAAATTGGAAACAAATCACATTAAGGCTGAGGATGAAGGATTTAGAGACAAAGTGATGGTGCTGTTGTCAATTTTAATGAGAAAGGTAGGCAGAGTAGAGAATTGAAGGGAGAATATATGAGTTCAGCTTTTGACATGAGGACCTCCATAGAGAGATTTCGTGCACTCGGGGAAGAGATCATAGTAGTAAAATACACCTGGGAGTCATCTCAAGTGTAGTTGAAGTGATAGTTGACAAGGTCTCCAAGGGAGTGAGTAGAATGGGAGGAGTATAGAAGAACCAGAACAGAGACTTGAGAGGTACCCAGAATTATGGAGGTGGCAGACAGAGGAAGAACCAGTGAAAGAGATCTCTTTGGTTGCTCTTTTTCAGTAAAAGGAAAATCTGGATAGAGCTAGGGAAGGAAAACCAAGGTTAAGGGAGTAGTCCACAGTGTGGTAAACAGCCAATAAATAAAGGGAGAAGACAGTAGCTCCTTGGAGACCAGAGAGAACAGTCTCAGTGAAATTAAGAGAGCAGAAATTAGACTGTAGTCAGAAAGGGAGTTGGAGGAAAAGAAGTACAGACAACCCATATATATTAGTCAATTAGTGGATAGTATTTATTAAGAGTTTTTTGTATGCAGAGCATTGTACTGAATCCTCCATTTATTTAATCTATCATTTTATTTCATTCATTCATTCAAATATATTTATTAAATGCTTACAATGTGCAGAAAACGGTACTAAAGTGCTTGGGAAAGTCAATTCAACAAAAAACAGTGACAATCCCTGCCTACAAGCAGCTCACAGTTTAGAGGAGAGGAGACAGACATCAATACAAATAAATAAAATTTCAGATAGATACTTTAGTGTTATGGGACTGGGCAGGGGAAGAGCAAAGGGAGCAAGTCAGGGTAACACAGAATGAGTGGAGAAGAGAAAAAGTGGGGCTTAGTCTGGGAAGACCTCTTGGAGGAGATGTGCCTTCAGTGAGACTTTGAAAGAAGGGAGAATAATTAGCAGATTTGAGGAGGGAGGGCATTCCAGGTCAGAGGTAGGATGTGGGCCAGGGGTCAGAGGTGAGACAGGTGAGACTGAGGCACAGTAAGGTTAGCACCAAAGGAGCCAAGTATGTGGGCTGGATTATAGAAGAAGAGAAGCAAGGTAAGGAAGGAGGGGGCAAAGTGATGGAGTGCTTTAAAGCCAATGGTATGATATGTATGTATGATATGTATGATACAGAAGTGGATAGAAAACCACTGGAGATTTTTGAGGCGGGGGTGACATGTCCTGAACATTTTCGCAGAAGATGAAAGATGATCCGGACAGTGGAGTGAAGTATGAACCAGAGTGGGGAGAAGCAGGTCGTTCACAGGTCAGCTAGGAGGCTGATGCAGTAATCTTGGTGGGGTAGGCTGAATGTTTGCATTTTATTTATGGTACTTGTCAAGTACTTGCTATATGTCAAACACTGTTCTAAGTGCTGGGATAGATACAAGCTAATCAGGTTAGACACAGTCTCTGTCCTACATATTATTCACAGTCTTAATTCCCCTTTTACAGATGAGGTAACTGAGGCCCAGAGAAGTGAAGTGACTTGCCCAAGGTTACGCAGCAGAAAGTGGCAGAGCCTGAATTAGAACACAGGTCCCTTTGACTCCCAGGCTTGTGCTCTAATCCACTAGGCCATGCTGCATTTGCAACTCATTTGAAGAATTTGGACAGGAATTGGAGCAGGATAATAGTGTGTGAGCTCAAGGGCTGGGAACAGGTATGATTTAGAATAGGTTTTTAGGGTAACCTAAACATATTTGAAGGCAGAGTGGTAGAAGCCATTAGAGAGTGAGTAATTTTAGTTGGCAGCCATGGAAGTCAGAGTCAAAGGTAGGTTTTAGATTTTGAGAACACACAGGAAATGTCTTCTTGGGAGATGGCTGAGAATGATGAATTGCTTGATTGATTGTTGAGAGAGATGATGTGTGAATAGGAGGGAGCTGGGGACAGTGTTGGGAGAGCTCACACCTGAAGGCTTCAATATTTTTCAGTAAAATAGTTGGCAAGGTCATCAGGACAAAAGAGTAGAAATATGAGGACATGGAGGACTTTAGGAGGGAGTTTTCATCCAGAGTAAGTAATGGGAACAATGAGCAAGGGAGTATATGAGGGAGGAAAATTAAAGTTGCTGAGCAGAAGAGAGGGCAAAGTGAATAGCAAATGAGCATGAATTTGGAGTGGCCGAAGTCAGCCTGGGGCCTGAATTTCTAAGTGCACCGCTCAGACCAAGTATAGGAGTGGAAAAAGCTTACTGAATAGGTGATCCAGGACTCAGGGTTGATGGTGCAAGCTAAAGGATGAAGGGACAAAGTTCTCGAGACTGCAAGATCATTGTACCCAAGTAGCATCTTCCAACTCTGTTACATAGTATTCTCTGGATTGTTTTTAATACAATACTCTGCACTCAGTAAGTGCTCAAAAAATACCATTCATTCATTCAATAGTATTTATTGAGCGCTTACTATGTGCAGAGCACTGTACTAAGCCCTTGGAATGAACAAGTCGGCAACAGATAGAGACAGTCCCTGCCGTTTGACGGGCTTACAGTCTAATCGGGGGAGACAGACAGACAAGAACAATAGCAATAAATAGAGTCAAGGGGAAGAACATCTCGTAAAAACAATGGCAACTAAACAGAATCAAGGCGATGTACATTTCATTAACAAAATAAATAGGGTAATGAAAATATATACAGTTGAGCAGACGAGTACAGTGCTGAGGGGATGGGAAGGGAGGGGGGAGGAGCAGAGGGAAATGGGGGGAAAAGAGGGGTAAGCTGCGGAGAGGTGAAGGGGGGTTGGTAGAGGGAGTAGAGGGAGAGGAGGAGCTCAGTCTGGGAAGGCCTCTTGGAGGAGGTGAGTTTTAAGTAGGGTTTTGAAGAGGGGAAGAGAATCAGTTTGGCGGAGGTGAGGAGGGAGGGCGTTCCAGGACCGCGGGCGGACGTGGCCCAGGAGTTGACGGTGGGATAGGCGAGACCGAGGGACGGTGAGGAGGTGGGCGGCAGAGGAGCGGAGCGTGCGGGGTCGGCAGTAGAAAGAGAGAAGGGAGGAGAGGTAGGAAGGGGCAAGGTGATGTAGAGCCTTGAAGCCTAGAGTGAGGAGTTTTTGTTTGGAACGGAGGTTGATAGGCAACCACTGATTGATTGATTAACAGAGGAATTTAGTTTGATGGAGAGAATTAAGCTGAGATCATGAACTGTGCCTCAAGACAAGGGAAGTTGGATAGGGAGTCCAGAAGGGGCATGATCACCTGGGATAGGAATATATGGGTGCCCTATCAAGATTGGAGGTCTCTTTGCAGGGAAAGAACAGTTTTGTGGAGACTATGGAATGGATGAGAAGGCAGATTAGGAGATCCTTGGATTTGAAGTGTGAGCTTTATTTGCCATTCGGGATTCCAATATCATGATCAAATTTTACAGCATAAGATATACCCAATATATAATATGCTATCTACTTTGAGAAGTCTTCTTTCCTTCCAAGTCTTTTTGTGAGCAAAATCTACTTATAGGAAAATGAAAGGCTCAGATTAAATAAAATGTTTACGGCTGGAGACTTCATTCCGAATGACACAATTTTTTTTTCTCCCCATTCTGGGATTGGTAACTGTCTGGATAAGGGAGTCTCTTTCCTCAGGAAATTATCATAAGAAACGGGCACAGAAAGATGATAAAGAGAAAATTGGAGTCTGTTCCAGAAATTAGGGACAACTGGTAGATTTAGACTTGCTTAAACAAAATCAAGCATAGCCTGGACCATTTGGAGATTAGACATTCAATTGCTTTTTAATGTGTCATTTCCATACAACCCTGTTATCTTCTGCTAATATTGTCATTCTAAAGACACTAAAAAATAATGTAATCAGGACTCACTGTCTTATTAGTTATCATTGTTCTCCATTAACCTGCTACTGGCAAACAAATCAAATTAGGCACTAGCTCCTAAATGTGGCTTAAAATTGTGATTGAGCTACTGAGCCCATGTAAATAACAAATGAATAGAGCACAACACACTAGAACTTGTAATGGTTACTCTGAAGTTGAAATGTACGTCATTATACTTAGCTTTATTAGAAACAATCACAAACTTATAAATTGTATTCTTGGTAAAATAATCTGTTATTTATTTTGAAGCTCAGATTGTGGATAGCATTCATAAAGTTTTATGACTTTGATAAAAATAACTGCCTACCCAAAGGGGGTTTTCTTGTTGTCCCCTCTCATTCCTGAATAGTTGGTGTATCAGATGTGTGATCAGAAATAACATAGCCAGATGTCCTGGATATTTAATGTTGGCCCTTATTTCATCACCTCGTCCTGTTTTCCTGAACAGGTGTGATGGGAGAGAAGTATGCTAAATTGTCCCATCTTTGAGTAAAACAAACTACTCCCAAGGTGCCGAGAAATGGTGAGGTAGACTGCTGCCAGTTTTCCATAATTTCCTAACTAAAATTTGACTGTGCCAATCCAATATCAATATGTGAAGTTGAATAATTTGAGTTTCATTTCCTTATCCTCTTCTTCTCACCTCTGGAGGAGGGAAATGGAGAAAAGAGGGCTAAGAAGGAGTAAATCAAGGAATCACATTTACTGTTCTTTCTTTGCCTGCACACACTGTCCTAAATGTTTTGGAGAATAGAACAGAATTAATAGACACTAACAGTGACTTCCAGGAGCTTATCAGGAGTGTGGGAGGAAGACACTGAAGTAAAATATAGATAGGAGGAAATAATAGAGGGTATCAGATATGTCTATAAGTGCTATGTGGGGGTTGTAAGTACTTAAAAGTTTAGGTGGTGTGAAAGGGCTAATGTGGGAGTTGGGGTCTGACAAATGAGATTAGGAATTCATCAGGGAAGGTCTCCTGGAGGAGAGATGATTTCAGAAAAGTTTGCATCCTACGGAAAGCACTAGTCTTTTGGGTATTATAATACTACTACTACTACTAATAATGGCATTTGTTAAGCACTTACTATGTGCCAGGCACTGTACTGGGGTGGATGCAAGCAAATTGAGTTGGATACAGTCCTTGTCCCTTGTAGAGCTCACAGTCTCAATCCTTATTTTACAGATGAGGTAACTGAGGCCCAGAGAAGTGAAGTGACTTGTCCAAGGTCACACGGCAGACAAGTGGCAGAGCTGGGTTAGAACCCATGGCCTTTTGACTCTCAGGCCCATGGTCTATCTGCTTGTCTGTACTGCTTTTGTAAGTGAAGGGAGGTTCAGGAAGCTGAGAAGACATGAACAAGAAGAGGGCAGGATCAAGGCACAGTGAGTAGGTTGGTTTGAGAAGAAAGAAGAGTGAGAGCTTTGTTGTAGTGGGAGAAGAAAGTGGATAACTACAAAGGATAGAACTGATTGAGTTACTTGAAAGAAACTGATAGAAGTGTCCAATTCATGTGGAGAGGAGCAGACCTCCACTGTTGAGAAATGAAGAACAAAGTATTAGAAAAATAATTCAGAAAGCAAGGTGATGTAAAGACTTAAAGCAAGGGAGATTTGGGGCAGGGAAATCATCCGGGTGGCTGATACAAGAGTCAGGTCAGGATGTAAGAGGGCACCAGCCCTTCATCATGACGAATTGGATTTGGGGAAACAGGAGAGATCCTAGAAATTATGTAGAGGAAGAAACAGGATTTGACAACAGCCTGGATATGGGGGTTGAAAAAGAGGGAGGAGCCAAGGATAATGCCAAAGATATGAGTTGGAAAGATAGTGATGATATTATCAATTGTGATGGAAAAGTTAGGAACAGGAAAATATTTGAGTATGTTGATGAGCTCAATTTTGGCCCTTGGGGAGCCAGAGAGGCATCTGGGTAGATTTGTCCTGGAGTCAGAAAGAATGTGTCGAAAAGGAGAGAGACTGGGAATAGTGACTTCAATTTAGGAATCATCCAGTAGAGTTTGTAATTAAAACTGTGGAAGCTTAGCTCTGCAAGGGCAAATTGAGAAGAGGAGATGGTTTATACAAAGAACCTTGAGGAAAGCCCACACTTAGGCCTTGGGAGGCAGAGGAAGACCTTGTCCAAGAAACTAAGAATCAATCAATTCATCTCAATCAATAAATGATATTTATTGGATGCTTACTGTGGGCGGGCAGAGCTCTGTACTAAGTGTTTCTTCTTCTTCTTCAAATGCCATTGAGTACTTTCTGACCCACAGCGACTCCATGGACACACCCTCTTGAGAATGTCCCATCTTCTGTCATGAAGTTGTTCTGGTATTTGTATCCATAGAGTTTTCTTGGTAAAGATAGAGTAGTAGTTTACCACTGTCTTCTTCCACATTAAGTGCTTAGGAACATACAATATAATATCACTGGTAGATGTGATCTCTGTCCTCAAGTAGTATGCAGTTTACAGGGGCAGACAAACATAAAAATAAACTACCAATAGGAGAAAATAATGAAGTAAAGGATATATACCAAAGTGTTGTGGGCCTGGGATGAATATTAAAGTGCTTGAAGGGGTATAAAGATAGAAGGTATAGTTGAGGCAGAGGGGAAGGCTGTTAAGGGAAATTAAGGCTCAGTCAGAGGAGGCTTCTTGGAGGGAATGTCAGTCTGTCAATCAGTCATATTTCTTAAGCTCCTATTGGATGTAGAGCAATGTACTAAGTGCTTGGGCTAATACAATATAAAAGAGTTAATAGATACATTCCCTGATTACAAGGAGCTTAGTCTAGAAGTGGAGACAAACATTAAAATAAATTATAGATATGTATATAAGTGCTGTGGGGCTGAGGGTGGGGTGATGAAGGGTACAAATCCAAGTGGAAGGGCAACAGAGAAGGGAGAGGGAGTATGGGCAATGAGGGCTTAGTTTGAAGTTTCTTGGAGGAAATGTGATTTTAATAAGGCTCTGAAGGTGGAGAGAGTCATCATCATCAGATATTGGAGGTATGGTGGGAGGGCTCCAGGCCTGTAAAAGGAAATGGGCAAGGGGTCGGCAACAAGATAGTCAAGAATGATGGACACTGAGTAGGTTGGGTTAGAGGAGTGAAGTGAACAAGCTGGGTTGTAGTAGGAAATCAGCAAGGTAAGATAGGAAGGGGCAAGTGATTGAATCTCTTAAAGCCAATAGAAAGGAGTTTCTATTCCATGCAGAGGTGAATGGGCAACCACTGGAGGTTCTTGAGGAGTGTGGAAACATGAAGAAAATGTTTTTGTAGAAAAATTATCCAGGCAGCATAGTGAGGAAAGACAGGAAGCAGGGAGGTCAGCAAGGAGGCTGATGCAGTAGTCAAGATCTGATAGGATAAGTGCTTGGACTAATGGGGCATCAGTTTGGATGGAGAGAAAATTTTGGATTTTAGCAGTGTACCAAAGGTAGAAGTGACAGGATTTGGTAGCAGAATGAACAGGTGAGTGGCATAAGAGAGATGAATTGAAGATAAAGTTGATTACAAGCTTATGAGACAGGACCTTATGTTGACCACAATGATGGGAAAGTCAAGGGGAGGACAAGTTTGCCTGGGGAGATTAGAAATTCCGTTTTGGACATGTTAAGTTTAAGATGTCAGCGGGACAATTAAGTAGAGATGTTTGAAGGCAGAAGGAAGTACAAGACTGCAGAGAAGAAGGGATATTGGGACTGGAAATGTAGATTTTGAAATCATCCACAAAGAGATGATAGTTGAAGTCATGGGAATGAATGTATTCTCTTAGGGAGCAGTAGTAGATAAAGAATAGAAGAGGACCCAGAACTAAATCTTCAAAGACCCCCACATTTAGGGGGTGGGCAGCAGAGGAAGAACCTTCAACAGAGACTGAGAATGAGTAATCAGAGTGATAGGAAGAGCATCGGGAGAGGGCAGTGTCAGTGAGCCCATGGTCAGATAATGTTTCCAGGTGAGGGAGGTGGTTCAAAGTGTCAAAAGCAGCTGAGAGGTGGAGAGGACTAGGGTGGGTTAGAGGCTGTTGGATATGACAAGAAGATTATTGGTGACCTCTGAGAGGTGAGTTTCTGTGGAGCAAAGGGTGCAAAAACTAAATTGGAAGGAGCCAAGGAGAGAATTGGAAAAGAGGAAATGGAGGCAGCAGGTGTAGACAACTCTCTCAAGGACTTTGGAGAGGAATGGTAGGAGGGAAATGGGGTGCTGTGGTGTTAAGGGAGGGATTTTTAGGTTAGGAAATACATGAGTGAATTTGAAAACAATAGGTAATAGGTAAGTGAGAGGTGATGTCCAGGAAGGGAAGAAGGGGGTTTTCTTGTTGATGTAGTGTTGATATGTTAATATATTCCTAATGTGTTGTTGAAGTGTGAAATGATGAGGTTGGAGGTGCAGGTGGAGGGATTGAATTTTGAGAGGAGATGGGAGATGTCTTGAAATATTGCTTGGAAAAAAATGGGAAGTCAAGAAGGGGCAGGAGAAGAGGAACTGAAGAGAAGCAGGGGAGATTTTAGGGGTATCACACCTGATGGTTTCACTTTTCTCAAGAAGTGCATGGCAGAGTGAAATATGGACCATAGAGGGAAGAGACAGGAAGCAAGGAGGAGAATGATGAGAGGAGAAAAGAACCAGAACGCATTTGTGCCAGTAAAACTGATATTAAAAAGCCCTTCTGGAAGAGAGTGGTTTTGGTGGCTAAGAGGTTGAGGATTAACACTCAGTAGATTCTTTTATATTTGTCAAGGCAGTCATTGATGACCTTGGAGAGAAGTGACATAATGCGGTGAAGAGAGTAACAATGTAATTTACTGAGTGCTTGCAGAGCATTGTACTAACTGCTTGAGGAAGTACAACAAAGATAGTAGACATGATCTCTGCTATCGTAAATCATTCAGTCTAGTGGAGGTGGAGTGAATAGATTTTGAAAACAGATGGGCAATCTTCTCTTGCGAGATGGTATCCTCTTGTGAGAAAAGATTATTGTCTGAATAATTGAAAATCAATTATCTGTGTCCCTAGGAAACAAAACAGTCCCCCAGTTAACATGTATATAATTATTGTACTGGTATGATAAAAGTTTTTCTTTAGGCAGTGTGTTTTCCCAAGTGTTAAGGGAAAATTGTATTATAGTCATCCCACCTATGCCATTTGCTTGCTTTGGGACCTGGGGCAAGTCATGTAAATTATCTATGCCTCAATTCCTCATCTGTAAATGAGATTTCAATACATGTCATCCTTCCCAGGGACTCTGAGCCCCAAATGAAAAAGGGACTTTCTCTGAGCTGATTTTTTTTTTTTAATTTACTACAGTTCTTGGGGATAGGTAATTCCAAGATGCTTCCATGGCAGAGTTTTCAGTATAAATGTATATTATTGTTTAGGGCACCATTGGAAGAATATTTTACATTCTTGTCTCTCGTTATTTTTTTCCTTATTAAATGATGTGAACTTTCAAATATACAAAAAAAAAAGATCAAATCCATACAGTATGGTAAGGCTGAAGCAGAGAATGGGATGCTTAGCAGCCTCAAGCTATGGCCAATGTGTGCTATCAAGACAGTTTTTTTTTCCTATACTAAAACTCCTTATACCAACTTTTTCATCATATCATTACCTAAACGGATGCACCTTATGGGAAGAATGTTTCCTAATTCTTCCAATCTGTTATATATATCCAGATTGTATTATGAAAGCCTATGTTTTAACCAGAATGGGGTGAATCAGCAAACAGCTGTTGCACCATCCTTAGTAAGGAACTTTGAGCAACACTGTTACAATCATTTCATGTTCCATGACTAGTTTTGAAAATTTTAGGAGTAGGAGAAATGCATAAGAACTTTGAGGCGATCAAATTTGTTTTGGAAATTAAATTGTCTCAAGAAGTAGAAGTCGACTTTGATAGTTAATTTTTCCATTAGTTTTTACTTTGTTCCAGGAAGGAAAAATGTGTCACTAACCTTTAATTCCTGTCTCCTTTTCCAGAGGCCTTCGAGTCATTGATTCAATATGCTGCAAATCACACCAGCTCTCTGTTTGAAACTGTCTATGGAGCTATGGCAAAGGAAGCCGCAGAACCGGTCAGAGAACTCTTTACAGACATCTCTCTGTATATTTTGGGTGCTGACACTACAGTCGACAGTGCAGTTTTGCGGTTCTTTGACAGCCTCTTTCCTTTGGTTTACAGTCGGCTAATAAATCCAGGAATTATAGAATTATCAGAGGAATATACAGAGTGTCTTCAGCTAACAAGGCAAGACATTAATCCCTTTGGACATTATTCTAGAGATGTGGTTACAGAGCTGTCAAAATCACTCTGGGCAAGCAGAATGCTAAACCAGGCTCTCAACATGGGCGTTGAAGTGATAAATGCAACAGAACATTTGACAATTACAAAGGATTGTAGCAAAGCATTAGTCAAAATGCAATACTGTCCCCACTGCCAAGGACTAACACTAATCAGGCCCTGTGCTGGCTATTGCCTAAACGTAATGAGGGGCTGTTTGGCAAGTGTGTCAGAACTGGATGCCCAATGGAGGGAGTACATCTCAACACTGGAGCATCTGACCAATGAAATGGCTGGATCTCACGATTTAGAAGTTGCACTCCTGGGAATTCGGAATTCAATCAATGAAGCCATCTTGCAAGCACAGTTAAATGGGCCACACCTCTCTGCCACAGTAAGTTCTGCATACATTATTTTGACATTGCATTTAGTGTTCATTACGATGTGGAAGGAGAACTTCTGTTGGTGACCAGCAGGACCTTTGCCAGGAAAAAATGTAAGTATCACTGGTAAGTGATTAGTCTGGGTGCTTGTGATGTCCTAGGGATTCTCAACTCTGTATTCCTAATCAACCAATCAAATCGTATTTATTGAGCACTCACTTTGTGCAGGGCACAATTCTCAAACGATTTGGAGAGTACCGTGAAGTGGCATTGGTAAACATGTGCCCTGCCCAAAAGGAGCTTAGAGTCTAGAGAGGGAGACAGTTTAAAATAAATTACAGATACATACATAAGGGTGTGAGACTGAAGGTGAGGTGAATATCAAGTGCTTAAAGGGTACAGGTCCAAATACTTAGGCAGCACAGAAGGGAGAAGGAGTAGGCAAAATGATGGTTTAGTTGCCAGTGGCCTCTTGGAGGTGGGGAGAGTGGTGGTCTGTCATATTTTCATTCATTCATTCAGTTGTATTTATTAAGTGCTTACTGTGTGCAGAACACATTACTAAGCACTTGGGAAAGAAAAATATAATAAACAGTGGCAGTCCTGCTCAGAACAAGCTCACAGTCTAGGAGGAGGAGACAGACATCAATACAAATAAATGAAATTACAGATATGCATATAAATGCTGTGGGGCTGGGATCAGGTAGGGGGAGAGCAAAGGGAGCAAGTTACGGTGACAGAGAAGGGAGTGGGAGATGATGAAAAGTGGGGCTTAGTCTGGGAATTTCTCTTGGAGGAGATGTGTCTCTAATAAGGCTTTGAACGGGGGGAAAGTAATTGCCTGTCAGATTTGAGGAGGGAGGGTGCTACAGGCCAGAGGCAGGATGTGGACTAGGGATCAGTGGCAAGACGGGGGAGGGAGTTATAGGTCAGAGAGAACACATGGACATGGGCAGTGGTGAAATAGCTGAAACTGAAGCACAGTGAATAGGTTGGCGTTAGAGGAGTGAAGTGAGCAGGCTGGACTGTAGTGGGCAGCCCGTGAGGAACAATAGGAAGAAGCAAGGTGAATGAATGCTTTAAAGCTGTTGGTTAAGAGCTTCTGTTTGATGTGGAGTTGGTTCATTCATTCATTCATTCATTCATATTTATTGAGTGCATATGTGTGGAGAGCACTGTACTAATTGCTTGATATAGTAAAGTGCAACAGTAAATAGACACATTCCCAGCCCACAATGAGAGCAATCACTGGAGGTTCCTGAGGAGTTGCGGACTGAGTGTTTTTTAAGAAAAATAATTCAGCCTGTATAATAAAGTAAGGACCAACATGGGGAGTGAGAAGAGGCAAGGAAATCAGTGAGAAAGTTGATGCAGTAGTTTATGTGGGACATGATAAGTGGTTAGATCAGCATAGTAGCCATTTGACTGGAGATGAAAAGCTTTTTTGTGAAGGTAGAACTGGCTAGATTTGGTGGCAAACTGAATATGCAGGTTGAATGAGACAGCTGAAAAAAGAATAATATTAAGTGTACAATCTTGTGAGAATGGGAGGAGAGTAGTGTTGCCTAAAGTCATGGGAAAGATGGGGATTGACAAGTCTTGGATGGGAAGTTGAGAGTTCTGTTTTGGACATCTTATGTTGGAGATGTGGCTGACTCATCCAGGTAAAGCTGTCCTGAAGGCAGGAGGAAATAAGAGGTGGCAGAAAAGGATAGTGGTCAGGGCTGGAGAGGTAGATTTGGGAACCATAAGCATAGAGATGGTAGTTGAAACCATGGAAACAAATGAGTTCTCCAAGGAAGTGGGTATAGATGGATAATAGAAAGGAACACAGAACTGAGCCTTGGGGGACTAACATAGTTAGAAAATAGAAGTCAGAGCAGGAGCCTGGAAAAGACACTAAAAATGTGCAGCCTGAGAGAAAGGAGGAGAACTGGGAGAGCATAGTCTCAGTGGAGCCAAGGTTAAATAATGTTTCCAGGAGAAGGGGGTGAGCCACAGTGTCAAAGGCAGCTGAGACGTCAGATGAGAAGATTAGGATGGAATAAAGACCATTGGATTTGGCAAGAAGGAGTTCATTAGTGAGTAGATAAGGCAGCCTCCACTGAGGGAAGGGGATGGAAGACAGTTTGGAGGGGGTCAAGGAGAGAATTGGAGGAGAGGGATTGGAGGCAGCTGGTGTAGACAACTTGTTCAAGGAGTCTGAAGAGGACTAGTAGGAGGGAGATGGGGCGATAACTAAAGGGAACCAGAGGATCAAGGGAGGGTTTCTTTTTTTTTTAGGTCAGGACTTACCTGAGCATGTTTGAAAGCAGTGGGGAAGAAATCACTGGAAAGTTAACATTTGAAGATGGTAGTCAGGGAAAGTAAAAGGGTGGGAGAAAGTGTGTTGATAAGAGGCAAAGGGATGGGGTATAAGGTGCAAGTGGAAGGGGTAGATTTTGAAAGGAGGAGCGAGATCTCCTCCTGAGATACTACTGGGAAGGATGGGAAAGTTGAACAGGAGTGAGAGGAGGGTGGGACTGGAAAGGATCAGAGTCAACTTTAAGGAGATCATGCCTGATGGCTTGAATTTTGTCGATTAAGTATATGACCAAGTCATTAGAGACAAAAGATGGGTGGAGGGCAGAGGGTGTGAGAAGGGAGATAAAAGCCCAAAATAGCTGGTGTGGACAATGGGCATGGAAGTCAATAAGGATGCAGAAGTATTGTTGCTGGACATAGAACACGACTGAGCTAAAGGAGGTGAAGATGAGTTATTCATTCATTCATTCATTCAATTGTATTTATTGAGCACTTACTATGTGCAGGGCACTGAACTAAGCACTTGGAATGTACAATTCGACAACAAATAGAGACAATCCCTGCCCAACAACAGGCTCACAGTCTAAACGGGGGAGACGGACAACAAAACAAAACAGAGCAAAACAAGTAGTCTGGCATCAATATCATCAAGATAAATAGAATAATAGATATATACACATCATTAACAAAATAAATAGAGGGCCTAGGGTCTGGATTTATTGATTGATGAAATAGAATAAAGAATCTACTTGCCACTCCAACCAATTCAGATCTAATTTGAAGTACCATAAATCTAGCGGATGAAGATAGTTAAAAGAGCTTACAATAACTACAGGCCTATATCCACAAATGGTGGCATGAGGGTGTTTGGGGGAGGGAGTAAGTAATAATGCTTCCTAAATGTTAGTATCACTAGTAATGAGATTTCTTAAGAACAGTCCATAAGCACTGAAGAGGAAGACTAAACACAGACTTTTCACCCAAATCACCCTAACTATACAAAGAATGATGTGAAATTGCTTCCA